>NC_069499.1:1243440332-1243759499 GCF_027579735.1 Bombina bombina
CACTGTATCAAATGCCTTTGCAAAATCTAAGTATACCACATCAACTGATTCCCCTTTATCTATATTTTTACTTACTTCCTCGTAGAATCTAATTAGATTAGTTTGACATGATCTATTTCTCCTAAAGCCATGCTGATTAGCACTCATAATCTTGTTTACACGAATATGCTCATCAATATAATCCCTTATAATCCCTTCAAATATCTTCCCCACTATTGATGTCAGACTAACTGGTCTATAGCTTCCTGGATCATCCCTGCTTCCCTTTTTGAAGAGTGGCACCACATCAGCTTTACGCCAATCCTGGGGTCACCAACTCTTCTGCAGAGCCACGCATTCCATGCTTGTCAGAAGTCAGCAGGTTTACCCAATGCGCAGTTTAGGTGATATACCTGCCCTGACCATGCTTTGCAGACCAGCTATCCGTGGTCATATGGACCCTTGCCCCAACACTGTGTGCCAGACATGCCATAACTTCCTTTCTCACAACAGAGTACAGGTTTGGGATTGCCTTTTGTGAAAAGAAATTTCTGCCAGGTACCTTCCACTGCGGTGTCCCAATAGATAAAAATTTTTTGAAAGCATCAGACTCCACCAGCTTGTATGGTAAAAGCTGGCGGGCTAAGAGTTCAGACAAGCCAGCTGTCAAACGCCGGGCAAGGGGGTGACTTGGTGACATTGGCTTCTTACGCTCAAACATGTCCTTGACAGACACCTGACTGTGGGCAGATGACCAGGAACTGCTACGTAAGAGAGACTGAGTGGAGGATGGTTGAGAGGGGGCAAGGAGGACAGCACTGGTTGACGTGGCTGAAGATGCTGGAGCAGGAGGAGGAGGGCGGCTTTCACTTTGTGTGCTGCTTCTACTCATGTGTTCTTCCCATTGGCCTTTGTGATGGGAGACCATGTGCCTTCGCAAAGCAGTTGTACCTAGGTGGCTGTTGGACTTCCCACGACTCATTTTCTTTTGGCACAGGTTGCAAATGGCATCGCTGTTGTCAGAGGCAGACACACAAAAAAAATGCCACACTGCTGAGCTCTGCGATGACGGCATTCTGGTGGTGGCAACAGCATGCATTGATGGGCGTCGGCGGGCTGTCTGGCTGACCCCTGGTGACGATGCATGCTGTCTGACTGTGCCACTAGCTCCTTGAGACGACCTCCCTGTGCTTCCAAATTGTCTCCTCCTCCTCCTCCTCTCTGTCTCCATCTGAACTTTCCCCCTCTTCTTCTTCTCTTCTAGCAGGCACCCACGTGACATCCACCAACACATCATCATCAACCGCTTCACTTGTATCTGAAACATCAAGAAAGGAAGCAGCAGCGGGTACAACATCGCCATCATCATCAAACCGTACCTCCATGTCGGTAATGCTGCCTGACTGAGACTGATCACTATTATCTACATCCTCTGTCAATGATGGTTGCGCATCACTCATTTCTTCAAAATGATGTGTCAATGACTCCTGTGACAGATCAAGTGAAGCGGCTGTGGTGCTAGTGTTGGTGGTGGCGACAGGCGGCGGAGTGTCACTGGTCACTTGAGACCTGCCCAAAGCACAGCTGGACTTAGATGGTGCGTCAAGGTTAGGAGGACTAGCAGCGGAAGCTGAAGAAGATTGGGTTTCCTGTGTTAGCCATTCAACTAGGTCCTCCTCAGAAGTTTTTGCATCCCCCCTGGCACCCGGCATCTGAACAATGTGCATATTTGTAGGGTCTAAAGGAATCACAGCACCACGACCACGACCACGGAACCTGCGGGGTGGCCTGCCTCTGCCTGTCATTTTTTTTTAAATGGACAATAACAATACTATTACACCAATTGAGTGGTGGCACTGTGAAAGTGGGCACAGTATACGCTGTGAGACTGACAACAACAAAAAAGACAGATGTTTTAAAAATCACAAATTGTTAATTTTTTTAAATATTACTAGTACTGTGGCAACAAATATGATTGTTTGGCACTATTTGGCAAATGAGCCTGTCTGGCACACACGCTAGAAGAAAGGAAACTGCAATTCAATGGCACTAGGAGACTGAAGAATCACAGTCAAAACAGTTATGATTAACAAAAATTCCAATCCTGTTACAATAAATATGAGTGGTGGCACTAATTGGCTAGTTGGGACTGGCACACAGGCAGACAGGCAGGAAGAAAATGCAATTCAAGGGCACTAGTAGACTGCAGATTGACAGTCAAAACAGTGTTGATTGACAAATTTTGCAATACTGTTAAAAGAAATATGATTGCTAGCACTAATTGGATAGTTGGGCTTGGCACACAGGCTGGCAGGCAGTAGAAAAGTGCAATTCAATGGCACAAGCAAAATGAGGATTAAGATCAACCATCAAGATTTATTTTATTTAAATTAGTAACTATACTGTGACAACAATTAGGATTGGTGTAAATAGTTGGCAAGACGGCCTGGCACAAAAGGATGGCAGGCAGGAGGGAGATGCAATTCAAGGACACTAGGAGACTGATTAATGACAGTCAAAACAGTGATGATTGACAATTTTTGCAATAATGTTAAAAGAAATATGATTGCTGACAACAATTGGCTAGGTGGGCCTGGCTCACAGCAGGCTGCAAGGCAGGAGGAAAGTGCTATTCAATGGCACCAGCAAACTGACGATTCAAATCACAGCAACTATTACCAAAAAAATTTATTTTTAATTATTAGAATACTGTCACAACAAATATGATTGGTGTAAATATTTTATAAGTAGGCCTGGCACACAGGCTTGGAAGGCTGTAGAAAAGTGCAATTCAAAGGCACGAGCAAACTGAGGGTTAAGATCATCAACAATAAAGATTTTTTTTATTTTAATTAGTAACTATACTGTGACAAAAAATTAGGATTGGTGTAAATAGTTGGCAAGACAGCCTGGCACAAAAGGATGGCAGGCAGGAGGGAGATGCAATGAATCAAGGACACTAGGAGACTGATTACTGACAGTCTAAACAGTGATGATTGACAATTTTTGCAATACTGTTAACAGAAATATGATTGCTGACAACAATTGGCTAGGTGGGGGCCTGGCTCAAAGCAGGCTGCAAGGCAGGAGGAAAGTGCGTTTCAATGGCACCAGCAAACTGAAGATTCAAATCACAGTAACTATTACCAAAAATTTTAATTTTTAATTATTAGAATACTGTGACAACAAATATGATTGGTGTAAATATTTTTTAAGTAGGCCTGGCACACAGGCTTGGAAGGCTGTAGAAAAGTGCAATTCAAAGGCACGAGCAAACTGAGGGTTAAGATCATCAACAATAAAGATTTTTTTTATTATAATTAGTAACTATACTGTGACAAAAAATTAGGATTGGTGTAAATAGTTGGCAAGACGGCCTGGCACAAAAGGATGGCAGGCAGGAGGGAGATGCAATGAATCAAGGACACTAGGAGACTGATTACTGACAGTCTAAACAGTGATGATTGACAATTTTTGCAATACTGTTAACAGAAATATGATTGCTGACAACAATTGGCTAGGTGGGGGCCTGGCTAACAGCAGGCTGCAAGGCAGGAGGAAAGTGCGTTTCATTGGCACCAGCAAACTGACGATTCAAATCACAGCAACTATTACCAAAAATTTTCATTTTTAATTATTAGAATACTGTGACAACAAATATGATTGGTGTAAATATTTTTTAAGTAGGCCTGGCACACAGGCTTGGAAGGCTGTAGAAAACTGAATTCAAAGGCACGAGCAAACTGAGGGTTAAGATCATCAACAATAAAGATTTTTTTAATTATAATTAGTAACTATACTGTGAAAAAAAATTAGGATTGGTGTAAATAGTTGGCAAGACGGCCTGGCACAAAAGGATGTCAGGCAGGAGGGAGATGCAATTCAAGGACACTAGGAGACTGATTACTGACAGTCTAAACAGTGATGATTGACAATTTTTGCAATACTGTTAACAGAAATATGATTGCTGACAACAATTGGCTAGGTGGGGGCCTGGCTCACAGCAGGCTGCAAGGCAGGAGGAAAGTGCGTTTCAATGGCACCAGCAAACTGACGATTCAAATCACAGCAACTATTACCAAAAATTTTCATTTTTAATTATTAGAATACTGTGACAACAAATATGATTGGTGTAAATATTTTTTAAGTAGGTCTGGCACACAGGCTTGGAAGGCTGTAGAAAACTGAATTCAAAGGCACGAGCAAACTGAGGGTTAAGATCATCAACAATAAAGATTTTTTTAATTATAATTAGTAACTATACTGTGACAAAAAATTAGGATTGGTGTAAATAGTTGGCAAGATGGCCTGGCACAAAAGGATGGCAGGCAGGAGGGAGATGCAATTCAAGGACACTAGGAGACTGATTACTGACAGTCTAAACAGTGATGATTGACAATTTTTGCAATACTGTTAACAGAAATATAATTGCTGACAACAATTGGCTAGGTGGGGGCCTGGCTCACAGCAGGCTGCAAGGCAGGAGGAAAGTGCGTTTCAATGGCACCAGCAAACTGACGATTCAAATCACAGCAACTATTACCAAAAATTTTAATTTTTAATTATTAGAATACTGTCACAAAAAATATGATTGGTGTAAATATTTTTAAAGTAGGCCTGGCACACAGGCTTGGAAGGCTGTAGAAAAGTGCAATTCAAAGGCACGAGCAAACTGAGGGTTAAAATCAACACTAAAAATTGTTTTTATTTAAATTAATAACTATACTGTCTGACTGTGACAACAATTATGATTGGTGTAAATAGTTGGCTAGACGGCCTGGCACAAAAGGCTGGCAGTTGCAGGCAGGAGGTAAATTAAATTCAATGGCCCTAGGAGACTGAATATTTGCAGTCCAAAAAAATATGTTTTTTTTTTTTTTATTACTGTTACAAGAATTGTGATTGGTGCCACTAATTGGCTACTTGGGCCTGGCAGACAGGCTGGCAGATATGAGTCGTGGATGGTAGGTAGGGCAGTAATTTAACACAGTATGCTGTGTAAGTGACAAAAACACAGGACTGAGAGAAAATTAAGTTACATTACACTAGCAAAATATTTTAAAATTTTAGATTTTAATATTAAAATTATGTTAAGAAGTGCAATGCACATATGACTCTATGATTGGTCGCACTGGCTGGCTGCTACGTAGGGCAGCAATTATAACAACAGTATGCTGTGTAAGTCAGATAGACAGTTAGACACAGGCCTGATAGAAAATACAATTAGATTACACTAGCATAATGATTTAAAGACTTTTTTTTGGAAATTTTAAGAAAAAGGTTAAGCACATACATATGAGTCGTGGCTGATAGCCTTGGAAGGGCAGCTATTAAAAACAATAGGCTATGTATGTCGGATACACACACGCCTGATAGAAAATACTATTAGATTACACTAGAAAAATGATTGAAATTATTTTTTGGGGGGGGGAATTAAAAAAAGGTTAAACACATATGAGTCGTGGCTCATAGACTAGGGAGGGCAGCAAGTAAACACAGTAGGCTCTCTATGTCAGCAAAACACACAGGCCGGATAGAAAATTAGATTTGATTACACTAGCAAACAAATTTAAACTTTTTTTTTTTTATATTAAAATTAAGGTGA
Source organism: Bombina bombina (assembly GCF_027579735.1). Lineage (NCBI taxonomy): Eukaryota > Metazoa > Chordata > Amphibia > Anura > Bombinatoridae > Bombina > Bombina bombina. The sequence goes on from NC_069499.1 coordinate 1,243,445,917, forward strand.
AAGAAAAATAGATATGAGTGCTGGGTGGCTGCCTGGCACAGACCAATTAACCAAAAGACTGAAAAAAAAGAGGTATATTAATGCTGAGTGAGCCTGACAGACACAGGCATGATAGTAAATGTAATTAGATTACACTAGAAAAATATTTTTTTGTGTTTTTTTTTAAATTAAAAATAATGTTATTAACGGATATTAACACTGCTGGCTGCTGGCTGGCACAGAGCAATGAACCAGAGTATATGCTGTGTGACACTGGCCTGATAGAAATTGAAAAAAAATTACACTAGAAAAATAATTATATTTTTGGGTTAGTTAAATTTAAACTAATGTTGTTAGGGAGATATCAGTGGTGGCAGTAGTCACAGCATATGCTGTGAGCCTTAAACACACAGCTGAAAGCCAGGCAAATGCTAATAAATAAAAAAAAAAAACGGCACGAAATATAGCCCTAAAAAGGGCTTTTTGGGGTGCTGTGCTTGCAGCAGAGATGAGTGGAGTCCTTCTGGACTGTAAATACACTAGCCTAGCTATGTTTTTCCTATTAATGTCAGGAGCAAAAACACAACACGTCCTCTCATTAAAAAAGCAAGGTCGTTATGAGTCTAAAATGGCGGATTCTGAGTAGCTGGGAGTGTCTGTGAGGGAGTGTCTGATGTTGATTGGCTCTAATGTGTCAGGCGGCTGTGACATAAAGGGTCAAAGTTTCCACAATGATGACACATAGGGGCGGATCGAACATCGCCATGTGTTCGCCCACAAACGCGAACGCGAACAACCTATGTTCGTTGTGAACCGTTCGCGGGCGAACAGTTCAGGACATCACTATTAATCATTACAACTATAAAAATAAAGTCAATTTTTACAAACAGATATGAAAAAATCAAAATCAAAAACTCAAAAAATTCCACGTTATTTACGAGAAATAAGGATTGAAACGCCAAATAGTGGGATCACTTCACCACCCCTTCCTTTGACACTTATGGACATACCAATGACTCCCAAAAATAACAGAGCAGTGAAAAAAATGGCTGTCAACACTCAAAAAGGTACATAACGATAGAACAGGGTTAACAAGGTTTTAGAAATTGTAAATAAAATAACTAATAATTAAAAAAAAATTATGTTTAATAATCTAATGCACATTTAGATATCCCTGGATGTTCTTATGAAGAAATTCCATCCGTTGAAAAAGAACATAATTATTATTTTGATCTTGAGGTCGATGAGCCATGCCCAAAAGATGATGATACTAATCTTGGAAGAGGTATTAGAATCTTTGTTTTTTAGGGAAGTGAAATATTGAAAAAATAATGTAATATTAAATTTCATTTTTTATATATTTATAAAAAGGTCAATCTTTGGACAAAGCGGTACAAGTGGAAATAGAATTGGATGGCATGGTATACCCAACAAGTAATGATATTGGACAAAACATGGTTCCTCCTAAAAAAAATCTGATAGACAAAGATATTTTATTTAGTTACCTTTGGCAAAAATCGAATAATTGTAAAAACAATAAATTAAAAAGTTAAAATTGTATTTATTTATTTTACTCTAGCCTCTGGTTCAAGCGATGTTTACACATTAGAGGAAAAAATTGTGCAGACAGAAAATGATATGGATATCATACCTCCCAAAGAAAATGAAGGTATATACAGATATCAATATATTATTTCTATTTTGTTATGTGATTAATATGTAAATTTAATTTATTTTTATTTATTTTAAGGTATAGAAGTTTTTGAAGAAAAAATCGATGAAAGCACACAAACTTTTTTGGATGATTACTTCAAAATTAAATTGGCAAAAATTAGGTCTACAATGGGAATGTTGATGGAGCAAGTTGATTTTTTGTACAAGAAATATGGCATTTAGATTTTTTTTTAAATAAATCTTTTAAAGCACTTTCTATATTTTGTTTTGAAAATTTTTTTTACACATTTTGAAACATCCAAAAAATAAGGGATGATGATTTTTTTGTATAAAAATCGAAATTTTGTTTTTTTACCATTTCATATAAAAAAAAAATATTGTAAGCAATAAAAAAAATTTTCAATGAAAAAAAACTTGGATTCATTTTTTTTATTTAAATTTTAATAAAACACCAAAAATTATTTGTAAAAATATTAGTGGAACTCGAAAATAGAAATATATTTTGAACAAAAATATAAAATAAATTAAAAAGTGCAACATCAAAAACAGTATAAACTTAAGTTATTAATACAATTAATAAAGATGTCTATCACTACTGTCCTGGCCTATTGGGTTCAGAAGGACCCTGTCTTTCTCGAATAATGGACAGGAGAGAATTAATTCTTTGTTCTGCGAGGTGTAATGAACGGTTTATCTGTTCGTTGTGCTCCTCGTCCATTCGCCTCTGCCAATCAAACCTCTCTCTGTCTAACTGCAATTGTCTTTCTGCTAATGATGCACTTCGGTCCAGGTGTGCGATTATAACATTCTGTAACTCTCTATGATCCACCCTATATTGTCTAGCAAGAGAGATCATTTCATTGAGACAGACATCATCCACTTCTTCAATTTCATTGTTGCCAGGTACCACTGGTCTTTCATTAGATTGTGGTTCTGCTGGCTGTACATTTCCTTGAATTGTTGGTTCTTGTACTTCGGATTCATCAGGGACAGGTTGATGGATCTCCATTGGTTGTGCATCCATGATATCATCCAAAAATTCTGGGGTCTCACTTCCATGATCCCTGGATTGAAGTTCCTCTTCCTCGGGTCTTTCTGGTTGTACAGCAACCAGGTTTAAGATTACCTCCCTCAATGACTCTTCTGTATCTGTGATAATTAAAAAGCAAAAAATAAATATATATGAATATATTAAGATATTAATATATATATAAATATAATGTATATATATATATAAATATATATATATTAAAAAAAAATAACCAAATATATATATATATATATATATATATATATATATATATATATATATATAAATAAACAATATTTTAAATTTCTTTTTTAACGATTTTTGTTCATAAAAAACTAAACAACTAAATAAATATTTAGTAGCAGCTGTCAGGATGTACTATGGAAAAAAAGGCAGCACTCACTGGTCATTTGTAACTAAAATTCAGCTGTTCATAACACAAAATTAAATAATCTTTCATGTTTTTTTTGTTTAGAAAATTAAATGAAGCTTTTGTATTATTAAATGCTCATTTTAATTTCAAATGACGAGTGATTGATGCCTTTTTATGATCTAAAATTGTAAATATATCTATCTATATATATAAATGTATATATATATATATATATATATATATATACATATATATATATATAGATAGCGATATATATATTTTATTTTATATAAATATATATCTTTATATCTCAAAAAATTAAAATATATTTGAAGATGTTGCTATCTTGATATTTATGTATAAGAAGAAAAAAAAAAAAGTAATGTATTAATAGTACAGATTCTCACCATCAAACAACCGTGGAGAACTTCCCGTCATGGTCCGAAAAAGATGTCCAAGGTCAGCTATGATAAAATATATATATATATATATATATATATATATATATATATATATATATATATATATATTAACATAAAATTTCTTTATTGAAAAATCCAAAATAAAAAAATAAAAAATTATATCAATGTTATCTATATGGCCTAAGTGAGCAAACATTACCACGCTTTTAAAAGAAAAAAAAAATGGAATTCAAGTAATTAGATTTTTTGAGAGAAAGCGAATTTCGGTTAACTTTGACCAGTATGACCAGTGGAGAATGGAAAAAATGAAAATATATTGTTTACCTGTACCTCTACCAACACTTGTTTCAGGGGTGCTGGTCCTGATATCTGGAAGTGTATCAGCTGATAAAAAGGTATGGCTAGCAGATGATGTGCTTCGTATCGATTGTCCAGTAAGGACACCACCACTTGTCATCGACGTCCCAGAGGAGGTTGATGGAATGGCTGAAGCAGGGTCATCACCACCCCTAGCTGTCACGGATTGTGGTCGAGCTGTTAAGAGATAAATAAAATTAATCGTTATTCATGTTTATATCCATAGAAGATTAATAAACAACTGATATTTTAAATTTTAAATAGTGGTTATTGAAAGGGACAGTGTAGCACACACAATAGTATCCAGGTTGAACAATTTGAATGTAAAAATTAAAAAAGTAAATATCTACAGACTAACCAATGTTTAATATTAAACAAACATTAATTCAAATTTGATTCAAGGACATTAAAAAATTTTGTAGACACTGAAGGTTGTTTGTATTGAAACGGTTTTGTAAAGCTTGTTGCTATTATTTAAAAAATGTTGAGTACTTTGTTTGACATAAAACAATAGTCCTGTGTTTATGTAATCTTTCATTCTATTCATTATTCATTCTATTCTATTCATTCTATTCATTAATTCTATTCATTCATTGTATTATGTATCAACAAGCTGTTATAAGTGTTATTTGAACTTGTCATTTAATTACCTTGTTAACAATTAACTGTAAACGAAAAAGAGTCGTCTGCTCATTTGCTAATTAAATGACAAGTTCAAAGACTACTTATAACAGCTTGTTGATACATAATAAAATAGTTGAATGAATGAATAGAATGAATAGAATGAAAGAATAATGAATAGAATGAAAGATTACATAAACACAGGACTATTGTTTTATGTGAAACCAACTATTCAAGATTTTTAAAATAATAGCATTTAAACACTCATTAATCCGCTGAAAAAACAATATCTTGATAATATTGTTATCTATGTACGACCCACAGAATAAGTGGGTGTGTATATTCATTTATAAGTGTATTTTAGAAGTCAGTGTTTCTACATGTATAATTTTAAGCTAATAATTGTGAGTATCTGCATGTATAACAGTGTATCTTCATTTATTGAGAACATCGGCATGTATAGTGTGTGTGTGTATATGCATGAAATAAGTATACACTAATGTTGGGAGTGTGTATCTGCATGTGTAAGTGTATAATATTAGTGTGTGTGTATCTGCATGTATAAGTGTATATGTTTTTGTCTGTATACATGCTTGTCTAATGTATACTGTAGCGTTTGTTTTTGGGAATTTGTAGGTTTATACTATGCAGGTGTATATGCATTTTATTATCATTTTAAAAAATATATTATTAAAACTAAAATTTGTCTACAAAAATATAGCACTGTATTTGCAAACGTTCGTTGAATACAGAGCTCACATAGCAATAACATTGTTTGGCGCAGCTTTTGATTTGATGAATAGGGACATTAAACCACAAAAGATTTGTTCATCAGTCAGAAAGAAAATAAGATTTTAAAATACATCGAAATATACTTCCATTAAAGGCGTCTATTTTCAATTAGCTAGTAAGCAGTTCTAAATATGCTTTTCATCAAAGGATATCAAGAGAATGAAGTAAATTAAATAAGATTTGTTATTTTTAAAGCGATACAAAAATAAAGCAGTAATAGGACTATATTCTGCATAATCAAAATTGGCGCCAATAAATATTGATTTTCCAAAATATAATTAAATGTTAAATATTTTTATAAACTGACTCCACTGGAAAATTACAATATGATCATCAGTCAATTTAAAAAATAGTAATTATATTAATGTTTTACATCTTCGGTCGCTATCACAATCATCTGTGATCATGAATATTACATTACATACGTTATTGGTTAAGCTATACAAAAATCTAGCAGTAATCTGCATTGATTTAACGTAATCAAAATTGACGCACCAAAAAATTGATTTGAAAAAATATCTTTACAAGATAGATATTTGGATAAACCAACTCTAATGGATAATTACAATATGATCATCATTCAATTTAAATAATAGTAATTTGATAAATGTTTTACATCTTCGGTCGCTATCACAATCATCTGTGATCATGAATATTACATTACATACGTTATTGGTTAAGCTATACAAAAATCTAGCAGTAATCTGCATTGATTTAACGTAATCAAAATTGACGCACCAAAAAATTGATTTGACAAAATATCTTTACAAGATAGATATTTGGATAAACCAACTCTAATGGATAATTACAATATGATCAACATTCAATTTAAATAAAAGTAATTCGATAAATGTTTTACCTCTTAGGTCGCTATCACAATCATCTGTGATTCTGACGATTACTTCTGGGCCTAGACGCTGCACCAGTCTCTGCTCGTAATCATTAAGATCAGCGACATAAGCTGTTCCACCTCTGGTAGCACGAGTTGAATTTTTTTCTTTTGCCAATTTGGCTTTTGCAAATCGTTTGATGTCGTTGTACCGTTTTTTGATTTGGTCAACGTCCTTTTTCCCAGGTCCCTGAGCACTGACAGCATCACTTATCCGGGTCCATATACTTTTTTTACGGATACTAGAAGTTTGCTTCGCACGACAACCAAATAAATAGTCATACGAGTCTAGCACCATATCGACAAGAACCAGGTTCTGCTGATGTGAAAAGTGGGGATTCTTCAATTTGGACTGTGAATCAGATCGAGAAGTAGCCATACTTAATTTATCGATAAGAATAACAGTCAGTAAAGCTTCAAGTTCTTGAAATATGCAGTCTGAAAAACTTTATTAAATCGAGTTTATATAGTGCTGCAATATGTTCCCGCGACAAAGCTGAAGTTTCTGACACCTTGCAGTCACGTGGGACAAACATGACTGACAGGTTGTAAGCGATTAATAGTACATTCGCAAATAGCGAGGCGTCATATGTATGAATCATTCGCCAGTGCTCGATGCGGATTAGACGCGCCTTTTTTTTGGATAGTTTTTAGTACATATGGCGGGCGGGCAACATCTCGCTAGCTGCGAGTTCAAGCAAGTCGAGAAGACACGTTGTCGGCGAAAAAATTGATGCTTTAGTACATGGAGCCCAATGAATAGTGTTAGTGCAAAAAATAAAAATACATAAAAAATGCACTTATGTGAATAGCAATTCCTCTTAAAAAAGATGCAATACAAAACGAAAAATGACAAAAGATGCAAAAATTTGGTGAGAAAAATAAAAGTGTAAAAGTGTAAAAATATGTGTGAAAAAATAAATGTAAAAATAGTCACCCGGATCCTATTAGATCAGATATTGTTCGCAGACATCCCAAAGTGTTGCTATATCCGTGAATGTGTAGAATGGAGAGATGGTGGGCCCACAGATGTCTGAACCAAATAGTCAGAAGTCGATATGCAAACCAGAGTGGCACAAAAAACGATATCCATCTAAAAATTTATAAAAGAATATAGTGCAGATAACTTCAAACCAATATTGCATAAATGGAATTAGGCTTACCAATACTCAGTCGACGCATTTCAGCCTTAATATAGACCTTTATCAAGACTGAATTAACTAAGGAAATCTGTGTCCTTATAAGGGGTATCTTAGCCAATAATTGTGTGTTGATTTTTGCGCCAAAATAGGCTCCACCCACTTCCTGTTAGGGTGTCTTATGGGTATGGGCAATATTTAATAATAATAGTCCTTTATTCAATTCTGTCAAAAATGAGAATCCTATAGTCAATGAGATGTAATGATTTAGAAATAATATGTGTATAGTGTAGAAATTCCATTTTCCACAACCATATCTTATTTGTATTATTGGAACAAAATTAAAATTATCACCGGAATCTGACTTCGGGTTTTGGTTTAGAAATGGTGTCACTTCCGGTTTATCTAAATAACATGCGTGGGGTATAAAAATGAATTATAATCCGATTGGGTACATATATAAAACTAAGCTACCACTAAGCAAATCCTAGCACTAAAAATTACAAAAAGTATCTAATTTCAAAAAATAAAAACTAACTAAATTACAAAAAAGCAAACACTAAATTACGAAAAATAACAAACAAGTTATCAAAAATAAAAAAGAATTACACCTAATCTAATAGCCCTATCAAAATAAAAAAGACCACCCAAAATTAAAAAACCCTAGTCTACAAAAAACTACCAATGGCCCTTAAAAGGGCCTTTTATGGGGCATTGCCCCAAAGATATCAGCTCTTTTACCTGTAAAATAAATACAAACACCCCCCCGAACAGTAAAATCCACCACCAAACCAACCCCCCCAAATAAAAAAATAACCTAAGCAAACCATTGCCCTTAAAAAGGCATTTAGCTCTTTTACATTGCCCAAACCCTAATCTAAATAAAAACACCCAAAAAACACTTAAAAATACCTAACACTAACCCCAACGATCCACTTACAGTTGTTGAAGTCCCGCTTGAAGGATCTTCATCCAGCCTGCAAAGTCCTCATCCAGGCTGCAAGAAGTCTTCATGCAGATGGCCTCTTCTATCTTCATCCAGCCGGTGTGGAGCGGGTCCACCCTGAAGACATCCGGAGCGGAGCATCCTCTTCAAATGGCCGTCCAACGTACACAATCTTCAATGCAAGGGACGCGATTCAAGATGGCATCCCTTGCATTCTTATTGGCTGAAAAATTTGAATCAGCCAATAGGAACTAGGGCTGCTAAAATCCTATTGGCTATTCAAATCAGATAATTCGTATTAGCCAATAGTTTACTAACTAGTCTACCTAGTTAAAATAAATACAAACTTACCTGTGAAATAAAAATAAAACCTAAGCTAGCTACAATATAACTATTAGTTATATTGTTGCTAGCTTAGGTTTTATTTAACAGGTAAGTATGTATTTAGTTTTAAATAGGTATTATTTAGTCAATAATTGTAAATGTAATTTAGATCTAATTTAATTATGTTAAAGTTAGGGGGGTTAGGTTTAGGGTTAGGGTTAGGTTTAGGGGTTAATATAGTTTAATTTAGTTTGTTGCGATGTGGGGGTGCTGGCGGTTTAGGGGTTAATAGGTTTATTTAGTTAATAATTCTAAATTTAATTTAGCTATATTTTTATTATGTTAAAGTTAGGGGGTGTTAGGGTTAGGCTTAGGGTTACGTTAGGGTCAGGGTTACGTTAGGGTTAAGGGTTACTATAGTTTAATTTAGCTTGTTGCGATGTGGGGGGCTTGCGGTTTAGGGGTTAATAAATGTAGTATAGTGGCGGCAATATCGGGAGCGGCAGATTAGGGGTTAATAATTTTATTTAGGTAGCAGTGATATCGGGAGCGGCAGATTAGTGGTAAATAACTGTAGGACGGCATCAGCGATGTTGGGGGCAGCAGATTAGGGGTGACGTAGGGTTTATGTTAGGGTGTTAGGTTTAAACAGTATTTTTATTTCCCCCATAGGCATCAATAGGGCTACGTTACAAAACTTTTGCTTTCTTAATGATTGTTCATGTCTTGTATAATTCTTTTGCTGTAACTTGTAAAATGGTTGCTTTGAAAGATGGGAAATTAGAAAGATAGAAAGATTTTACCTTGCAATACTAACTGGTGGCACTGCTCCCTCCAAACACAATGTTAATTTATAGACCTGTGCAATGAGCTGAACCTACTTAATTAATCGATTGCAGGTTCACAGCAAAGCAAGAGTAGAATGGTGATGGAACAAAGTCAGGCTAGATAAGAGGGAGTGAAATTGCATACACAGATCAGCAACTGATTGTCTAAAGTGATATATAATCTTAAATTAAAATAATTTTGGAAAGAAGTGATAGATTACTCACATTAATCTCGTAGGCAAATTAATTAATTATATAGATGTTGTTTGTAACAGATAGATCATAGAAATCATTGCAGAGAAGAAGCAGTGTATTGAAGGGTGTAATGTCTGATCTGCACAGATGAATCAAATACCAAAGTAAGATTAAATAATGTCAGATATTAAGCCTTCTTTAATTGGGTGCAATATTTAACCTGGACAGTTAAATTGCATACCAAAATTAAATAAACGGCTTCAGCATTAAGCATAACATAGCACCATAATTGTTGTGTGCACAAAATAAGGCTGCATTGGCATCTGATGACCTGTACAAATGCCTTATTCTCCAGTGGAAGATGTGATCATGGAATAACATAGTCTGTTATTATGATACATGCAATGATGAAGTACCCTCAGACAGAGGTGCTTCCACTTTGTTTGTAGATTTGGGAACCCTTTTATGAAGCCCATATCTTTGGCCTTACACAAGTTATATGAACATGTAGCCCTCATTGAAAAAAGACTCTACCTTTTCAAGTGAGGAGTTGCACTGCTCTCTAACATTGTCACACCCATGCCTGGGATTGAACCTGGGACTTCTGATTTGCTGCCTGTAGCCCTGTACCTATACCAACAGAGGGCTTGTGCTAATGCTTCAGGAGACCTGTCATTTGCACTGTTTGTGCTCTTTTGCTCCAGCTGCCTGGCAGCTGCAGTCAGTTACCTCATCAGCACTGCTACAGAAGACAGCCTCACAGACCACGACCTGCCCTGACTTTATGGTTCTACCAGTCTGTTAGTGCATATGCCCTGACATCTTTTTCTATGTTGTTTGGTGATTCTTTTGATTCCTGAATCTGGCTTGTCTCCTGGCTATTCTCTCATCACCAGCCTGTCACAGCTATCTGTTATCCTGTGTCACCAGGTCTTTTCTGGTATCCTGCCCATGAACCCAAGTCCTACAGAGGGAACCTGCCAAGCAATGATATCCTGTTTCAGTGGCTAGACCTGCAGAGGGTTCTTGCCAAGTTCTAGTATCCAGCTTCTGCATCCAAGCTCTGCAGGGAATGTCTGCCAAGTATCAGTCTCCAGCTACTGCACTGAAGCTTTGCAGAAAGTATCTGCCAAGTGCCAGTCTCCAGTTACTGCAACCAAGCTCTGCAGAGGGTGTCTGTCATGTTCATGTACCCAGTGCTTGTAACTAAGCTCTGGTGAGGGTGTATGTCAAGTTCCTGTATACAGTTCCTGTACCCTACCTCTACAAAGGCTGTTAAGTGCCAGTCTCTAGTTCCTGCTTCTAAGCTCTGCAGAGGTTATCTGCAACACACCAGTATCCAGCTATTGTACTCAAACTCTGCAGTGCCTAGCCCTACAGAGGGCGCTTGCCAAGTTCTAGTATACCTAATATTCCTCTCATGGGCATTCCTGTCTCGTCCTGAAATGAGCATTCCAGTCTAAGCCTTAGAGTGGGCATTCCTGTTCTTGGCCCTAATGTGGGCATTACCTCTGATTCCAGCTCTGGAGTAGACACATCTGCTCACCTATCCTGCTTCCAGTATCTGATCCTTCAGTGTCCTGTACAATAAACTTGCATTGACCATCTGTTTCTTCAGCTATGTCTAAAAGTGGTAGTTCCATTAAGAAGTTAATCTAACATGCTCTTTTTAGTGCAAAAGACAGCCCTAAGTCCCACACCTCCATACTCCTGAACCCACTCCTATGAGCATGAAAAAGATGGAGAGAATTGCCATAAAACATTGAATACCTGTGACATCAGCCACCAGGCAAGTTTGGATAAGATTTTACTTAAAGGGACAACAGATCCCTCATTTGAATAAGAAGTCCTTGCTTTGAATAAAGGGTCACATTCTTGCCTTGGATGCAGGTGATCACCTTGAGAAACAGTAACCATTTACCCAAATAAATACCAGGGATATTTTCTTTGAAGTGAGAGGGAACTATAATGGTGCTTCTCTATTATCCTGTGCTATATTTATAGTGGAATTAAATCAATCATTTGGGGAATTCCCTCTGTTGCATAAGAGGTTGAATAAAACACTGCATTTTAAGTTAATTACCATGATAACAATGATTGCCTGCCACACTAAACACCAGGGTGGCTTATAATATAAGGCAACTGGATTTCCTCTTTCCAATAAGGGGTCTCATGGTTGAAATAATTTGCCAATGTATTTACTGTATGTGGCCCCAAAGGAGTCTCTAGCCACTTAAAATGTAGTAAAAGCCCTCTTGCTCACACCCAGTGATAGGTATGGTGTCCATACACGGACACTGGTGTCCGTGATTGGCCCTTGCAGTGTACGCCACCCGTTTTGTGGTGGGGAGGGATGAATGCTGGTCCTGACTTCTCCTTGATTTAGGCGGCACCACATTTTGCAGGGTTGGGGCCACACCCACGGGACACCACTCAGTAGTAGGAAAATTAGTGAGAGAGAGGGAAGAAGCAAGTTGCCTGCAGTGCAACTTGTGTCAACCACCCATGAGCCGTCCCAATTCCTTGATCTGTGCAGTGGCGTGGTGCTGGTGTCTGTGTGTAGAAGACCGTCACCTACTCTGATAAACCTTACCTAACCATGTAGGTAACCAACCATGATGATCATGTGATTAACATCAAGGTGGTGAGTTTGGTTAGGAGTTGCAAAAAAAAAAGGGTTAGAATTTTGAAACCATTTTATACTAGTATATCACAAGCAGTCTTTATATAAATGTTATTTTAAACTTGTTTGACTAGCTGACTAATTTGTACTTGTGGAACTAGACCAGGGTCATCCAACAAGCAGCCCATTTGACAGCAAAGTGCCGCCCTCTTGACTTATAGAAACTTAGAATGTGTTGGCAGATAGGAACCATTCGGCCCATCTAGTCTGTCCAATTTTCTGAATACTTTTATTATTTCCTGACCTTATCTTATACCTAGCATAGCCCATGCATTTTTAAACTCCTTCACTGTCTCTACCACTTCTGCTGGATAACTATTCCACCATGCATCCACTACCTGCTGGATGACTATTCCACCATGCATACACTACCTTCTCGGTAAAGAGAGTGTTTTTTTATGTTTTTAATTTGAAATGTACCTTGGTGTCCTTCACTAAGGTCTGTACTTTGGAAAATGTCCGCCACAGCCTTGGTCCGTGCCTATCCCTTCTAACACACATAATATGAAAGAGGGCTTTATTCTTTATATATGTGTATTGTATATGTGTGTGTGTATATATATATATATATATATATATATATATATATATGTGTGTGTGTATATATATAAAATATGTGTGTTTTTATCAAAACAATGCACACACATACAGCTCATAAAACACAATACACAGAAACTACACACATACACACACACCACACAAATACTACGCAAAATGCACAGATACTACACACACACTATAAAAACACAACATACACTGTACACAGACACAAACACTACCCACACATGAATACATCACATAAGCATTACCCACACACACATTGCACATCACTCTCAAAAAACAAACAAAAAAAAACATAGGACATTAAATGACAACAAAATTAACGCCTAGATTTAGAGTTCTGCGTTAGCCGTCCAAACCAGTGTTAGGGGGTCCTAACGCTGGTTTTTACCGCCCGCTGGTATTTAGAGTCAGTCATGAAAGGGTCTAACGCTCACTTTCCAGCCGCGACTTTTCCATACCTCAGAACCCCCGACGCCAATTGCGTATCCTATCTTTTCAATGGGATCTTTCTAACACCGGTATTTAGAGTCTTGGCTGAAGTGAGCGTTAGAAATCTAACGACAAGACTCCAGACGCAGAGAAAAGCCAGGAGTTAAGAGCTTTCTGGGCTAACGCCGGTTCATAAAGCTCTTAACTACTGTGCTCTAAAGTACACTAACACCCATAAACTACCTATGTACCCCTAAACCGAGGCCCCCCACATAGCTGCCACTCTATTAAATTTTTTTAACCCCTAATCTGCTGACCGCACACCGCCGCCACCTACATTATCCCTATGTACCCCTAATCTGCTGCCCCTAACATCGCCGACCCCTACATAATATTTATTAACCCCTAATTTGCCCCCCCCCCGCTACCTACCTACAATTATTAACCCCTAATCAGCCGACGGGACCTCACGCTACTATAATAAAGTTATTAACCCCTAATCCGCCTCACACCCGCCTCAAAAACCCTATAATAAATAGTATTAACCCCTAATCTGCCCTCCCTAACATCGCCGACACCTAACTTCAAGTATTAACCCCTAATCTGCCGACCGGACCTCGCCGCTACTCTAATAAATGTATTAACCCCTAAAGCTAAGTCTAACCCTAACCCTATCACCCCCCTAAGTTAAATATAATTTAAATCTAACGAAATAAAATAAATCTTATTAAATAAATTATTCCTATTTAAAGCTAAATACTTACCTGTAAAATAAACCCTAATATAGCTACAATATAAATTATAATTATATTGTAGCTATTTTATGATTAATATTTATATAGATAGTTTATTTAATTTATTTATTGATAGTGTAGTGTTAGGTTTAATTGTAACTTAGGTTAGGATTTATTTTACAGGTAATTTTGTAATTATTTTAACATGGTAACTATTAAATAGTTATTAACTATTTAATAGCTATTGTACCTGGTTAAAATAAATACAAAGTTGCCTGTAAAATAAATATTAATCATAAAATAGCTACAATATAATTATTATTTATATTGTAGCTGCATTAGGGTTTATTTTACAGGTAAGTATTTAGCTTTAAATAGGAATACTTTATTTAATAAGATTTATGTTATTTCATTAGATTTAAATTATATTTAACTTAGGGGGGTGTTTGGGTTAGGGTTAGACTTAGCTTTAGGGGTTAATACATTTATTAGAGTAGCGGCGAGGTCTGGTCGGCAGATTAGGGGTTAATACTTGAAGTTAGGTGTCGGCGATGTTAGGGAGGGAAGATTAGGGGTTAATACTATTTATTATAGGGTTTTTGAGGTGGGAGTGAGGCAGATTAGGGGTTAATATCTTTACTATAATAGCGGTGAGTTCCGGTCGGCAGATTAGGGGTTAATAATTGTAGGTAGGTGGCGGCGATGTTGGGGGCAGCAGATTAGGGGTTATAATAAAATGCAGGGGTCAGCGATAGCGGGGGCAGCAGATTAGGGGTTAATAAGTGTAAGGTTAGGGGTGTTTAGACTCGGGGTACATGTTAGGGTGTTAGGTGCAGACTTAGGAAGTGTTTCCCCATAGGAAACAATGGGGCTGTGTTAGGAGCTGAATGCTGCTTTTTTGCAGGTGTTAGGTTTTTTTTCAGCTCAAACTGCCCCATTATTTCCTATGGGGGAATCGTGCACAAGCACGTTTTTGAAGCTGGCCGCGTCCGTAAGCACCGCTGGTATTTAGAGTTGAAGTGGCGGTAAATTATGCTATACGCTCCCTTTTTGGAGCCTAACGCAGCCCTTCAGAGAACTCTAAATAAAAGCGGTATTTAAAAGGTACGGGGGAAAATATACACGCGTAGCTAACGCACCCCTTTGGCCGCAGAACTCTAAATCTAGCCGTAAATATTTACTATCATGGATCTGAGAGTAGCATTTACATGTGTCAAAAAAAATTCTGCCTGCACAAATGTTAAATATGAGCTTTTTAAATGCAAGCTGAATCAAATAATGTCATCTTAGTTTTGTACTTGCTATTGATCCTTACAGGCTGATAAGGACAACTTTCTCTGCTTTTCCAGTGGAGCGAGATGCACTCGTACAAATATCACATGAAAACATAAGTTTCTTATGGACACAAAATTTTTTTTTTTTTTTAAACTAAAAAGCATTTTGAAATTCTTTCTTCTGAAAACAGTTGACTACATTGACCCTTTAAATTATCAGTCAAATATTAAAAGGCATGATAATATGATAAAATAAAATAAAAATAAGTTTTTAATGGTGAAAATTCCCATGCTTTTTAATGTTGATTGGTAAGTTAAACTCTTGCATTTAGTTACCTTTTTTTGCCATGAAAATATATATATATATATATATATATATATATATATATATATATATATATATATATATTGCATTTATATGCATTACTAAACTGGTGATCAGACATTAGACCTGATTTCTGTCCAGTTATTTAGCATGTGAATATGTAATTAAAAAATATAACTGGCCTCTCATGAACAGCAAATTAAGACACCTTTCACATTGCCATAATACTCCCTACTGCAAGGTCAGGCAACCTATAAAATATAAAGTAATTGCTCAGTAACATTCTAAAAATGTACCTTGCTGTAATTTTCACAGTCATCACAAGCCATTAACAGCTTTAATGTAATGTTCCCCCATGTTTTCTACCTACTAGGCTTCATCAGATGAATTCATAGAACTCAGTTAATATAAATCATTACAGAATTATTGTAAGAAAAATCAGTGTCCCATATCCTTTAAATACTTACAGTAAACCTAAATTAGCTATTGTAGATAATCTATGATGTACAAAATGCAAATACTTTGTACTAAACTAAGACATTTATAATGGTGCATTCACATCCCTGTCTCTTAGTAACAGGATTCTCTCTGTACAACTGTCATCAGCATGTCTCAAGCTTTAACATTTTTAGTCCCACTGGTTTAGATAGAGCGTACATATTGAAACAACTTTCTGATGTTTTTCTATTATCAAATGTGCTTCATTCTTTTGGCATCCTTTACTCAAGAGCAAACCTACGAGTTTTCACTTGTCGGTAACATTCTATGGCAGCTGTGCTTTCAGCCATGTTTGTAGCGATATCCCCTTTAAAAGGAGAGTATACTGTAAAAAATGTGTTCCCTTAAAGTATTTTTAATGACCAGCTGCAGAGTATAAAATGTATGATAAATTGCAGGTTTATTTGTGTATATAAATTAGCTGGGTTTGTGCTTTTAAACCATAACCTAGTGAAATGGGTTGAGCTTGCAGGTAATATCAGATCTCAGTATGTTATAACTTTGTGTACACACACTTGCTTCCTTTTCTTATATCTGTTTGTAAACCAAAGCTTAATACTGAGGCCTTGATATTCAAAACCTCTCTGCTCATGCAAGATATTCTAAAATGATCCACCAGAACTGTGAGATCCCTAGTGAAACTTTCAAAAGGCAGATTTTGCTTTACTTCTCAAAGAGGCGTTCCCTGCATTTCTGTATGTGAAGGAGAGGCAAGCCCAGTGCAACATAGCACTGCATGACATGACAGTTCTTCCTCATTTACACTTTGTACTTTCTATTTTATATCACTTCACACTTCAGATTAACTTGTATTAAATTTAAACTTTGCACTTTCTATTTTGTATTTTCTTCTGTGTACAACTGTGTATTTAGGATTGTGTTTTTACACATTCTGATTATAGTGCTGACTTCACAGAGGCAGACATCACTGAATCTTCTAAGAAAAGGGGAGGAACCTGGAATTTCTAGAGAGATGAGATATGCCTTCCACAGAAAGGAATGAAGCTCTCTGGGATACAAAATTTCACATGGGAAAGAGAAGTGGTGAACCCCTGGGGCTGATATAAAGGCTCTGCTTGCATCAATTCCAAATTAAACTAAAATAATTTCACTAAAATTTAACTTGCATTTTCTATATTTTAGTATACATTACTTTTTTGTTAGTTAAAATAAGTGCATTGTGACTTCACCTGCATACAGCTGACAAGACAGACCAGTGAGATCAGCTTATTTAAAATGCTTGGAAAGTTTCAGAAGACTGGTGATAGAGCTTCAGACATAACTGCCCTCTACCTCCCACTTTCTGAAAGTGTCAGTTTTAGTTTGCAATGCAGCAAATTCAGGGTGCAATTGAATTTGTATACATAAACAGAAATATACAAAGTATAATACAAATGTGATAAAGTAACACAGAAGTTTAACAAAACTCTCATATCATGCAGTATTGTATTGCACTGGGCTTGTGTCTCCTTCATATATAGAAATGAGAGAGAACTTGCAGTGCTGGAGAGTTCTGCCCTTTTTTCTTTTGCATATTCAGTGAGTTAAGCCCCTGTGAAGTTTGAACTGCAATTAAAATATCAGAACCTAAAAGAGAACACTGGAAAAGTAGCATTTTATTACTTAACTATCCTGCACCCCACTGCGAGTGTAATTTATTATGCTAGCTGTGTTTACTTAGGCTTGTCAATAGCCTAGACTCCCAGTATAGAAACGTTTAGTGTATTTTGGGATTCCACAGGCTAAAACAGCTATTTCAAATGCTGAAATAAGGGTAAAAGAGACACTTGTAAACAATTTAACACTATTCAGCAGGTAAAATGGATCATTGGGAACAATTTAAAGGGGAGGAAAATTTTGGGTAAACTGTCCCTTTAACTATATATTAAAAGTTCCTGAACCCATATTGATTGCAAATCACAGAATGTGACCTTAGATGTTAGGCTTACAAATTGAAATCAGATGATTAACAAGGCAGTCAAGCAGCTACTCTTTTGATAAAATGTCCTTAATAAGTACCTAATTTTCTTACTAATAAATCAAGTCCTGATTCAGCCTGCTTGCATCTCTATAGACCATAAGGAACCAAATATTTTTAGTGTGTTATAAGAAACTTAAAACCATTACATATTCATTTTACATATTATGTTGTCTTGTAATGTGACTTTCTAACAGTCTACAGTTAATCCCTACTGGATTTCCTTCTTCCCAAAATATACAATTATAAAGTGAAATTTGATGGTAACATACTGATTTCTGTTCCAATATTTTGACATGTTCTGCACTGTTTACACAGCTGGGTAATTTGTATGATGGCTCTGAGTTTTGGGATCTTTAAAAAAAAAAAAAAAAAATCTTCAGAATTGATTAATTTCCCAGGATATCTTCTTAGCTGTGAGCAATATAAAAGTTTTAAATAGAACTACGTGTATAATATGCTGTTGTGTGGCACTGAAGGAGAGGTAGCTTTGATGAATATTGTCCTTTTAATATCAAGCAGTATTATTCGATATAGGGAGAGGTGTTCTTAAAGGGGTATGAAACCCAAAAAATATCTTTTGTGATTCAGACAGAGCATAACATTTTTAAAAAAGTTAACAATTTACTTCAATTATTAAATGTGCTTCATTCTCATGATATTTTGTTTTGAAAAGATACCTATGTAGGCATCTGGATCACTACATGAAAGGAAATAGTGCTGCCCTCTAGTGCTCTTGTAAATGGTTAACATTCTTGCAAAACTGCTGCCATATAGTGCTCAAGAAATAGGCTGGCTCCTAAGCATACGTCCAAAAAAACAAAGAATGTCCAGCGAGTCATACAAAGCATGGATTAAAATTCAAAAAGATTATTTATTAGGGATACATGTGATAAAAGCGTAATAAGCAGCAGAAACAATGTGTCCTACGCGTTTTGGCCGTCAGGCCTTATTCATAGACATGAATAGCATGATTACACTGAAAGTTAAGTACCTTCTAAAAACAAATGATTGGCTGCTGTTAATTGCGACACTAACACACCTGTACTTAAAGGGACATGAGAGTGATCAGTTTAAAGTAAAGCCTCAATTGGGCCTTATAATTAAAGAGTACCTGTATACCAACAGCTTACATAAAAATAAGGGGCACTCATGTATATATATATATATATATATATATATATATATATATATATATATATATATATATATATATATATATATATATACGTATAGTATGGCCCCCAAACTGTATATGGCACTACTCATAACATGGCCTATGAACCTGTATTTGTTTTTAAGTTTAGGGCTAAATGAACCTGTATTTAAAGGGACATTCACATAGCATAATTCGATGGAAATCATTAATTTAACATTATAAGTGGCAAATATATACATATTATGGGCTCACAGATTGAAAAGGCATTAAAATATGTTTAAGCAAATAATAAACCATAAACTGCATGTGTCACTGCTTTAAGGTCTATAACCTGGTTAGGCCTTTAGCTGGACAAATATATATCCTTTTTAAGGAACAAAACTAAATCAGGGAAGAGGATATCACCATACTGTATACCCTATATTTATGCTGAGTTTTGATTATTAATGTTGCCACTGATTAATAATGTCACCATCAATATTAAGGCATTTCAGTGTAAAAGTCTGTTGGTCCTATTCCCACAACTAGGGTGAGCACAAACATGTTCAATGACCTTCCACTTAAATGTGGATACATTCTTAGCATGTCGATGTGTAAAATGTCTCGCGAGATCAGAAACTTCTCTGTCATTATTAATATCATTGAGGTGCTCTCTTATTCTTACCCTACATTCTCGGGTAGAACAACCTGTGTATTGAAGACCACAACTTGTACATTCAATCAGATAGACAACAAATGTTGTTCTGCAATTAGAACAACAGTCAAGGTTATATACTTTCTGTGTCTGTCTAGATTGAAAATGAGGGCCTACTTTGGTGTTTGAGCAAGCTATACAATTGGCAAAGTGACATTTGAAATGTTCCTTGACCATCATCCAGCTATTCAACCCAATTTTTGGTTGTTTAATGACACTGGGCGAGACCATGTTACCAATTGTACAGCCTCTTCTAGAGACAAAATTACAACCTTTGCTAGCATAATCCTTAAGACCATCCTCAGCAGTGACTATTGGCAGGTGCTTAGTGATAATTGCACAGATATCATTAAACGGAGGACTAAATGTAGTAGAGAAAATAGGTTTTAATTTATCAAATCTGCTGATGTTATCAGCTTGTTTATTACCTAGAAGAATCTTTCTATCCAGACGGAAAACCTCTAACAGTGCTCTATTAATAGTTTTTGGCTTATAGCCCCTGGAAATTAAAGCCAGTCTCATCTTTTCACTTTCCACAGAAAAATCTAATTCCCTCGAACAGTTGTGCTTAATGCGCATAAAATGGCCCTTGGCAATCCCAAAGCCAGTGTGCCTCGGATGGCAACTATTTGTGTCTAAGGTGGTGTTGGAAGAAATCGGTTTACTGTACAAAGTGCTAATGACACTAGAGGTATTCATATCACCAGTCAGTAATACATCCAAGAATGCTATATTGGATTGATGGTATTGGTGTGTAAACTGTAGACCAAATTCATTCTGATTTAGGGTTTCGATAAAACATAGAGCCTCCTCCTCAGTACCCATTCATATGAGGAGGAGGTCATCTATGTAGCATTTATACATGCGTATGTTATCCCTAAAGGGGTTCAATTCTCCAAAGACGTGGGACCGCTCCCAAACACCCATGTAGATGTTCGCGTAGGCAGGTGCAAATTTAGTGCCCATTGTGGCCCCACGTCTCTGGAGAAAGAACTCACCCTGGAATTGAAAAAAGTTATGAGAAAGGAGAAAATCGAGGACCCTGCATATATAGCTTGTGAGAGTGGGATGAAAGTTGCTATATTTTGTTAAGAACATATTGACAGCTTTGATACCCAATGTGTGTGGGATTGCCGAATATAGACCCACAACATCTATGGTGAGCCAAGAATAGTTATCTTTCCACTCTATATCACCCAAGCTTGATAATAGATGTTTGGTATCACAAAGATATGACGGTAACTGATATACCACAGGCAAAGGAAGAGACTGCACCCATGAGGATAAGTTCTCAAGAAGAGAGCCAATTCCTGACACTATCGGTCTCCCCATCACCCCTCCAAGGATTTATGAACCTTGGGGAGGTGATGGAATATGGGAATAACTGGATTTGAGACAATGAGAAAATTATAAGTGTCTTGATTGATGAGACCTTCATAAAGTCCATCATCTAGTAGATCTTGTAATTGGTAGTACAACAAAACAATTAAAGGGATCAAATGGGTAGAGGGCTCTGCCAAGAGTTGCCCTGTTGTAATCAGCTCTTAAGAAGGTGATCTACAAACAGCTGGACTTAAGGGGGTTCAGGGGATAGCAATGGAGGAGTGGAACTGGTATAAATTAAGGTTAGCATAGGTTGTATGCATCCCTAAACAGAGTCTTTAGGGAGCGCTTAAAGCTTTCAAAACTAGGGGAGAGTCTTGTGGGGCGAGGCAGAGAGTTCCACAAGATTGGAGCCAGTCTGGAGAAGTCCTGTAAATGGGAGTGTGATGAGGTAACAAGAGAGGAGAAGAGTAGGAGGTCATGAGCAGAGTGAAGGGGATGGGAGAGAGAGTATCTGGAGACAAGGTCAGAGATATAGGAGGGAGCAGTGCAGTTGAGGGCTTTGTATGTCAGAGTGAGAATTTTGTCTTTGATCCTAGAGGCAAGAGGAAGCCAGTGAAGGGATTGGCAGAGAGGAGCAGCAGATGAAGAGCGACGTGTAAGGAAGATGAGTCTGGCAGAGGCATTCATTATGGATTGTAAAGGAGCTAGGCGGCAGGTGGGGAGACCAGAGAGGACAGAGTTGCAGTAATCAAGGCGGGAAAGAATGAGAGAGTGGATTAAAATCTTAGTTGTGTCTTGTGTAAGGAAGTGTCTTATTTTGGAGATGTTTTTAAGGTGGAAGCAGCAGGCTTTAGCCAAGGACTGAATGTGAGGAGTGAAGGAAAGCTGTGACTCAAATGTGACCCCGAGGCATCGGGCATGCGGGGTAGGGGTAATGATGGAATTGTCAACAGTTAAAGAGATATTGGGGGTGGAGAAATTGGAAGAAGGGGGGAAAATGAGGAGCTCAGTTTTGGAGAGATTTAGCTTGAGGTAGTGAGAGGACATCCAGGAAGAGATGTGAGAAAGACAGTTAGTGACACGGGTTAGCAAGGAAGGAGATAGGTCTGGTGCAGAGAAGTAGAATTGGGTGTCATCGGCATACAAATGATATTGGAAATCGTGGGACTTAATTAGGGAACCTATTGATGATGTATAGATTAAGAAGAGAAGGGGACCAAGGACAGAGCCTTGCGGTACTCCAACAGAAAGTGGTGATGGGGCAGAGGAGGCCCCAGAGAAGGCTACACTAAAGGTACAGTTTGATAGGTAGGAAGAGAGCCACGAAAGGTTTGTGTCACAGATGCCGAAGGATTGGAGGGTTTGGAGCAAAAGAGGGTGGTCCACAGTGTCAAAGGCTGCGGACAGATCAAGGAGGATAAGCAGAGAGAAGTGGCCTTTTGATTTTGCTGTAAGTAGGTCGTTGGTGGCCTTAACAATAGCTGTCTCTGTGGAGTGATAGGGATGAAATCCAGATTGCAGTGGGTCAAGAAAGGAGTTTAACATAAGGAAATGGGATAGGCGTGCATATACTAGTTTTTCGAGAAGCTTTGAATCAAGAGGGAGGAGGGAAATAGGGCGGTAGTTGGATGGGGAGGTAGGATCAAGGTAAGGTTTTTTGAGGATAGGTGTGACCAGTGATGAGGGAAATTTACCAGTGCTGAGGGAGAGGTTGAAAATGTTTGTTAGTATAGGGGTAAGGGTAGCAGAGAGGGAGGGGAGTAGCTGTGAGGGGATAGGGTCAAGGGGACAGGTAGTGAGGTGAGAGCGCAGTGTAAGTGCCAAAACTTCTTCTTCAGTAACAGGGGAGAATGAACTAAGTTTCAGGTTATGAGGGTTGTGGTTGAGTGAGAGCATTTGAGGGGGGGAGAGAATGGAATTATGTTGAGAGCTGATTTCATTTCTGATGGAGTCAATTTTGTTAATGAAGTGACTGGCAAAGTCTGGAGCTGACAGAGTAGTTGTATTAGGAAGCGGGGGAGGGCGGTGGAGAGTATTGAAAGTGGAGAACAAACATTTTGGGTTTGAAGAAAGATTAGAGATAAGAGTAGAGAAGTAGTGTTGCTTGTGGAGATTAAGGGCAGAATAGTAGGAGTTCAAGATGAATTTGTAATGAAGAAAATCAGCTGAACTCCGTGATTTTCTCCAGTGCCATTCAGGAGTACGAGAACATCTGCGTAGGTACCGTGTCAGAGGAGTATGCCAGGGCTGAGGATGAGTGTGTGATTTCCTAGCAATGGTAAGAGGGGCGAGATTGTCAAGGACGGATATAAGGGTGGAATTATAGTGGTAGATAGATTGTTCAGGGCAGGAAAAGGAGGAGAAGGATGAGAGGAGCGCTTTAAGGATATTAGCAAGTTGTTGCTGATCTAAAGACATAATGCTTCTGTGAAGTTTGGTGTGAGGAGTAGAAGCTGTTTTCCAGAAGGCTACCTGTTGTAAGTTAGCAGAGGGCAGTTGAAACAGCTGAGTGTAAAAATCTTTGTATTTTCTGTGAGTTCTGGGAGAGGATATATTTGAAATCAAGCTGAAGGAGACAGATATATTAGGTTAATGATGGGCCAGCAAAAGTGTTTTAAAGGAGTGGGAGGGTGCAGTTATGGACATTTGAGCTAAGGGTCATTCATGCAGAAACAAAACATCAAAATATTACAGAGATAAGACTGAGACTGAGGTACACAAGGGGTGAAATAAAACCATTAAACAAATAGGCAGATATATGGGCCAGAGCTGCTTAAACTAACTTAACATAATGGCAGACATAAAGTTGATAAAATATACAATGAGCTAGAGGTATGCAAATTATGACTAGCACAGCCTGTAATTACAAAGTCATGGTAATATATACATTTAAAATAAAAACAAAACAAAAGGAATTACCACTAAATATACAAACACATACAATAAGAACAACTTGGTAGGAAAAATATAATGAAGAAACTGTTTTCCAGAAGGCTACCTGTTAGCAGAGGGCAGTTGAAACAGCTGAGTGTAAAAATTTTTGTATTTTCCGTGAGTTCTGGGAGAGGATATATTTCAAATCAAGCTGTTGTAAGTTAGCAGAGGGCAGTTGAAACAGCTGAGTGTAAAAATCATATCCCTTTAAGAGTTACTTGGGTCAAAAAGTTCTCCAAAATTGTGTTTATTTACTGCATATCTCATATTTCATGTTTTTTTTTTTTTTATCAAACAGTTATTTATTAAAAAAGTAAAAACTAATCTCAAATAAATAAATAAGGATAATGACACAGAGCAGCATTCCAACATTCAAAAAAATAAATGCACTTAGCAATCCTAAAGAAAATGCTATATTGTAACACATTAAAGATTATATTTAAAATGTGAAAGCAAAAAAAAAAAAAAAAAGTAAGTAAAATGTGCCATATTTATGGTCTTCAGAAAAGCAAAATAATTTAGAATTTAGAAGTTAACCATATAAGCAAATAAAACAAGTGGGAAGATTTTCTAAAAGAATGGATATAGAGGATGTTACAAACCGAAAAACATATTTTAAGTACACACTGATGATGTTTTCCTTTTATAATCTAGAAACAATTACCCATTAAAGTTACATTTGGGTTTTACTAATTCCAGAGAAAAGGATCTGTAATCATCTGACTCATGAAGGTCAAACAAATATTAAAATGGTTCAACAACAAATTAGCCACGTACTATGCACAAATGTCTTACCTAGAAAAAACCTCTAAGAGCACAGAACAATGGGTTTTAGAAAGAGATGGGTATAATTATATCCCAAAAGACATGGAGAAAATACAAACATAATGGAGAAAATAATGTAAGATTCCTCCCGTGAGCCATCTATAGTCCTCACACAAAAGGTACCAAAGAAAATAGGAACAATCACTCTGGATACTAAAAACAGAAAATAATACAAGAATGTGTGTCAGATAATATAAATGCTAACATAGTTCTAAAAGCATCTGTCAGTCTTTTCAAAAATACCTACGAGATAGGACTCTAAATGTAGGTTGGAGTTATCTAGAGTTTATAACGAAGAAACTCACCACCATCAATTCTGACTTCCCATAAAAATACCCAAAATACATAAATCCATGGACTGATGCATAGATTGATTTGCCATTATCTATAAATCCTTGTATATTTGAAGCAAACTGAAGCCCATGACCTATGTTTGTGTTGTAAATTTTTATATTTTTTTAATTTATATCAGGGCATTAGTTTTAAAAATTTAGTTTTAAAAATGTTTTAAGAGACCCATAACAGAATATATCCACTCTTGAAAAAGATCTTCCACTTAAAGGGATAGTATAGTCAATATTAAACTTTCATGAATCAGATAGAGCAGGCAATTTAAAGCAACTTTCTAATTTACTCCTATTATCAATTCTTCTTTGTTCTCTTGGTATATTTATTTTAAAAAGCTAGAAAGTAAGCATTAGCCAGCCCATTTTTGGTTCAGCACCTGAGTAGCGCTTGCTGATTGGATGGCTACATTTAGACACAAATCAGAAAGCGCTACCCAGGTGCTGAACCAAAAATGGGCCGGCTTCTAAGCTTACATGCCAGCTTTTTAAAATAAAGATACCAAGAGAACAAAGAAAAATTGGTAATAGGAGTAAATTAGGAAGTTGCTTATAATTGCATGCTCTATCTGAATCATAAAACTTTAATTTTGACTATACTATCCCTTTAAGAACAAAACACACTGGGCTGCCTTTTCACTACAAAACCACTGTATAAATTTAGATAATGCTGATAGACTATCATTGCTGAGTGGCTGTGACAGGTTACCACAAACCCACTTTCAACAGGTGTGCCAGCCTGTTGTCCAAATGCTATCACAGTATATTCCTAGATGCTGACAAAAATGTGGCTTAAAATGTGCTGATGATCTATAACATCTATATGGAGGAGAAAAGACTAACAACCTTGATATTTTCTTGCTCCATTTCCAAACCTCTCTTCACATGATGTGCCTGCAGGAACAACAGTACCTCCCTCCCAGAGACTTGCAATCTGCTTTCAGAGAACAAAAAATCCTGTTGTGCTAAGGCACTCCATTAGTCAGTGGTGAGGGGACTATAAAGAACATGTACAGTACAGTAAGGGTAGTACATTTCTGATGTACAATCAGCCATGTCACCTTATTTAGCGTCAACGCAATCTATGCCCTGGCTGCTAGTGCTATCACTAGTGCTGTTGGTAGTGGATACTTTAGTACGGCAAGTGTCCCTGCTAATGGCAGTACTTTTCTTCCAAATTGAAACTTCCCCATGGTGTGCGCACAGATATCAATTCATCCCAAAACTGGTGATATGTGCCAATAACTTTCTTCAGCTCACTTACTTCTTTCACATATAGTAACTCCCACACTGTCAAAATGATGCCACTCTTTACTACAGTACTTTAAGCCAGCTACTACCCATCTTGAAATTAAGGAGGTAGTTTTACTTTGCTCATGTTCTGCTGTGCCAATGGCACATGTAGAGGAGGAAACTGTCTTTTATTTGTGGGTATCACAGCTCGAATGTGCCAACGATAAGAAACCTGAATTTCCAGAGGTAAAAAACACAGCAGTAAAGTTCCAGGTTAAGTAATATGTAATTTTATTAGCAAACAGGTACAAACAATGTGCAGATCAACAGCAGCAGTGGTTGGTAAGGATGTTAGAAAGAGTTAAGCTGGACAACCTCTAGTAGCAGATTGATAGAAACTTGTAATAGCTGCACAAAGGAAATACAGAACCGAATTGCAGTTTATCATAGGTGATTGAAGTGAGTACCTGATGATCCGGTATCTTGAAGTTGGATGTAAACACAGGATGGTATACTTACAGTAACAGGAAGAGACTGGTGCAGTAGCGCTACCAGAATGGTGTTCCCATAATCAGCAGAGTGAATGAGGTGTAGTTCCATTGTAGGTGAAGGTAAGGTACAGGCACTGAGTATGCAGGCAGACAGGATCAATCCGGAAATCAGAAAGGAGAAAATCCCATGCTAAATCCAAAAGAGAGGAAGAACAATGTTTTACTGGGAGAGTAATTACAGCTTGAATGATAACCAAGCATCTCCCATATAGAACAGGTGCCTTTTATAGGATGCTGACATCATAGTTAGATAGGAAGAGAATAGACTGGAACAAGCACACTAACTATATGTGTGACAGTGGGACTGTTCTTTGTGAAGCTGTTAGATAGATAGAAATTGATTATTTTTTTGACTCTTCTTCTATCTCCTCAGGCTCATAATCCAGTTCCCCTTTTTTATTTGTCTTATTATTATTAATTATATGAAGAGTACCAACAGAGGGCTTGTTTTTATTCAGTCGGTAAAAATAGAGCAGTAAGCTACCAAAGTACTTTACGGTTCCATTTTAGTACCAGGTTTCCATTGAAATATTTTGCACGTTGCGTGGTTTCTTTTTTTGTGTAGGTATAAGTTAATGTTCCGTTAACGCCTCCACCGATGTTGGATTTCTCAAAAATCGCACCATTACAAGTTTGTTCCTATGGCAAACCCGGTGACCTTACACTAAAAAATGACGTTTAACGTCTGCGCTACTTTTCTGTGATCACCTCTAGAGAGAAACAAAAACAAAGATACATTGAATTTGTTAAAAAAAATGAATAAATGAAATGAAAAAATATTTTATTTAATGATTTTTTTGTATTAACCTTTTTGATATATGTAATATTTAGTGCTGCCCTAGGCATAGGCCTAGTTGGAATTATGGTGCTATGTGCTTGTTTATATTTTAATATCTAAATACATATTGATAATTCAAAAGGAGCATAACTCCAACTAGTCCTATTCCTGGGCCAGCAATAAATATTACAAATACCAATACATTTATTAATTGAAACACTTGCATTGTTAACCAACTTTAATATCTCAATAGAAAATTGGCCTCAGAAGCCTATTCTTCCTCTTTTCCACGTAGCTGAGCATGCTGTAATGTTTGAGACATTACTGACAGCTTCAGACAGTGTTTTAACTGTTTGTGCTTTGAATGAAAACCTGGAGTAAATTTGTTCTATTATTTTCTATAGGCAGCATAATTCTTTTTTGGAAACCATAGCCTGGCTGCCGGTAATAATGGAAAACGCGCCATCAAAATCTATAAGCTTCCGACAGAAGTTTTTTTTTCATTTTATGTGAAAATCCAATTGCGGCTCAGTGGAAACAAGCACAGAATCTGAAATGCTCCCATTCCTCTATTATTTGTATATATAGTTTATACAAATATACATGTGTGTGTTTGTGTATATTTGTATATTTGTATGTATGCATGTGTGTATGTATATATATATATATATATATATATAGACATATCCTCATGTTGATTAAGCACTCAGTGTAATAACTGTAGCTTGGTATGCAGATATATTCAATTATAAAAAAGCTGAGCACTCTGTTGCTGCAATCATTTATTTTATTCACATATTAATGAACAAATCCAACATTTCCGCCCTCATAGGTCATCGACAATACCCATAATCCTCTTTTTAACTCATGTTGAGGCCAAATTTTCACCCAGAAATTGATCTTCTGCACATCACTTTTACCTTACTAAAAAACTTAAAAAAAGTTATTGTTACTAATGTGAGGTTTTCACAAGTTAAAGGGGTAGTCAAGTGCAATAAAAAAAACTTTCATGATTTAAATGGGGAATGTAATTTTGAACAACTTTCCAATTTACTTTTATCATCAATTTTATCTTTGTTCTCTTGGTATTCTTAGTTGAAAGCTAAACCTAGGAGGTTCATATGCTAATTTCTTAGTCCTTGAAGACTGCCTCTAATCTGAATAAATTTTGACCACTAGAGGGCATTAATTTATGTGTTTCATATAGATAACATTGAGCTCATGCACGGGAAGCTACCCTGGAGTGAGCACTGATTGGCTAAAATGCAAGTTTGTCAAAAGAACTGAAATGAGGGGGCAGTTTGCAGAGGCATAGATACAAGGTAATCACAGAGGTAAAAAGTGTATTTCTATAACACTGTTGGTTATGCAAAACTGGGGAAAGGGTAATAAAGGGATTATCTTTCTTTTAAAACAATAAAAATTCTGGTGTTGACTGTCTCTTTAATAAAGGGTTTGATAGATCTATTAGCAGTTTAAATTCTCTGTTGTGATTGGTGAAATTAAAAGGTAATTGGAGTGCTAAGAAAATATTTGGCTATATTACTAGTTTTGCATTCTGAGTAAAAAAGCAGCGTTCAGGCTCATAACGCTGCTTTTTCACTACCGCTGCTATTACAAATCTTGTAGGTACAGCTGTCCCCCACACTTTTTTGGCCATACCGCAAATTAACTTACACAATTTTCGTAAAGTCTTTTTTCAATGGGACTTCCATAGAGCCGATATTACAAGCCTTTTTTTGGAGGCCAAAAAGTGAGCGGTACAGTCTATCCAGCAAGATTCGTAACGCATTCTAAAGTCAGTAGTTATGAGTTTTACACTACAAAGCTGTAGCATAAAATTTATAACTAAAGTGCTAAAAAGTAAACTAACACCCATAAACTACCTATTAACCCATAAACCGAGGCCCTCCCACATTGCAAACAATAAAATAAAATTATTAACCCCTAATCTTCAGCTCCTGACATCGCCGCCACTTGAATAAACATATTAACCCCAAAACCGTCGCACTCCCGCCTCGCAAACACTAGTTAAATATTTTTAACTCCTAATCTGCTGCCCCTAACATCGCAGCAAACTACATTACAGTTAATAACCCCTAATCTGCCGCCCCCAACGTCGCCGCCACTATACTAAAGTTATTAACCCCTACACCTAAGTCTAACCCTAACCCTAACACCCACTGACTTAGATATAATTAAAATAAATCTAAATAAAACTTACTATCATTACCTAAATAATTCCTATTTAAAACTAAATACTTACCTGTAAAATAAACCCTAAGCTAGCTACAATATAACTAATAGTTATATTGTAGCTAGTTTAGGGTTTATTTTTATTTTACAGGCAAGTTTGTATTTATTTTAACTAGGTAGAATAGTTACTAAATAGTTATTTACTAACTACCTAGATAAAATAAATACAAATTTACCTGTAAAATAAAACCTAGCCTGTCTTACACTAACACCTAACCTTACACTACAATTAAATAAATTACATAAATTAAATACAATTAACTAAATTAAATACAAATACCTAAATTACAAAAAAAAACATTAAATTATCCAAAATAAAAAACAAATGACAAGATATTTAAACTAATTACACCTAATCTAATAGCCGTATAAAAAAAAAGCCCCCCAAAATAAAAAAAAACCCTAGCCTAAACTAAACTACCAATAGCCCTTAAAAGGGCCTTTTGTGAGGCATTGCCCCAAAGAAATCAGCTCTTTTACCTGTAAAAAAATACAAACAACCCCCAACAGTAAAACCCACCACCCACACAACCAACTCCCCAAATAAAACCCTAACTAAAAAACCTAAAGCTCCCCATTGCCCTGAAAAGGGCAATTGGATGGGCATTGCCCTTAAAAGGGCATTTAGCTCTATTAATGCCCAAATCCTAATCTAAAACTAAAACCAACCCAATAAACCCTTAAAAAAAACCCCCGAAGATCCACTTACAGTTTTGAAGACCAGACATCCATCGTCAAGGAAGCCGGGAGAAGTCCTCAACAAAGCGGCAAGAAGTCCTCAACGAAACCAGCAGAAATGATCCTCCAGACGGGCAGAAGTCTTCATCCAGATGGCATCTTCTATCTTCATCCATCCGGCGTGGAGCATCCTCTTCTTACGACGACTCCCGACGAATGAAGGTTCCTTTAAGTAACATCATCCAAGATGGCATCCCTTAGATTCCGAATGGCTTATAGAATTCTATCAGCCAATCGGAATTAAGGTTGAAAAAATCAAATTGGCTGATGCAATCAGCCAATAGGATTGAGCTCGCATTCTACTGGCTGATTGGAACAATCAGCCAATCAGAATCTAAGGAACGCCATCTTGGATGATGTCACTTAAAGGAACCTTCATTCGTCGGGAGTCATTGTAAGAAGAGGCGCCGGATGTCTTGAAGATGGACCCGCTCCGCACCGGATGGATGAAGATAGAAGATGCCATCTAGATGAAGACTTCTGCCTGTCTGGAGGACCACTTTTGCCAGCTTGGATGAAGACTTCTCCCAGCTTCGTTGAGGACTTCTTGCCACTTCGTTGAGGAGTTCTCCTGGCTTCGTTGACGATGGTTGTCTGGTCTTCAAAACTGTAAGTGGATCTTCGGGGGTTAGTCTTAGTTTTTTTTTAGGGTTTATTGGGTGGGTTTTTGTTTTAGATTAGGGTTTGGGCAGCAATAGAGCTAAATGCCCTTTTAAGGGCAATGCCCATCCAAATGCCCTTTTAAGGGCAATGGGGATCTTAGGTTTTATTAGTTAGGGTTTTATTTGGGGGGTTTGGGGGGGTTGGTTGTGTGGGTGGTGGGTTTTACTGTTGGGGTTTGTTTGTATTTTTTTTACAAGCAATGCCCCACAAAAGGCCATTTTAAGGGCTATTGGTAGTTTAGTTTAGGCTAGGGTTTTTTTAATTTTGGGGGGGCTTTTTTTAATTTGGTAGGGCTATTAGATTAGGTGTAATTAGTTTAAATATCTTGTAATTTGTTTTTTATTTTGTGTAATTTAGTGTTTGTTTTTTTTATTTAGGTATTTGTATTTAATTTAGTTAATTGTATTTAATTGAGGTAATTTATTTAATTGTCGTGTAAGGTTAGGTGTTAGTGTAACTAGAGATGGGCGAATGTTTCGCAACTTTCGAAAAACGGCACGAATTTTAACACATTTGTTCATTCAAATCGAATTTCGAATGTTTACATAACATTTTACGATTACATTCGAAAAATATTCTTTTCGAAAAATTTGAATTGAGATTGTAATAGTATTTCTAATGCTTTTTCTTTAAATGTAATATTCGAATTATGCAATATTCGAATTCAAAAAATTCAAATTTAGATTGTAATAGTATTTCTAATGCTTTTTCTTTAAATGTAATATTCGAATTATGCAATATGTGTATTCGAATTCGAAAAATTCGAATTTATATTGTAATAGTATTTCTAATGCTTTTTCTTTAAATGTAATATTTGAATTATGCAATATTCGAATTCGAAAAATTCGAATTTAGATTGTAATAGTATTTCTATTGCTTTTTCTTTGAATGTAATATTCGAATTATGCAATACGTGTATTTAAATTCGAAAAATTCGAATTTAGATTGTAATAGTATTTCTAATGCTTTTTCTTTAAATGTAATATTCGAATTATGCAATATTCGAATTCGAAAAATTCGAATTTATATTCGAATTCGAAAAAAATCGAATTTATATGTTTGTAATAGTATTTCTAATGCTTTCTTTAAATGTAATATTCGAATTATGCAATATTCTATATGGAAACATTTGAAATTATATATTTGTATCTATTATGTATCAATTTACTAGATTCCCGCCCGAACACATGAACTATTGAACTTCTGAACAGTATTTGTTAAATAGAATGTTAAATTCGAAATTTCGAATGTGGACATTTGATATAATTATAAACATTCGAATTTGAAAGTGACATTCGAAAACTGTAAATAACATTCGATTTTCGAATTTTTAAGAATATTCGTTCTTATCGACATTTGGATTTAGAATTCGAATTTCGGTAATAACATTCGTTCTACATTCAAAATTCGAAAATTTACACATTCACCCATCCCTAAGTGTAGCTCAGGTTAGGTTTATTTTACAGGTAAATTTGTATTTATTTTAGCTAGGTAGTTAGTAAATAGTTAATAACTATTTAGTAACTATTCTACCTAGTTAAAATAAATACAAACTTGCCTATAAAATAAAAATAAACCCTAGGCTAGATACAATGTAACTATTAGTTATATTGTAGCTATCTTAGGGTTTATTTTACAGGTAAGTATTTCGTTTTAAATAGGAATTATTTAGTTATTAATAGTAGGTTTTCTTTAGATTTATTTTAATTATATTTAAGTTAGTGGGTGTAAGGTTTAGGGTTAGATTTAAGTTTAGGGGTTAAGAACTTTAGTATAGTGGCGGCGACATTGGGGGTGGCAGATTAGGGGTTAAAAAATGTAGGTAGGTGGCGGTGATGTTTGGGACGGCAAATTAGGGGTTAATATTTAAATAATGTTTGTGATGCTGGAGTGTGGTGGTTTAGGGGTTAATATGTTTATTATAGTGGCAGCGATGTCCGGAGCGGCAGATTAGGGGTTAATAAGTATATAATGTAGGTGTCGGCGATGTCGGGGGAGGCAGATTAGGGGTTAATAAGTGTAAGATTAGGGGTGTTTAGACTCGGGGTTCATGTTAGGGTGTTAGGTGTAAACATAAATTTTGTTTCCCCATAGGAATCAATGGGGCTGCGTTACTGAGCTTTACGCTGCTTTATTGCAGGTGTTAGACTTTTTTCAGCCGGCTCTCCCCATTGATGTCTATGGGGAAATCGTGCATGAGCACATACAACCAGCTCACTGCTGACTTAAGCAGCGCTGGTATTGGAGTGCGGTATGGAGCACAAGTTTGCTCTATGCTCACTTCTTGTTTTTTAACGCCGGGTTTTTAAAAACCTGTACGCAAATTTCTCGATCCTTAACTAACAGTTTATTTGCTGCAGTCTCAAAATGTAACTAGAAAGTATCTATACATTAATACAATGATACTATCCAATCTCTACATTTTAGAATAACGCTAAAATTTAGAGCTGTGTTCGTAGATACATACATTTGTAATGCCAACAGAGAAATCTATAGAATAGACCAAGAAGGAAAGGCAATCTCATCTTAATGTTGAAATCTATTAGGTGGCCAAACTGACAATGAAAACAAAATATGTACAATTATTTTAGATAGACGGAGTAATCTAAAAATAATTGTACATATTTTGTTTTCATTGTCATCATTAATGGAACTACCCCTGGCGTGTGAAAGATGTTGGATTAAACTAAATGTACCCGCCTCCTTCTTTGGGACCACCCCCAAAGGGGACACCACTAAATTTGGCAGGGGGAGAGAAGGGAAAGGGCCAACTATCCTTCCCAAACTGATTTCTTTAATCAGTTTAGCCCTAACAACTTGTGGGAACTGATATGCAGATTTTAATTTTCTAAGGAAAGAGGACCCCTTAATACCCTGAATTATGGGAATATGAAAGCCATGAGTGAACCCATCTAACAACAACCTTAAAGCGTGGCGGTCCGGGTACCGATGCAACCAAGGCTCAGGGGCGTGCACTTTCACTGGAATTGGTGCCCTTTGCACTAGAAGCAAATCTGTTTGTGGCTCTACCAATTGGAATGTCCTTTTTCCTTAAGCATTCGTTGCCGGGTTGTAAACCCCCACAGAACTTACAGGAATGACGAAAAGGGCAGGAGCTGCCCTTGTCGCATTTGCTCTCCTGAAATGCCCAACAGACACCTCCCTTTCGTTTACCCTTTGGCGAATGAAAGGATTGCCCAGGAGAACTGGCGGATGTGGAGGAGGGATTATGAGAGCCCAGGCACTGCCAGAGATGTGTATCAGTAGTGTCAAATGTGAGCACAGGATTAACAGCCATCTTCTGCCTGAACTCCAAATCATAATCCCTCCAAGCACCGTCACCATATCTCCTCTGTATCCAGTGTATGTTATCTGTATATTTTAAGATAGCATGGCACTGACTAGGGTATTTTTCTAAGTAGCATGACGTGTAAACCCTGAAACAAACAAGCCATTCGTCAAATGTCTCGAGGCCCTCGAAACATTTAGGACCAGTGCCATCCAAACTCCTCTCTTTCTGCCTCTAAGCTTCTGCTGAAAGCTCAAAAACATTAACATATTTTCCTTGCTGAATTCTCTTGACTGTTTTAGGTTTCAAGTGTCCATGCAAGGAAGGGGTATAAGAGGGCAATGAATCACCATGTAAGGCAACCTTTCACTCTGGAATGAGGCTAGGGGAAGGGTGCTGAACTACTTCACAGGAAACCTCAGGGGAATGTTCCACTAATGCTAGCTGCTGCTACTGCTGCTGCTGCTGCTGCTGCTGAGCTGCTTTTTTAAATATACCCCCTTGGAATTCCTGCCACATTCTCTTAACCATTGAAAACATGCGCTTCTGTCCCTTAGTTTTAAGCCCCAATGAAGTGTCACTGTCAGTGTCTGATTCTGTTAGTGATGAATCAGCAAGGTCAGGTTGGTCATTTATAAATGCCCCAGTCTTACCATCCATAGATGATGCTGCTGTCTGACTTGTGACAACCTCTGGATTGTCTCTCTCTGGTTCACTACCTGCTGGTTGGAGAGTTGATTCCGCTGGCACTGGAGGAATCCTTGCCACAGGATCAGCCTGCACTCCTACTGGGTTGGTTGCTGGGAGTGAAACAGTTGCCGGACCAGAGACAGCAGACGTAACGGAATCAGCTTGTGCTGCACCCTGCAAAATAGATAATATTTTGCGAGCACAATGAACACTAGTGGTGGAAGGGTTAACACTCCCTACTCTCACAGTCTCATTTCTAATTGCACTAGCATATGACATTGTATTGCACCCTGACGCACCCTGCAAGTGTGGCATGGGATGATTCTGCACATTCATAACATCAGGCACAGTAATCAGTGGAGCATTGGCCCTAGCATTAATAGGAGTGTTCTGCACATTCATGCCCATTAAACACCAATGCATTGGCTGAGATGATGGGAGTGTTTTGTACATTCACGCTATCTTATACAGTATTCAAAGACACATTCACCATATTATTCATATGATATGCCCGTTTGGGGTGATGCCATGGTAGTTGCAAATACATTCCTGAAACTATGTGAAAGAACAGGGTTAGGAAGGCCCCCCGCAGTATCACTGCGTTCATGCAACTCGCCTGTCACACCCCGACTGCAAACTGCGTCACTATTATTAAGTGCATAACATTCATTCCCCCCTTGTGTTCAATCATAGTTAGCCTTATATAACTGGGCATATGCCCCTCTACCACCTCTAGAAAGCACCCCTCTTTTCACGTTAGGGCGGATTCCACCTCTCATTCCCCATGCCACATTGATTCCAACACCTTTTTTTTTTTGCTACGTCCCTTCGTGAGTACCAGCCCCTCCATACCGCAACTCTTGTATTGCCCATTTTTTTAACACTTTGGCCCCTCTAATTGCCCCCAAGGAGATTGGCAATCCTTCCGCTACCGGTGTCCTGCCTTGGTGCTCACCTGCAGCGTGCATGAGAGGACCCACTCTAAGTCTGATTCCGGCCGCAAATGAGGGAGTGTGACGTCACAGGAAGATACCGCCGAGGCTGCCAACAGAGGGATCGCTGCGAACAGGGAGGACACAGACGATGCAGATAAGTTTACAGGGGCTAAGGCGGACACCACGTGACTAGGCCCTGCACCCGATGTGCCCATTGAACCACCAATGACTGGGCCATGCTGCTGCCAGGGCAAATTTTGCGGGGCACCCGCTGCACCACCAATGTTGAAAACTTTATCCACATTAGAAGGAGTAGGCCCCCGGGGGGCAGTTAGAACCGCAACACTTGCCGCCATTTTGCAATAGAGCGAAGCCTAGCTAATGGGGTCTCCACAACTGCCGCATCCTTAATTAATACAGGGGAGTGAGTATCTATTAGGACAACATCTTGAAACCCTTGCGCTACTTTCCTTGACTCAACCGCTTACACCCCATGTGCACTAGAATCCTCATCATTAGAAGGCCTGACCATTGCCTCAGGGGCATAGGCCAAATCAGTGCAGTCACTGTCCACATGGACATCAGCTAATACTGAAATTGCATACAAAGAGAGAAGCGCTCTACCAGGAACGAACAACAGCTCAGTGGCTTGTTCTATGGCGATTTACCACCCGGAAGCAGCCTCTTTTAGACCAGTGTGCTTTTCACAGAAGAAAACTTTCCTGAAGTATATCAGTCTGATCCCGCCAAGTAAGTGCAGTCCAGCCCCGAAATACCAGGCAATTCTCCTCTGAACAAGGAACATGACAACCCCAGACGATCGTTTCGGCCTCTTATGGGCCTCGTCAGTGAGGTGCAGCCACATTCCTCTAAGCACACTGGGCAAGAGTCCACGTTTGGTTTCCCCCATCACCCATAGGGAGACTTCCCCAGGGTCATAATAATTTGCATACAAAGAGAGAAGCGCTCTACCAGGAACGAACAACAGCTCAGTGGCTTGTTCTATGGCGATTTACCACCCGGAAGCAGCCTCTTTTGGGTGATGGGGGAAACCAGACGTGGACTCCTTGCCCAGTGTGCTTAGAGGAATGTGGCTGCACCTCACTGACGAGGCCCATAGGAAGCCGAAATGATCGTCTGGGGTTGTCATGTTCCTTGTTCAGAGGAGAATTGCCTGGTATTTCGGGGCTGGACTGACCTTACTTGGCAGGATCAGACTGATATACTTCAGGAAAGTTTTCTTCTGTGAAAAGCACACTGGTCTAAAAGAGGCTGCTTCCGGGTGGTAAATCGCCATAGAACAAGCCACTGAGCTGTTGTTCGTTCCTGGTAGAGCGCTTCTCTCTTTGTATGCAAATTAATACTGAAATTGACCTGTTGATTTATTTATGAATGGTGCTAGGTGTTGCAGTAACTGCGTCTGTATATTGTTGCTGAAGAAGTCATCCAACTCTTCAATATTATCCATATCACTTATCTGCTTTTCTTTTCCTAATTTTGAGAAATCCAGGGCCTGAAATTGATTTGGAGGCAGTCTGGTTCTTCTTGAACGCTGCATGAAGAAGTTCTAAATTCACTGCAGAATCTGAGAAAATGTCTCTGCTTCAAGATTCAGGAAGAAGAGATCCAGGAAGCTGTGTTCATCTCTTTTAAGGTAAGGACAGTGAGCTCCTCCCTACACTAGCAACATTGTTGCAGCTAGACCCCAAGACTGCCCTCTTCTCCTATCTCACTTCCTCTAGCATTAACCCTTAGCTTGTTTCAGTCCCATGCTGGTCCTTACACTGCCTTAAAATAAAACAGTTTGACAAAAGATAGCAATAGGTATACAGCATATCCATTCCCTTAGAGAAACATGGTAAAAACATAAAACGACCTGTAAAAAGCCATATAAATTGCTAAGTAGATTCATACCTTTCACAATATACTAGCAGTGCTGCTGTTATAAAGAAACATTGAGTTGTATATGCAACAATTAGGTTATAAGTATTCAAACTTGTAATGCTCATTTTGTGAACTCATGGGTCATAAGTGTGTAACCTAGTACTAAAAAAATATAGATATCCAACAAGTTTCATAGTATTCTAAGTGAATTCTCATCTGTCACAGAATATTATAGATTCTATCACCTCGATTTAGAGTTCTGCGTTAGCCGTCCAAACCAGCGTTAGGGGTTCCTAACGCTGGTTTTTACCGACCGCTGGTATTTAGAGTCAGTCATGAAAGGGTCTAACGCTCACTTTCCAGCCGTGACTTTTCCATACTGCAGATCCCCTTACGTCAATTGCGTATCCTATCTTTTCAATGGAATCTTTCTAACGCCGGTATTTAGAGTCTTGGCTGAAGTGAGCGTTAGAAATCTAACGACAAGACTCCAGCCGCAGAGAAAAGCCAGGAGTTAAGAGCTTTATGGGCTAACGCCGGTTCATAAAGCTCTTAACTACTGTGCTCTAAAGTACACTAACACCCATAAACTACCTATGTACCCCTAAACTGAGGCCCCCCCACATCGCCACCACTCTATTACATTTTTTAACCCCTAATCTGCCGACCGCACACCGCCGCCACGTACATTATCCCTATGTACCCCTAATCTGCTGCCTCTAACATCGCCGACCCCTACATATTTATTAACCCCTAATCTGCCCCCCCCAACGTCGCCGCTACCTACCTACAATTATTAACCCCTAATCTGCCGACCGGACCGCACCGCTGCTATAATAAAGTTATTAACCCCTAATTCGCCTCACTCCCGCCTCAAAAACCCTATAATAAATAGTATTAACCCCTAATCTGCCCTCCCTAACATCGCCGACACCTAACTTCAAGTATTAACCCCTAATCTTCCGATCAGACCTCGCCGCTACTCTAATAAATGTATTAACCCCTAAAGCTAAGTCTAACCCTAACACTAACACTCCCCTAAATTAAAAATAATTTAAATCTAACAAAATAAAATAAATCTTATTAAATAAATTAATCCTATTTAAAGCTAAATACTTACCTGTAAAATAAACCCTAATATAGCTACAATATAAATAATAATTATATTGTAGCTATTTTAGGATTAATATTTATTTTACAGGCAACTTTGTATTTATTTTAACCATTTACAATAGCTATTAAATAGTTAATAACTATTTAATAGCTACCTAGATAAAATAATTACAAAATTACCTGTAAAATAAATCCTAACCTAAATTACAATCAAACCTAACACTACTTAGGTTTATTTAAGGGGGGTTTGGGTTAGATTAGGGGTATGTGGGTGGTGGGTTGTAATGTTGGGGTGGTATTGTATGGGGTTGTTTTACAGGCAAAAGAGCAGAATTCTTTGGGGCATGAGTAGGTGTAATTAGTTTAAAATTCTTGTAATCTTTTTTTATTTTTTGTAATTTAGTGTTTTGTTTTTTTTGTATTTTAGTGTTTGTTTGTTTTTTGTAATTTAGTTTAGTTGTAGGTAGTTTATTTAATTTATTTATTGATAGTGTAGTGTTAGGTTTAATTGCAGGTTAGGTTTTATTTTACAGGTAATTTTGTAATTATTTTATCTAGGTAGCTATTAAATAGTAAATAACTATTTAATAGCTATTGTACCTGGTTAAAATAAATACAACGTTGCCTGTAAAATAAATATTAATCCTAAAATAGCTACAATATAATTATTATTTATATTGTAGCTATATTAGGGTTTATTTTACAGGTAAGTATTTAGCTTTAAATAGGAATAATTGATTTAATAAGATTGATTTTATTTCGTTAGATTTAAATTATATTTATCTTAGGGGGTGTTAGTGTTAGGGTTAGACTTAGCTTTAGGGGTTAATACATTTATTAGAGTAGCGGCGAGGTCCGGTCGGCAGATTAGGGGTTAATACTTGTAGGTAGGTAGCGGCGACGTTTGGGGGGCAGATTAGGGGGTAATAAATATATTACCCCCGGTCGGCGGGGGTTAGGGGCAGCAGATTAGGGGTACATAGGGATAACGTAGGTTGCGGCGGTGTATGGAGCAGCAGATTAGGGGTTAAAAATAATATGCAGGGGTCAGCGATAGCGGGGGCGGCAGATTAGGGGTTAATAAGTGTAAGGTTAGGGGTGTTTAGACTGGGGGTACATTTTAGGGTGTTAGGTGCAGACATAGGAAGTGTTTCCCCATAGGAAACAATGGGGCTGCGTTAGGAGCTAAACGCTGCTTTTTTGCAGGTGTTAGGTTTTTTTTCAGCCCAAACTGCCCCATTGTTTTCTATGGGGGAATCGTGCACGAGCACGTTTTTGAAGCTGGCCGCGTCCGTAAACACCGCTGGTATTTCGAGTTGCAGTGGCGGTAAATTATGCTCTACGCTCCCTTTTTGGAGCCTAACGCAGCCCTTCTGTGAACTCTAAATACCAGCGGTATTTAAAAGGTGCGGGGGAAAAAATACACGCGTAGCTAACGCACCCCTTTGGCCGCAGAACTCTAAATCTAGGCGTATACGTTTAATGAGTTATCAAACACTTTTTCATGAATTTTTGTTAAAATATACGAACAAACAGTGAGATATTCCAGAGGGTGCATAACCTGTGATATAGGGAATTATTAGCTTAGGTTTTAGAAATATGTGAAAGACTACTCACTGGTCATATACAGTTCATATAGTGAAATATGATTGCATTTGTTATGGGAGAACTGCATAAAAACACTCTGAGCATAATTACAGAAGCCAGGCTGTATTGATGGGTTGTGGGGGGGGGGGGAGGATTATGTAGAAATAAGAAATACTATTGGAGCCTAATAAGTGTTAAGTTTAATAGCATGACCACATGATTTGTACACATTACTATAGGGGTTATAGGCATTAATAGGAACTAGCTATACTTTAATGTAAGGGAAGCAAATACCTAATCAGTGTACAGATGAGCAAAATAGTATACAGAGCATTACCTAGGCCGCTGGGAGCTCCTTTCATTAGATGAATAATTTGCAGATATAAAAGTATTGTACATGGCCTCCCTAACTCGTTTAAGAAGTGAGAGTGACTATACCCCTTAGAGGTCTCTTTTTGCATAAATAATAACCCTAGGCCTATGACAGAAGTTACCCATAAGTAAATTATATCAGGTATTGTTATACATATATACAGGTTGGTCATATGGGGAAAATTTGACTTCATATTTATATAGACTAGAGGACACATATAAGGCACTTTTTTCAGAACTCTATATATAAAAGCGTAACACATTTGATTAGGAACATGTGACTAGCTCAAAGAATAACAAAACGTATATACTCAAATCCTA
This sequence comes from Bombina bombina, assembly GCF_027579735.1. Classification (NCBI taxonomy): domain Eukaryota; kingdom Metazoa; phylum Chordata; class Amphibia; order Anura; family Bombinatoridae; genus Bombina; species Bombina bombina. Next base: position 1,243,487,662 of record NC_069499.1, read on the forward strand.
GCAGAGCCTCTACAGAAAGCGAGGGACCTGACTGCTATGAATAACATATATATAGTTTAGAGTTTCATATATGGAAAACAACATATGATAGTGAAGTTAAGTCTGCACAGAGATGTGTGCTCAGTCGCACCTCCTAGTCTGTTGCCATCGTTATTTCTCCTGTAAAGAAACATTTTCTAGAGCAAAATTTACATATCTGCATATATATCAGATAGTATTGTAAGATCTATTAGAATTTGTCTTCCGTAAGCTAAAGCACATAAAAAGTATGACTGTACAGTGTATAATCTAAACTGCTAGGGGGGTAAACAAACCACTTAAACATAATAAACTGCAGTAGGAGCTGGTCTAAGCTGTATATATATATATATATATATATATATATATATATATATATATATATATATATATATGCAAACCGTGCACTACAGCAGTCAGTATTAAAGAGATAACAGAGTAACCTTAATAAGCTTATTTGGCTTGGTATCGTAATCTAGAGTATAAAATACCCTAAATAGAAAAAGCAATATATTGCATTGAAAGTTGTGCTCATTAGCTATATATATATATATATACATAGGTCAGTCAATACTCATTTTAAGTTGCAGCAATCGTCCCATAATGTATAAACCAAAGTCAAGGGTTGTTTGGAGTTGCCAAGACATCAGAGAGAGCCAAAGAGAAACCCGGAAAACACAGGACATCGCAGGTAAGTTCCAAACACTGATTGCGGTATTAGTTTGTTCTGACTTTAAACCGTTAGTAATATAGAGTCTGATTGCACAGGTATAATGGTTATTATCCGGGAAACACAGTAAGTGTGGTTGCGCCAACAAAAGTCTCACAAAAAAGACTTAAAATGGATAACACCAAATTAAAATTGAAAATAAAATTGAAAATAACATAATAAATTATTTTGTTAGAATAAAATAGTCAAAGGAATTAATGTATAGTATTCAGCTACATACAATTGTAGCACAGATGATGGAACATAAAACATAAAATATATGTCTTAAATTTGTATGTCTAAAAATGGATTCAGCAAGTGTGTTATACTATAATAATTAAAGTAAATAAAAGTGTGCTATACAACCTAAGTACTCCTAACAATAATTTATGTGTATCTTAAGGGTAGGCTGCCTAATATTCAAAATCACCAAATACAATCACAACTAAATGGCAACCAGATGAAATATTCTCATTTGCACAAGCTAATCTTATTGTGAACTATAAGCTTCAGTGAAACCGCAACCATCAAGCAAAAATCTTGGGTATTCACTTTAGGATGTTCATATATTTAGTATGTTTGTATATATAAGGTACATGAAGACGTCTTCAGAATAGAACAAGTCGGCTGGTCAGAGTAGGGGGGAGGTCCTACGTACTGACGCAGCACGTTGGAGGATAGCGCGCGAGACGCGCTAGGAAGTGGAGAGGCCCATCGGAGTGCTCAGGACACCGGGAGCGAGGAGACTGCAACCGACGCCGGGTTCCACAGCCAGCAGACGAGCGGTTCCTCTCCCCGGTTTCCACAAGTGGCGCAGTACACTTGGTAGGCGGGTGCTGTTTGGGCGGGGGGGAAGCGGCCTGAGGGTAAGTAAGAATTTGAGCTATATATCTCTGAATGGGGCTTATTGTATTAGTTGGCAAAAATATAACCTGGGGGCTATAAGTTTCAACCCCTTGTATATATGATACTGTAAATTAATTATAACTCTGTTGCCACATATAGTTTTCCCCTGCCTCTCTGGCCGCTCCCCCCTCTTACTCGCAGTATCTTGAGCCGTGAGTGATTAGCACATTTGGTGCATATAGAGGACTATAGATTGGCATAATCAGCACAGCCATCTACCCCCTGAAAAGGCGCTGTGGAAACAAGGGAAAACCCCCACCGTTCCATCCCTGCCTGAAAAGTAGCGCCCTGTGTTTGTTTTGCCCTTACTTTCCCTTTGATAAGAAAGGGGGGAAAAAAGTCAGAGAAAAAGGACTATAAAATTACAACATACATCAAGGGGATTGATGGTTGCTTCGCAGAAATCAGCGTGCTGGGCTGCTGTAAAAGGTCCAGCCTGCTTATAATGGCACACTGATGTGCCGCTTTTTTTGTGAGTATTATTCTGAAAACCATATGTAAAGCTATAAACCCCATCTTACAGTTTTACACACATGAGGCCTTGTGCTCTTGTTCTTCTTCTTCTCTTTGTTACATATTTGATGGAGATACCAGCACTGGTGAAGGAACGGCAGAGAGACAGCGTGCTAGGCTGCTGTGAAAGGTCTAGCCAGCATCATTAGGCACAATAGAGTGCCGCCGATTTTGTGAGTACCCTGTACACGTAGATTTAGCTCTGTATTTGGCCTAAATGGATTTACACAGGGATGGCCCTGCTTGTTTTTTCTTCTTTTTTTTCTTACATGTATAAACCGTGGAGCAACTATACCGGGAGAGAAACAGCATGCTGGACTGCTGCTAAAGGCCCAGCCCGCAACTACTGGCACAACTGAGTGCCGTTTAAATCTGTGAGTACCCTGTGCTTCCCCCTTCCCCCTTTTCCACACTTGATGATATTGATACACACATGTGGCGTCCTCTCTTGTTTATATCTACCTGTCCAGAGATCTTGGAATCTAGAAGAAAAGAAAGAATCTTTTCGAATATCTAAGGATACAGTTGCAAGAACAACGCTGCTTTTCTTGGGTGGAGGACAGGGCTGAGTGAAGCCGGCACTAGCTTTGGACTTATCAAGTACTAATATGTTACATAACTCATGGAGGATTCTCCATGGGTAGTATTGATTGCAAGATAGTATGTAAATTGCCTATGTATCTTTGTTCTTCATCTTTTCCATCTTTCCTCTCTAAGGGAAATCTCTGGGGTTTCAGTATCTCTCTCCTCTTGTAGGGTAAGCAACGGTCTCTTTTAGTATCTCTACATAACTCATGGAAGACTTCCCATTTGTGGTATTTATTGCAAGATAGTATGTAATTTGTTTGTGTTCAAACTAATACTGGTGGGCATTCTGTCTATAACATGATGTGTAGATACTATTTAGGCGCATAATAATAGTAAATTTTGGAGGCTGGGTTAGAATAAAATTAAGCTGAGCCGTGTGCTCAAGACTGACAGTAAAGGCATATGGGAGATTGAACTATTACGTTCCTTTTCCCCTCTTATATATTCCCCTATGGATAAATATATATCTTCAGTACCTAACAATAAAACAGTAGCCATGACAGGGAGAAGGCAACAAGAAAAAAAGCAACCTAGGCGCAGTACTGAGTTAGTCACAGAAACTTCACAGGAATCAGGGCCAGACTTAATAACAAACACTGAATTGTTGAAACAAATCACTGCCCTTTTTTTACCCAAATTTGAGGCAATTCAAAACACTGTAGAGGTAATCTCACAAGAAACAAAACTAATCTCTGCAAGGTTTGGTTTAGTTGAGCAGCGCATCTCGGACTTAGAGGATAGAGATATTGAGAAAGATAGAGAGTTATCAGTTATACAAAAACAAGTCAAATTTTTAAGTGATAAGGTTGAAGACCTCGAAAATAGGTCACGGAGAAATAACTTGCGTATTGTGGGAATATCTGAAAACTTGTTAGAAAAAGATCTTTTGCACTTCGCTGCAGTTCAGTTACCGACGTTATTACAAATCTCAGTAGACAAGCAGGCAATGATAGTGGAGCGTGCTCATAGGATTGGAAGGCCCAGGACACAGGAAACTGGGGAAACTAGGCCAAGACCGATCATTGTTCGGTATCTGAATTATCAGGATAAGATAAGGATATTACAGGCATATAGGCTCCAGAAGGAGGTTTTTTACCAAAATAAGAAATGCCTTATCTTTCAGGACTTTTCCTATGAAACCTCTAACAGGAGGAAACTGTGCGCACCCTTATGCTCTAAATTAATAAAGGAAGGTAGAATAGTTAGATTACTGTACCCGGCTAAAATAAGTATTAAAACTCCAGATGGGTTTAAGATCTTTGACAATCCTCAGGAAGCAGAAAAATTCCTATTAGAGGAAGTTAGGTGACAGAGAAGGACATAATTGAGGACAAGTGGGTTGATACTAGAATAGGATGGATCATAGGTTAGGGAACAGTAGGTTGTTGTTAGAAGAACCACACAAGGGATTGGTTGAATTCTATGCTAAGAGATTGGGTGGGGAGGGGGTGGTTTCTGGATGGATGAATGGACTTTTTTATTTGATATATTTTTTTATTTTTTTTAATTTTTTTATTTTTATTTTTTTTTCTCTCTCTCTTGCTTGCTTCCCACCCCCTCCGACCAGGTTGGGAGTAGAGGGTGTAACATGTTTGAATACTGAATGAGTGGGAGGTATAAGATAGGCTCCTGGAATGTTGGTGGTTTTAATTCTCCAATCAAAAGGAAAGCGGTCTTGCAACACTTGAATAAACTTAAAATAGACATAGGTATGCTGCAAGAAACGCATCTCGATGAGGGGGAAAGCCATAAGTTGAAGTGGGGATGGGTTGGAGAAGTGGTATACGCCCCAGCTATCCATAAGAACAAAGGGGTTGCCATCTTATTTAGGAAAAATTTGCAATACCAAATCATGAAAAAGGAAATAGACCCACAGGGTAGATTTATCATTTTGGAAATGGAACTAGAGGGGAGGAGAATTATAGGCCTAGATTTGGAGTTTGGCAGTAAAAGGGCTGTTAACGCTCCGCAGGCTTTTTTCTGGCCGCACCATAAAATTAATTCTGGTATCGAGAGTTCAAACAAATGCTGCGTTAGGCTCCAAAAAAGGAGCGTAGAGCATTTTTACCGCAAATGCAACTCTCGATACCAGAGTTGCTTACGGACGCGGCCAGCCTCAAAAACGTGCTCGTGCACGATTCCCCCATAGGAAACAATGGGACTGTTTGAGCTGAAAAAAAACCTAACACCTGCAAAAAAGCAGCGTTCAGCTCCTAACGCAGCCCCATTGTTTCCTATGGGGAAACACTTCCTACGTCTGCACCTAACACTCTAACATGTACCCCGAGTCTAAACACCCCTAACCTTACACTTATTAACCCCTAATCTGCCGCCCCCGCTATCGCTGACCCCTGCATATTTTTTTTAACCCCTAATCTGCCGCTCCGTAAACCGCCGCAACCTACGTTATCCCTATGTACCCCTAATCTGCTGCCCTAACATCGCCGACCCCTATATTATATTTATTAACCCCTAATCTGCCCCCCTCAACGTCGCCGACACCTGCCTACACTTATTAACCCCTAATCTGCCGAGCGGACCTGAGCGCTACTATAATAAAGTTATTAACCCCTAATCCGCCTCACTAACCCTATCATAAATAGTATTAACCCCTAATCTGCCCTCCCTAACATCGCCGACACCTACCTTCAATTATTAACCCCTAATCTGCCGAGCGGAGCTCACCGCTATTCTAATAAATGCATTAACCCCTAACGCTAAGTCTAACCCTAACACTAACACCCCCCTAACTTAAATATAATTTACATCTAACGAAATTAATTAACTCTTATTAAATAAATGATTCCTATTTAAAGCTAAATACTTACCTGTAAAATAAATCCTAATATAGCTACAATATAAATTATAATTACATTGTAGCTATTTTAGGATTAATATTTATTTTACAGGCAACTTTGTAATTATTTTAACCAGGTACAATAGCTATTAAATAGTTAAGAACTATTTAATAGTTACCTAGTTAAAATAATAACAAATTTACCTGTAAAATAAATCCTAACCTAAGATATAATTAAACCTAACACTACCCTATCAATAAAATAATTAAATAAACTACCTACAATTACCTACAATTAACCTAACACTACACTATCAATAAATTAATTAAACACAATTGCTACAAATAAATACAATTAAATAAACTAGCTAAAGTACAAAAAATAAAAAAGAACTAAGTTACAAAAATTAAAAAAATATTTACAAACATAAGAAAAATATTACAACAATTTTAAACTAATTACACCTACTCTAAGCCCCCTAATAAAATAACAAAGCCCCCCAAAATAAAAAATTCCCTACCCTATTCTAAATTAAAAAAGTTACAAGCTCTTTTACCTTACCAGCCCTGAACAGGGCCCTTTGCGGGGCATGCCCCAAGAATTTCAGCTCTTTTGCCTGTAAAAGAATAAATACAATACCCCCCCCAACATTACAACCCACCACCCACATACCCCTAATCTAACCCAAACCCCCCTTAAATAAACCTAACACTAAGCCCCTGAAGATCTTCCTACCTTGTCTTCACCATACCAGGTTCACCGATCCGTCCTGGCTCCAACATCTTCATCCAACCCAAGCGGGGGTTGGCGATCCATCATCCGGTGCTGAAGAGGTCCAGAAGAGGCTCCAAAGTCTTCCTCCTATCCGGCAAGAAGAGGACATCCGGACCGGCAAACATCTTCTCCAAGCGGCATCTTCGATCTTCTTCCATCCGGTGCGGAGCGGGTCCATCTTGAAGCAGGCGACGCGGATCCATCCTCTTCTTCCGTTGTCTCCCGACTAATGACGGTTCCTTTAAGGGACGTCATCCAAGATGGCGTCCCTCGAATTCTGATTGGTTGATAGGATTCTATCAGCCAATCGGAATTAAGGTAGGAATTTTCTGATTGGCTGATGGAATCAGCCAATCAGAATCAAGTTCAATCCGATTGGCTGATCCAATCAGCCAATCAGATTGAGCTCGCATTCTATTGGCTGTTCCAATCAGCCAATAGAATGCAAGCTCAATCTGATTGGCTGATTGGATCAGCCAATCGGATTGAACTTGATTCTGATTGGCTGATTCCATCAGCCAATCAGAAAATTCCTACCTTAATTCCGATTGGCTGATAGAATCCTATCAGCCAATCAGAATTCGAGGGACGCCATCTTGGATGACGTCCCTTAAAGGAACCGTCATTCGTCGGGAGACAACGGAAGAAGAGGATGGATCCGCGTCGCCTGCTTCAAGATGGACCCGCTCCGCACCGGATGGAAGAAGATCGAAGATGCCGCTTGGAGAAGATGTTTGCCGGTCCGGATGTCCTCATCTTGCTGGATAGGAGGAAGACTTTGGAGCCTCTTCTGGACCTCTTCAGCACCGGATGATGGATCGCCAACCCCCGCTTGGGTTGGTTGAAGATGTTGGAGCCAGGACGGATCGGTGAACCTGGTATGGTGAAGACAAGGTAGGAAGATCTTCAGGGGCTTAGTGTTAGGTTTATTTAAGGGGGGTTTGGGTTAGATTAGGGGTATGTGGGTGGTGGGTTGTAATGTTGGGGGGGGGTATTGTATTTATTCTTTTACAGGCAAAAGAGCTGAAATTCTTGGGGCATGCCCCGCAAAGGGCCCTGTTCAGGGCTGGTAAGGTAAAAGAGCTTGTAACTTTTTTAATTTAGAATAGGGTAGGGAATTTTTTATTTTGGGGGGCTTTGTTATTTTATTAGGGGGCTTAGAGTAGGTGTAATTAGTTTAAAATTGTTGTAATATTTTTCTTATGTTTGTAAATATTTTTTTATTTTTTGTAACTTAGTTCTTTTTTATTTTTTGTACTTTAGCTAGTTTATTTAATTGTATTTATTTGTAGCAATTGTGTTTAATTAATTTATTGATAGTGTAGTGTTAGGTTAATTGTAGGTAATTGTAGGTAGTTTATTTAATTATTTTATTGATAGTATAGTGTTAGGTTTAATTATATCTTAGGTTAGGATTTATTTTACAGGTAAATTTGTTATTATTTTAACTAGGTAACTATTAAATAGTTCTTAACTATTTAATAGCTATTGTACATGGTTAAAATAAATACCAAGTTGCCTGTAAAATAAATATTAATCCTAAAATAGCTATAATATAATTATAATTTATATTGTAGCTATATTAGGATTTATTTTACAGGTAAGTATTTAGCTTTAAATAGGAATCATTTATTTAATAAGAGTTAATTTATTTCGTTAGATGTAAATTATATTTAAGTTAGGGGGGTGTTAGTGTTAGGGTTAGACTTAGCTTTAGGGGTTAATCAATTTATTAGAATAGCGGTGAGCTCCGGTCGTCAGATTAGGGGTTAATAATTGAAGTTAGGTGTCGGCGATGTTAGGGAGGGCAGATTAGGGGGTTAATACTATTTATGATAGGGTTAGTGAGGCGGATTAGGGGTTAATAACTTTATTATAGTAGCGGTGCGGTCCGCTCGGCAGATTAGGGGTTAATAAGTGTAGGCAGGTGTCGGCGACGTTGAGGGGGGCAGATTAGGGGTTAATAAATATAATATAGGGGTCGGCGGTGTTAGGGGTAGCAGATTAGGGGTACATAGGGATAACGTAGGTGGCGGCGCTTTGCGGTCGGAAGATTAGGGGTTAATTATTTTAAGTAGCTGGCGGCGACGTTGTGGGGGGCAGGTTAGGGGTTAATAAATGTAATACAGGGGTCGGCGGGGTTAGGGGCAGCAGATTAGGGGTACATAAGTATAACGTAGGTGGCGGTCGGCAGATTAGGGGTTAAAAATTTTAATCGAGTGTCGGCGATGTGGGGGGAGCTCGGTTTAGGGGTACATAGGTAGTTTATGGGTGTTAGTGTACTTTAGGGTACAGTAGTTAAGAGCTTTATGAACCGGCGTTAGCCAGAAAGCTCTTAACTCCTGCTATTTTCAGGCGGCTGGAGTTTTGTCGTTAGATGTCTAACGCTCACTTCAGAAACGACTCTAAATACCGGCGTTAGAAAGATCCCATTGAAAAGATAGGATACGCAAATGGCGTAGGGGGATCTGCGGTATGGAAAAGTCACGGCTGAAAAGTGAGCGTTAGACCCTTTAATCACTGACTCCAAATACCAGAGGGCGGCCAAAACCAGCGTTAGGAGCCTCTAACGCTGGTTTTGACGGCTACCGCCGAACTCCAAATCTAGGCCATAGTGTGTAATGTATATGGCCCTAAGGAAAAGAAAAAACGTTTTTGGAAAATGTTGCAGGATAAATTGATGGGATCAGATAGGAATATTATTCTGGGGGGGGATATGAATATGGTCGCATCAGGCTTAATAGACAGGAAGCAACAGGCGGGGAAGCAGCATTCTGGAAATAGGGACACTAGAACATTTAAAAAATGTTGTTATAATTTAGATCTCCTAGATATATGGAGAAATACTTTTCCAGATTCTAAGGAATACACTTGTCTCTCCAAAGCATATAAATCCCTCGCGCGTATTGATATGTTTTTAGTTAGTAAGAACTTGTACACCCTGATTCAAAAAACAACAATAATGCCAATTACCCTTTCTGATCATGCGCCAATCTCGCTATCATTAGTAATTAGCACTAATAAACTACCAAACAATAGATTGTTCTTCCCAAATTACTTATATACAAACTTGAAGTTTCGGAACTTTTTGTCAAGTAAGTGGGAGGAATACCTAGACAAAAATAAGGGATCGGTTGAGAATATAGAGATATTATGGCAAGCCTTTAAGGCAGTAATTCGAGGAGAAATAATAGCCTATTTGGCTAAAGCGAAAAAAATTAACAATAGCCAGTGGTTATAACTCACGAATCAGATTGTCAATAAATTTCAAAGATACACACAGAATAATAACAGTGAGAACTGGAATCAATACCTAGAGGCTAAGAAACAGAGGGATGATTGGTGTATAGCTAAAGAAATACAAGCAGAAACGAGGCGCAATAGTAAATTTATGGTGTATGGTAATAAGTCAGGGAAGTTCCTGGCTAAAATGATTAGTTTTCAGAAATCTAGTAAAAACATAACGGCTATTAAAGTGAAAGGTAAAATTATCACCCAGCCATTGGATATTATTAAGGAATTTCAACAGCACTTCCCAAATTTGTACAGGGAGAGAAAAATTGAGCAAAGTAACAAGGAGCAGTTCTGGGGAAGTATTAGGCTCCCCCAAGTTAAGAAGGAAGACCTTGAAATGCTGAACACCCCAATAACTCAGGAAGAAATCAGTAAGACTATTAACAAATTAAAGCTCAATAAGGCTTCGGGGCCTGATGACATTCCTGGGGAGTTATATAAGATCATCGGGGACAAAATAATCCATATTCTAAAGGATTTGTTTAACTCCTTTCTTATAGAGGGGATTACCCCAACTAAATACTTTAATGAATCCAGGATTGTTCTGGTACCAAAACAGGGGAAGGATTTGAAATGTATTGAGTCTTATAGACCTATTTCCTTGTTGAATGTGGACTACAAGATATTAACACACATTCTAGTGAATAGACTGCAGATAGCCATTGGCCCACTGGTGCACCCAGATCAAACTGGATTCATGAAAGGTAGGACGTTGGTAAAAAATATTAGAAAATTAGAACTTGCAATAAATTACTGTGACATAGCTAAGAAAGAGGGATCATTTCTTGCTAAGGATGCTGCTATTATATCTATTGATACACAGAAGGCTTTTGATTCTCTGATCTGGGATCATATGTTTACTGCTATGGGAAACTTTGGGATTAAGGGTAATTTTGTGAATATTATCACATTATTATATAATACACCCCAGGCTGCTCTAGTTATTAACTCTATTCTCTCGGATAAATTCAATTTACAGCGAGGGACAAGGCAGGGATGTCCTATCTCACCCTTGCTATTTAATTTATCATTGGAACCCTTAGCTATTTATTTTAGAGAATATCTAGAAGGAATAGATATAGGACAATCTAGGATACAACAAGCAATCTACGCTGATGATGTGCTTATTTTTACACAAAATCTGGGAAATAATTTACCATTAATTGTTGATGCTTTGGACAGATATCAGACCTTTACAGGTTTTGGAATAAATAAGAGTAAATCGGAAATAATGTGGCTGATTAAAAATAAAGATTCTCCTTTAACCCCCTTTATGGAAGCAAAAGAATATATCTCATATTTGGGTTTGAAATTCTCATGCGACCCAGGGAAGTGGTATAGTCTAAACTTTCTCCCACTTATTATATCATTTAAAGAAGACATAGATAGATGGATGAACTTGCCCTTGTCCTTATCTGGTAGGATTCAGTTAATAAAAATGATCTCACTACCCAAATTTCTCTATGTATTTCAGGCTATGCCTCTTCTTTTGGCAAAGAGGGATAGCTTGATAATCAATAAACACATTAGGCAATTTATTTGGAAGAACAGCAGATCTAGGATAGCCATGAGGCGCATGTCAGCTGGGAGGAAGGGAATGGGAATGGCCGTCCCGGACTTCGAAGCTTATAATTTAGCAGCTAATATGAAGTATGTGGTAGACTGGTTCTTAGAGACAGATCACTTCTCGATATATAACATAGAGGAAGGGCTAGTCGCACCGTTTTCTCTGAAAGCCTTGGTTCATATGTTGCCAACTGAAATTCCTAAATGGATCAAAAAATTAAAAATTATTGATCAACCGATATGGGCTTGGCGTAAGTTCTGTGCGAGAACGGGTTCCAACTTTAGGGTCTCTCCATACCTAACGATTAGAGGGAACCCAGAGTTTTCGGAGGGATATGATTCCTCAAGATTTGGGAAGTGGACTAATGCAGGGGTCAAATATATGATTCAAATAATTAATATATCGGAGAATAGAGTTAAGACTTTCAATGAGTGTAAATTAGAATTCGGTATTACCAACTCCCAATACTTCGCTTTTTTGCAACTTCGGCATTATGCTGAACAGATTCTGAAGACGCCAGGTTTGGAGTGGAATAATAAAGCCTTAAAACAAATTCTTTGCTTATTTAGTCTAGGGAAACTCTCAATCTCATCCATATATGGGGCTTTATTAGTTAATCAAGACACGAGTAATATTAGATATTTAACCTTAAGATGGAGGGAGTGTTCGGTTATTTCTATAGAGCCAGAGCTTCTAATTAGTTCGGTTAAAAGAGTAGCAAAGGCTATGACAGGGGAATACTTTAGAGAACAACAAATTAAAATCTTATATCAGGTGTATGTTACCCCGAAGTCTCTCTCACCATGGGTAAAAGGAAGAGATAGCTTGTGTTGTATCAGATGTAAATTAGTTCTAGCTGATATATATCATATGTTTTGGTTTTGCCCGGTGATTCAGAGGTTTTGGGGTAAAATTTCATTTTGGTTAACAAAACTTCTCCAACGACATACCCATATTACTTGCCAGAATGTTTTCTTTCTAACAACGTATGAGGAAACTGGGTGGAACCCTTTATTAATAAATACGGTTATTCTTATAGGTAGGAAAATAATTTTGAAAAACTGGCGATCTCACAAGGAGCCCAAATTTGCAGAATTTAAGAAAGGTATACATTATCAGCTATTTTTAGAGCAGATTAAAACCCAGATGGATATGGAAATAAGCATAGAGGCCTTTTTTGCTAAATGGGAAATCTATATTAAGTCGCTGGATATTAACACCAGGAAGTTGGTTATTTCACCTTTTAGAGATTCAGTGTTTATTTTAGAGTCTAACCTAAGGGGAGAGTGGATATGCCCCTAGGCCGACTGTTGGGGGGGGGGGGCAGGGAGAGAGATTTGTGATTTTTTTTTTTTTTTTTTTTGTCTCTTGTTTTAGTTGTTTTATTTCTTAGTGTTGTTTTGTATGGGATTTGTATGATTGTGGTTTAAATTGCTAGAAATTCCAGTATTGTGCATAAGTCTTTTTTCAGCAATAAGTATGTAGCCACACGGGTTGAACTGGTAATTATGTTAGAGTTTGAAGATTTGGCCCTGTGTGGCGCAAAGGATAAAGCGTCTGTGCTTTTTGCTTGGTTTTTGCTTTCTGTTTTGTAACATTGTACACTGCTGGTGTGAAAATAAATAAATAAAAAAAAAAAAAGAATAGAACAAGTCTTTCCATAAGATGTATAAAAAGTCAATAATACTCATCGGCAAATACCGGTAGATGCTTTATCCAGCTCTTAGTATTAGCATACTCTTACTTTGAATGGTTATGTCTTGTAAATGGTCTCCTTGCGATCCCTCCACTTCTGGTATGTACAGCTTCCCTTAGAACGCTAACGGAAGTCCACTCTGACCTTAGGAAATATTCCCTTCATCATTCGTTCTATTCTGAAAACATACTAACTATATGAACATTCTAAAGTGAGTACCCAAGATTTTTGCTTGATGGTTGCGGCTTCACTGAAGCTTATAGTTCACAATAAGATTATCTTATGCAAATGAGAATATTTCATCTGGTTGCCATCTAGTTGTGATTGTATTTGGTGATTTTTAATATTAGGCAGCCTACCCTTAATATACACATAAATTATTGTTAGGAGTACTTAGGTTGTATAGCACACTTTTATTTTCTGACTGGCCAGTCATGTAGTATAACACACTTGCTGAATCCATTTTAGACATACAAATCTAAGACATATATTTTATGGTTTATGTTCCATCACCTGTGCTACAATTGTATGTAGCTGAATACATTTACATTAATTTCTTTGACTATTTTATTATAATAAAATCATTTTAATTTAGAATATTTTCTTGTTATTCTCAATTTTATTTTCAATTTTAATTTTGTGTTATCCATGTTAAGACTTGATAGCCTTTTTTGGCTAACCTTTTAGGCACAATCCCACTTACTGTGTTTACCAAATCTTTTCCCAATTTTTGCCAATTTTATCTAGGTTTTTTTGGTTTCGTTTGATTGCTTAGTGGATATACTCAAACACACTTTCTTACTGTTTTTACCATTGCTTTGTAATGGTTATTATCTGCAGTGTGGGTAAAATAGACCATTTGCATTATATATATAAAAAAAAAAGGAAAGAAAGAAAGGAAAAGGTCCAGCATAAAAAAAAATGATCATTCAAGAGAGACAAAGCCACAATAGACAATAAAACCAACTTCTGTATGCTGCTCCAAGTAGAGTGTAAATACTGCCTTAGCTCCAAAAACTTCAGCCATAAAGTAACGCCACAGTTGGTGTGGTAATTCCTTGTCTGTTCCAGGATTCTGATGTCAGTGAGTTGCAATGCCTGTGATAGGAGGAGGGTGTGGATGGTCAGTAGCCGGCAAGTAGCCGACAGGTAACACCAGCTGCATTGGAGAGAACCAGGGGGTCGAGTGGCTCAAGCAGATTTCCTTCTGTAATAGAAAATATTCATTCAAGACAAACAAAGCCACAATAGACCCAAACTTGATGAAGAAGAAAAGTTCATTTATTCAATGAGTAATGACAGGGACATACAAATGAACGTCTGACGCGTTTCACGCATGCTCACATGTGCTTCATCAGAGGCTAATGATTCAAGTGGTGAGGAGACCTTTAAAGAGCGGTGTGGCCAATCAGAGCTGTTAATAGATTATGCAATTAGATATAGGACAGCTAAATTAAGACAGCCAATTCTCTCTTCAGTGCCCCTTGTCACATAAAGAACCAGTAAATAAATCTCTTCTGTATCAACAACTAGGTTATACAATTAAACATGCAACAATTAAGATATTTTAAATTTCACATATCTGTGTACACTTTCACAATGCCTGACTCCCATTGGCATAGCTAAAGACAATCAGAAGTGATGTATATATACGTCATAATAAACAGCATTGTAATTACATCGCCATATAGGTATACATTTATATTTACTTCTCAACATCAGATATTCAAGTTGCATAGCAAGCTATCTTTAATTATGACATGGCTCTATACATTAATTGCAGTATTTAACTCCAGCTGGTTGTCAAAAGATAGCAACAAGTGTGTGCCAATCATACATCAAATTGTGATATGAGATAAATATAATAGTTTAGTATTAGGTCTAGACAAATAAATACAAACATAATATACTCAATACATTGTAACAAAAGGAAAATAATTAAATAATTAAATTTACTTAAAAGTAATACAACTGAAAAACTGTATATATGAATAAAGTAAACACAAAATATAAATATCCGAATCCTAAAGTAAAATTTAATGTCAAAAACAGTAATATGTACATTCTAAAAAAAGACAAAAGAGATAAAACAAATAGACATAAAAAGGAGGAAGTAAGGATTCCATATTGAGACCAAAAACTAGTTTCTCATTAAGAGTGGGGAAAAACATATGGACAAAAGGAGAATAAGTACTTCAGGGGCACGATCCGATATACGGCGTAGTTTTCGGCGCAAGCATGGGAACCCGCGCCGCCCCTAATTTCACCTCTCACATCGGGGTATTACATATACTGCACCGTTAGATGCTTAACTGGCGTAAGTTGGACAAACTGGCGATCTTCCGAAAAGTACAAAAATACACATTTTAGTCGTCGCAAGTCACTTACGCCTGTATTTTGTCCACATAAAGTCTCAATAAAGAGTAGTTTTATGCAAATTAGGGTAACACTCGTAAAAATGAACCGCGACTCCATCTAAAAATGCGACACGTAATTACGCTATTCAAAAGTCATATATAAACCAATGCGCAGCCGTTATTTTCTTCAGTGTGTTTGGATGGTTCGTTGAGCTACAGCACACTACAGTGGAGTGGAGGATTAGTCAGAGTAGAGAGAGAGGTGCAAACAGAGGAGTTAGTTAGGTCGCATTGTTGGTTGATAAAGCTTGTACACTTACACATATTTTTACATATTGCACACATATTGCATACATACATATACAAATACACCACACTTTTTTTTCTAACACCTCAAACATTTTATTTCAATTTTACAGTGTGATAGGCTGAGTGTTTGGTTGTGATTGTGTGTGATTGAACTGGGAGTAAGTGTGAGTGTGCGAGTGTGTGTAGTGTGAGAATGGCAGGGAGAGGTAGGGCGGAGGGGAGGAGGGGAGAGGAGTGGCAGGGAGAGGAGTATTTTAGAGGACAGAAGGAGCAGTGGGGTCCCCATCAGGGAGTAAGTGGAGTGGGGAGAGGGAGAGCTAGAAGGGATGATGGGAGGGGAGATGCCTGAGAGCCCTAGAGACCAGGCACATCTAGAAGAGGGACAGAGGGTGCACATGGGGACAGAAGGGGGGAGGAGGGAGAGGATAGGGAGGAACCCACACCAGGGACATCACAGGGAGCAAGCCTGGTGTCCATGTAGGATGAGAGGATGAGATGTCCAAACTTCTCATTCGATGAGAATGTTGCCCTAGTCCAGGCCATCATGGACAATCACAGTACCCTCTTTGGCCAGGAGAAGGGCAAAGGTGTTGCCAAAAGACGTAAAACAGCATGGTTGGCGGTAGAGGATGCCGTCAACAGTGTGGCCCCGCAGAGGAGGACTGTTGAGGGCCTTAAAAAGCGGTGGAATGACTGTAAGAGGTGGGTGAAAGAAAAGATGGGGCAGGAAGCTATTCACCAGAGGGGAACAGGCGGTGGTCCACCCCTGGACATAGAACACAACACCTGGAAGGAGATGATACGCAGGTCCCTGAGTATCACAGTAGTCCGTGGACTTCCAGGGGCTTGTGACTCAGGGGCTGCAACCACAGCACATCATACTGGTGAGTAACATCCCACACACCAGTATTATATGTATTTGAGATATAACATCCTTTAATGTAACACATTCATGTACAGAATGAGGAGCATGGTATTTGGCCTACTAACAAAAACATCTACAATTATATTTGACATTAATGCTACTTAACACAATGCAATTCATGATATGAGGTGGAATAGTGCAATACTAACATGTCTCAGAGTAACACAGGCCACAAGCCACATGTAGAGTTTTCAGTAAATGGACACTATAGCCATCACAATACTTTTAGCTCAAGAAAGCAGGTTCTGTGCCTACATCAGGCTAAAGTAAATTGTGTGACCATAGTGTCACTTAAAGAACACATTTTTCCATCATTGACATGTACACATAACTTTTGTATGAAACACATATCTGTATACTGCGCATATTAAAATCCCTCATATCACAAATCACAATGTGCACATGCATGTCATAGAGTTTGACATGAGAATCAGTATAGGCCCTAGCATGTATCAATATACATTGTATGCCCACATGGACATATATATGACTGTACTAATACTTCTCATCATTTGACTACTCCACAGAACCTCCTGTCATGAGGATGCAAACAGGCATGCCGCCACCTCCACCACCACCACCAGTCACAGGCATGCTGCCACCTCCACCACCACCACCACCAGTCACAGGCATGCAGCCACCACCACCAGTTTTCAGGCAACCACGTGAACATTATGCTCCCAGGCATGAGCAGGGTTGGATGGCTTCAGTTGAGGACCCGGAAGTGATGCCACCACCATTGACATATGACCCCTGGCAAGATTCCTGGACAGAAGAATATTCTAAAATCCCGCAAAATCTGGCGCAGCCGGCTTTTGCGGGCGATACGCTCTCCATATTCAGCATTGCACCACTTTAGACCGCTGCTTCATAACAGCTTTTTCTGACGAGCCTGCAGGCTCGCCAGAAACACGGATCCTCAAGCTCCGTACGGAGCTTGATAGATAGGCCCATTTGTCTAAATAGGCTAGATTTATTTAAATATGCAATCTCCTGTTCTAAATGTCTCAGCATTTTCTTTGGATACCCTCTTTCTGAGAGTCTAGATGTAAGTTCATCAGCTTGTTCAAAATATTTTTCCAAATCTGTACAATTCCTGAGTAAACACAGGTATTGGGCTTTTGGGATTGCCTTTTTGAGATGTAGAATATGACATGAGTCTTATCTAAGTATTGTATTACGAGCTAATGGTTTTCTATAAGTGGATGTCACTATATTATTCTCTCCAGCTTCTAATATTAGATTAAAAAAATATATACTCTGTTTATCAGACTGTGATATAAAGTTTAAATTAAATGTGTTATCATTCATAAATTCCATGAATGCTTCAACTGAGTGTTTATCATCCTCCTGCCAAATGATGATAATGTCATCTATAAAACGACCACATTAAATAATGTTTTGTCTGTAGGGGAATGATTCTGAAAAGATGCGGTGGTATTCCAGCCACCCCATATATATGTTGGCATCGGACGGGTGCAAATTTTGCCCCATAGCTGTGCCGCATCTTTGTAAGAAGTATTCTCCTTGATACATAAAGAAATTATGTGCTAACAAAAATTTTGTGACTTGTGTCACAAATAATATAAAGTCATTATTATAATTTGCATGTCTATGAAGCATGAAATCAACTGCTTCGAGACCTTGTCGGTGCGGAATGTTCGAATAAAGTGCTGATACATCCACAGTGACCCATTTGTACTATGGGTACCAATGTAAGTCAGTCAACTGAGTGATTAAATGGGCACTATCTCTAATATATCCAGGTAATGCCAGCATAACCGGCTGCAGTATATGATCTGGCCACCCTCCCAATTTTTTGCAAAGTGAACCATTACTGGCAACTATTGGCCATCCTGGTGGGTTTATGAGATTTTTAAGAATTTTTGGTACTATGTGAAAATATGGGGTGGTGGGTTCATCCACTTGTAAAAAGTCTGCCAGTTCTTTGTTTATGAATTGATGTTCAACTGCATGAGCTAGCAAATGTGACAATTTATGTTTAAAAGCTGAAGTGGGATTAAATGAAAGTTTGGTATACAGATCAGTGTTATTCAATTGTGTATATACTTCTGATATGTAATCAGAGTTGTTCAATAGCACCACCGCCACTCCCTTGTCAGCTTGGGTAATGACTAGATCTTGAATTTGTTGCAATTTTTGAAGAGCCTGTCTTTGTTTTATAGTTAAATTGTCTTTTTTAATCCTTGGTACATTGGTTTGGATCCTTTTGTATAAGTCAGTCAGTTCTTTTTCTACTAATCTCTGGTACAAGTCAAGTAAATAGTGTCTGGAGTGTACAGGATAAAAGTTAGAAGTGATTTTTTATTATTATTATTATTATTTATAAAGCGTCAACAGATGCCCATGGGTACAAGGATACAAGTACAATGGATAAACAGTACAATAAGAGACAACATTTTACAGACAAATACAAGGGGAGTTGAGGACCCTATTCCTGTGGGAACTTACAATCTAGATGGGGTGGGAGGATGGGAAACAGGAGGTGGGGACTGCAAAGGTTAGAATGATATTAGTGAGGAGATAGATGAGGGCAACTAGTGGGCAAGTGAAGTTCATTTGTTAATGAGTCGAGTGATAAGCTTCCCTGAACAAAAAGGTCTTTAGGGAACGTTTAAAGGAGGAGAGGTAAGGGGAAAGTCTGACAGCTCAAGGAAGTGCATTCCAGAAGATTGGTGCCGCACAAGAGAAGTCCTGTAGTCTGGGATGAGAGGAGGTGATGGTAGAGGACACAAGAAGCAGGTCATTGTTGGAACTTAGGGGGTAGGCTGGGGTATATTTGTTGATGAGTGAGGACAGGTAGGGTGGGGCAGCATTAGTGAGGGCTTTGTAGGTCAGGGTGAAAATTTTGAATTTTATTCTGCTGTGAATGGGGAGCCAGTGAAGGGACTCACAGAGAGGTGCAGCAGAAACAGAGCATCAAGAGAGGTGCATTAGCCTTGCAGATGCATTTAGGATGGATTGAAGGGGAGAGAGGCAGGAGAGAGGTAGGCCAGATAGTAAGTTATTACAGTAGTCAAGTCGGGAAATTACCAGGGAGTGGATTAGCTGTTTAGTAGCTTCAGCACACAGAAATAGACAAATATTGGAGATATTGCGTAGGTGGTTGTGGCAGGATGAAGAGAGTAATTGGATGTGGGGAATGAAGGACAGATTTGAGTCAAGTGTGACTCCGAGACAGCGGATTTGGGGTGATGGGGAGAAAGTGGTGCTGACAACAGTGCTTTTGAAAGAAAAAGATGTGCATTGTCCAGCTGTGAGTCAGAGTGTCTAACTGTCTCAGATTCTAAAGTAATAAGATTTGTAATATCTACCAATTCAGGATATTTTAAAACCCACCAATGTGGGGACCAAGGCCGCGTTGGGTTCAGTCTCCTGAATATGGAAGAAGTGATTTTGCGTACAAATTTATTTGTGTCTATAAGTGTGTTAATCAAATCAAAATTGTGTGCTGGTGCATAAGACAAACCTTTGTCTAGTAACAAGTTCAAAATCAGTGGGTTTATACACAGAGAGGTTAATGACCCCTATTTCTTTATTGGTTTTCTTACCCTGCTGGGGTAACGAAAAGAGGTGCCCCCTTGTTTGGGAGTACTTGTCATTGGGGGTTGTTTGACAAGTGTTTTCAGGTTTTTTTCTACCACTTTTGGGGTCAGTTGTGTTTAAGTTAGTTTCTGCATTATTAGATATTTCCTCATCAATAGATTGAGGATTAGAGGCCCATTTATCAAGTTCCGTATGAAGCTCCGTATGGAGCAATTATGAAGCAGAGGTCTAAAGACTACTGCTCCATAACCCTGTCCGCCTGCTCTGAGCAGGCAAACAGGAATCGCCACAATTCAACCCGATCGAGTACAATCAAGTTGATTGACACCTCCCTGCTGGCGGCCGATTGGCCTCGAGTCTGCAGGGGGCGGCGTTGCACCAGCAGCTCTTGTGAGCTGCTGGAGCAATGCTGAATACGGTGAGCGTATTGCTCTCTGCATTCAGCGAGGTCCGCAAAACCTTTGATACTTAGGCCTCTTAGAGTCATTTTTGTTATCTGTGTCTATACTGGAAAAAGTGACTCGTATGGGTGTACTATTGCCTTTATTATTTTTAGACTTATTATGTCTTGATTTACCAGTGGACCTATTTGGTTGAATTTTTTGCCAATAATATACAATATCCAGTTCATAGTCTTTAACATCTCTATGATATTTTTGTACTTTTCTATCAGAAAGTACTGTGTCTAAATTTTCCATAGTTTAATACAACTGTTTTTTATAATCAGAAATTTTTTTGTAGATTCAAAAGGTTGCAACAAATTACATATTCTACTTACCTCAAGCATCCCTCTCCTGTTTTTAATGGTTTAATAGCTGTTTCATTAGGATGATTGAACAATTTGTAAAAGTGGTATTCCAATCCTCCATAAAATCCGATTTAATAGTAGCAAAAGAGGGATATTTTTTCATTCGTAACCCTCTGGGAACTCTATTCTCTGAAATATATAGTTCTAAAAACTCTATGTCCCACCACAAATTAGTTTCTTTTAATCTGAATTGTTTTAAATTGGAAAAAGCATTAGTAATTTCATCCTCCTTAATTGAATCACAAATTTGTAAGTTCCCCTTAAGAGCTGTCTCCATTATGTGTTTCCTTTTTGTTTCATCCATAACCCCGGTGGGTATGTTACTTGTGGCCATAATGGAGAGAGGTTTTAAAACACAATGAATTAAAAATAAAAAGTACAGAATTAGTCTTGTGAAATCAAGGGTTCAAATGAGTGTTAGCAATGGAAATAAATTTAGGCATGAAATACAAAAAAACAGTATATGCTAACAATCTCAAAATGAAAGACTAAGTAACTTTATAAATCTATAAGTAGGCAAAAAGTCCCTTATATACGAGTAATTTTTCAAGTAAAGTCTTGTATTATGTCTATGTCTATTATATTTCTCTCATATAACTATTTGATGTATGACTGGCACATACTACTTGTTGCAAGCTTTTGACAACCAGCTGGAGTTAAATACTGTAATTAATGTATAGAGTCATGTCATATTTAAAGATAGCTTGCTATGCAACATGAATATCTTATGTCAAGAAGTAAATATAAATTCATACCTATATGGCGATGTAATTACATTGCTGTTTATTATGACATGTATATGTATATATATATATATATATCACTTCTGGTTGTCTTTAGCTATGCCAATGGGAGTCAGACATTGTAAAAGTGTACACAGAGATGTGAAATTTAAAATATCTTAATTGTATAACCTAGTTGTTGATACAGAAGAGATTTATTTACTGGTTCTTTATGTGGCGTGGAGCACTAAATAGAGGACTGGCCGTCTTATTTTAGCTGTCCTATATCTGATTGGATAATCTATTAACAGCTCTGATTGGCCACACAGCTCTTTAAAGGTCTCCTCGCCACTTGAATCATTAGCCTCTGATAAAGCGCATGTGAGCATGCGCAATACGCGCCAGGCATTCATTTGTATGTTCCTGTCATTACTCATTGAATAAATGAACTTTTCTTTTTCATCAAGTTCGGTCTATTGTGGCTTTGTCTGTCTTGAATGAATATTCTCTATAGCGGAAGGAAATACCGCTTGAGCCACTCGACCCCCTGGTTCTCTCCAATGCAGCTGGTGTTACCTGTTGGCTGCTTGCCGGTTACTGAGCATACACACCCTCCTCCTGAGCCTATCACAGGTGTTGCAACTCACTACCGTGAGAACCTCACAACAGACAAGGAATTACCATGCCAACTGTGGCGTTACTTTTTGGCTGAAGTTTTTGGAGCTGAGGCGGTATTTTCATGCTACTTGGAACAGCATACAGAAGTTGGTTTTACCCTGGTACATTTTCTGCAGGCGAGCCATGGGGGGCTTTCTCGCCTTATGAGCCTCGCTGACAGAAGTTGTCCGGATCTTCTTTAGCCCCCTATGCACAGGAGGAGAGAGCTGAACTGTAACATATCTATCTAATTGTTACGGACTATCTACATCACCCTTTGAAGTAAAAGATAAGTACCATACTTACCTGCCATACAATCGGGACCAAGTAAATTATTCAAAAATAAAAAGAATAGCAGCACTCCAATGGAAATTTCTTCAGAATTTATTTCATAGCTAAGAGCACAAACAAGATAGCGAGGTTTCGGACTACATGTCCTTCCTCATGCCATAATTACATAATTTCCACATCCTCCTTAAATACCCATTAGGACACACCCATCACCACAGCATTTAACTCTTTGAACACCATATTAGCAAAATTTCTTATTCACCTATACCAAAAAAACCAAGGGGTGAAATGTTATACAATGATTGAGAGGCAGAACACAATAAAAAGAATTTGTCAAGAATATTGTAAAAAAATACTTAAGTATATTCATTTAAATTTCTTTGTTTCTTTTTTCTTAATTCTTTTTTCTTTCATCACCACAAATTGTAATTAGATTGGGGAACATCATATTTCTATATACAACACTATATATTTAGAAAAGAAAAGAGATTAGAGAACTAATCTTAGATATTATTATTGAAATAAGGCATATTTTACAAGAAAACAGATAAATCATAATCCATATTCATACCCAATGGTGATAATAAGTTTAACGTAAAAATCCAGAATGCCTCCCTCTGTTTAAGATGCTGTTCTCTATCGCCACCTCGCCTACTAGGGGCAATGTGCTCTAAGACGTGAAACCTAAGTTGACTAACTCCATGTTGGGCCTCTAAAAAATGAACAGCTACTGGGGACTTCAAATTTTTTCTCCTAATATTTGATTTATGTTCAGTGATCCTATCATGGACCCTGCGGGTCGTCTCACCTAAATAAATTAACCCACATGGGCATTTAAGGAGATATATTGCATAATCTGTATTACAAGTCAGAAAATCTTTCATCCAAAAATGTTTTCCTTATTGGGGATGGACAAAAATAGGCCCCTTTATCATGTTGTTACAATGGAAGCATCCAAGACATGGGTAACATCCCATATTTTTACTGGTAATATATTTCTGTCTATCCGTTCTAGCACTCCCAATGTCTGCTTTAACTAGAGTATCTCTTAAATTAACCCCTCTTTTGTAGGCTGGCATAGGGGCATTCTGAAACTCAGGTATACCTGGATTGTAATTTTTCAAAATATACCAGTGTTTATGAATAATTTTCTGGATATGTGTACTCAACTCATTGAATTTAGAGACAAACACAAGCCTGTCCACATTTTTCTCTTTAGACTTAACCTGTGGTTTCAACAAACTTTCTCTTGTCATCTCCATTGATCCAACAATCTCCTTCTGAATAAGTTTTTCATCATATCCTCTATTTAAAAAGAGATTTCCCATTTCCCTGAGCCTAACCATACTTGTCTTGTCATCTGACACAATGCGTCGTACCCACATAAATTGGCTCTTGGGAAGGTAATTCTTTAAAGACAGAGGATGTGCACTATTTGCCAATAGTAAATCATTTCTATCTGTTTCTTTTTTATATAAATCCACCCTGATACTCCCATTTTCTTTGAACACCAATGTGTCCAAGAAAGCTACAGTCTCCTCACTATGCACCAGAGTGAATTTAATATTCCTAGTAGCTGAATTCAATATATCCACAAATTGCAATAGGCTTCCAATGTCGCCCAGCCATATGGCAAACACATCATCAATATAGCGAATTATTAGACATCATTCTTCGCTATAATTATTTTTTATTTCAGGATCAGTTTTTTATACAGAAACAAGGCACAACAATGAGCTCCAATGTCGCCCCTACATATGCCAACATATGCATGAATATATATGAAGAGAAACTAGTATATAGTAATGATTTATTTAAACAATATGGTGCCACTTGGTGGCGCTATATTGATGATGTGTTTGGCATATGGCTGGGCGACATTGGAAGCCTATTGCAATTTGTGGATATATTGAATTCAGCTACTAGGAATATTAAATTCACTCTGGTGCATAGTGAGGAGATGACAAGAGAAAGTTTGTTTAAACCACAGGTTAAGTCTTCAGAGAAAAATGTGGACAGGCTTGTGTTTGTCTCTAAATTCAATGAGTTGAGTACACATATCCAGAAAATTATTCATAAACACTGGTATATTTTGAAAAATTGCAATCCAGGTATACCTGAGTTTCAGAATGCCCCTATGCCAGCCTACAAAAGAGGGATTAATTTAAGAGATACTCTAGTTAAAGCAGACATTGTGAGTAGTGATGTCCCGAACTGTACGCCCGCGAATGGTTCACAGCGAACATAGCTTGTTCACGTTCGCGTTTGTGGGCGAACACATGGCGATCCGCCCCTATGTGTCATCATTTAGGAAACTTTGACCCTTTATGTCACAGCCGTCTGACACATTAGAGTAAATCAACATCAGACACTCCCTCACAGACCCTCCCAGCTACTCGGAATCCGCCATTTTAGACTCATAACGACCTTGCTTTCTTAATGAGAGGACGTGTTGTGTTTTTGCTCCTGACATTAATATGAAAAACATAGCTAGGCTAGTGTATTTACAGTCCAGAAGGACTCCACTCATCTCTGCTGCAAGCACAGCACCCCAAAAAGCCCTTTTTAGGGCTATATTTCGTGCCGTTTTTTTTTTTTTTTCGTTTTTTTTTATTAGCATTTGCCTGGCTTTCAGGCTGTGTGTTTAAGGCTCACAGCATATGCTGCTGTGATTACTGCCACCACTGATATCTCCCTAACAACATTAGTTTAAATTTAACTAACCAAAAAATTTAATTATTTTGCTAGTGTAATTTTTTTTCATTTTCTATCAGGCATGTGTCACACAGCATATACTCTGGTTCATTGCTCTGTGCCAGTCACCAGTGTTAATATCCGTTTATAACATTATTTTAAATTTAAAAAAAAAATATATATATATTTTGCTAGAGTAATCTAATTACATTTACTATCAGGCCTGTGTCTGTCAGGCTCACTCAGCATTAATATACCTCATTTTGTTTCAGTCTTTTGGTTAATTTATCTGTGCCAGGCATCCACCCAGCACTCATATCTTCTTCACCTTAATTTAAATTTAAAAAAATAAATTTTTAAATTTGTTTGATAGTGTAATCTAATATAATTTTCTATCAGGCCTGTGTGTTTTGCTGACATACAGAGCCTACTGTGTTTACTTGCTGCCCTCCCTAGTCTATGAGCCACGACTCATATGTGTTTAACCTTTTTTTAATCCCCCTAACCCAAAAAAAAATAATTTAAATCATTTTTCTAGTGTAATCTAATAGTATTTTCTATCAGGCATGTGTGTATCTGACTTACAGAGCCTACTGTTTTTAATAGCTGCCCTTCCAAGGCTAGACAGCCACGACTCTAATTTTATTTTCTATCAGGCCTGTGTCTAACTGTCTATCTGACTTACAAAGCATACTGTTGTTAATTGCTGCCCTACGTAGCAGCCAGCCAGTGTGACCACTCATATGTGCATTGCACTTCTTAACATTATTTTAATATTAAAATCTAAAATTTTAAAATATTTTGCTAGTGTAATCTAACTTTATTTTCTATCAGTCCTGTGTTTTTGTCACTTACACAGCATACTGTGTTAAATTGCTGCCCTACCTACCATCCACGACTCATATCTGCCAGCCTGTGTGCCAGGCCCAACTAGACAATTAGTGGCACCAATCATAATTCTTGTAACAGTATATAAAAAAATAAAAATCATAATTTTTTGGACTGCAAATATTCAGTCTCCTAGTGTACTTGAATTGCATTTACCTCCTGCCTGCCAGCCTTTTGTGCCAGGCTGTCTTGCCAACTATTTACACCAATCCTAATTGTTGTCACAGTATAGTTACTAAAAAATATTTGATTGTTGATCTTAATCCTCAGTTTGCTCGTGCCCTACAATTGCACTTTTCTACTGCCTTCCAAGCCTGTGTGCCAGGCCTACTTGAAAAATATTTACACCAATCATATTTGTTGTCACAGTATTCTTATTAATTAAAATTAAAATTTTGGGTAATATTTGTGGCGAATCCTCAGTTTGCTGGTGCCAGTGAATTGCACTTTCCTCCTGCCTTGCAGCCTGTTGTGTGCCAGGCCCACCTAGCCAATTATTGCCAGCAATCCTATTTCTTTTAACAGTATTGCCAAAATGGTCAATCATCACTGTTTTGACTGTCAGTAATCAGTCTCCTAGTGTCCTTGAATTGCATCTACCTCTTGCCTGCCAGCCTTTTGTGCCAGGCTGTCTTGCCAACTATTTACACCAATCCTAATTGTTGTCACAGTATAGTTACTAAATAAAATTAAAAAATTCAAGATTGTTGATCTTAATCCTCAGTTTGCTCATGCCCTAGAATTGCACTTTTCTACTGCCTTCCAAGCCTGTGTGCCAGGCCTACTTGAAAAATATTTACACCAATCATATTTGTTGTCACAGTATTCTTAGTAATTAAAAATTAAAATTTTGGGTAATATTTGTGGCGAATCCTCAGTTTGCTGGTGCCAGTGAATTGCACTTTCCTCCTGCCTTGCAGCCTGATGTGTGCCAGGCCCACCTAGCCAATTATTGCCAGCAATCCTATTTCTTTTAACAGTATTGCAAAAATTGTCAATCATCACTGTTTTGACTGTCAGTATTCAGTCTCCTAGTGTCCTTGAATTGCATCTACCTCTTGCCTGCCAGCCTTTTGTGCCAGGCCGTCTTGCCAACTATTTACACCAATCCTAATTGTTGTCACAGTATAGTTACTAAATAAAATTAAAAAATTCTTGATTGTTGATCTTAATCCTCAGTTTTCTTGTGCCCTAGAATTGCACTTTTCTACTGCCTTCCATGCCTGTGTGCCAGGCCTACTTGAAAAATATTTACACCAATCATATTTGTTGTCACAGTATTCTTATTAATTAAAAATTAAAATTTTGGGTAATATTTGTGGCGAATCCTCAGTTTGCTGGTGCCAGTGAATTGCACTTTCCTCCTGCCTTGCAGCCTGCTGTGTGCCAGGCCCACCTAGCCAATTATTGCCAGCAATCCTATTTCTTTTAACAGTATTGCAAAAATTGTCAATCATCACTGTTTTGACTGTCAGTATTCAGTCTCCTAGTGTCCTTGAATTGCATTTACCTCCTGCCTGCCAGCCTTTTGTGCCAGGCTGTCTTGCCAAATATTTACACCAATCCTAATTGTTGTCACAGTATACTTACTAATTAAAATTAAAAAATATTTGATTGTTGATCTTAATCCTCAGTTTGCTCGTGCCCTACAATTGCACTTTTCTACTGCCTTCCAAGCCTGTGTGCCAGGCCTACTTGAAAAATATTTACACCAATCATATTTGTTGTCACAGTATTCTTAGTAATTAAAAATTAAAATTTTGGGTAATATTTGTGGCAAATCCTCAGTTTGCTGGTGCCAGTGAATTGCACTTTCCTCCTGCCTTGCAGCCTGCTGTGTGCCAGACCCACCTAGCAAATTATTGCCAGCAATCCTATTTCTTTTAACAGTATTGCAAAAATTGTCATTCAACACTGTTTTGGCTGTCAGTATTCAGTCTCCTAGTGTCCTTGAATTGCATTTACCTCCTGCCTGCCAGCCTTTTGTGCCAGGCTGTCTTGCCAACTATTTACACCAATCCTTATTGTTGTCACAGTATAGTTACTAATTAAAATTAAAAAATATTTGATTGTTGATCTTAATCCTCAGTTTGCTCGTGCCCTACAATTGCACTTTTCTACTGCCTTCCAAGCCTGTGTGCCAGGCCTACTTGAAAAATATTTACACCAATCATATTTGTTGTCACAGTATTCTTAGTAATTAAAAATTAAAATTTTGGGTAATATTTGTGGCGAATCCTCAGTTTGCTGGTGCCAGTGAATTGCACTTTCCTCCTGCCTTGCAGCCTGCTGTGTGCCAGGCCCACCTAGCCAATTATTGCCAGCAATCCTATTTCTTTTAACAGTATTGCAAAAATTGTCATTCATCACTGTTTTGACTGTCAGTATTCAGTCTCCTAGTGTCCTTGAATTGCATCTACCTCTTGCATGCCAGCCTTTTGTGCCAGGCCGTCTTGCCAACTATTTACACCAATCCTAATTGTTGTCACAGTATAGTTACTAAATAAAATTAAAAAATTCTTGATTGTTGATCTTAATCCTCAGTTTGCTTGTGCCCTAGAATTGCACTTTTCTACTGCCTTCCATGCCTGTGTGCCAGGCCTACTTGAAAAATATTTACACCAATCATATTTGTTCTCACAGTATTCTTATTAATTAAAAATTAAAATTTTGGGTAATATTTGTGGCGAATCCTCAGTTTGCTGGTGCCAGTGAATTGCACTTTCCTCCTGCCTTGCAGCCTGCTGTGTGCTAGGCCCACCTAGCCAATTATTGCCAGCAATCCTATTTCTTTTAACAGTATTGCAAAAATTGTCAATCATCACTGTTTTGACTGTCAGTATTCAGTCTCCTAGTGTCCTTGAATTGCATTTACCTCCTGCCGGCCAGCCTTTTGTGCCAGGCTGTCTTGCCAAATATTTACACCAATCCTAATTGTTGTCACAGTATACTTACTAATTAAAATTAAAAAATATTTGATTGTTGATCTTAATCCTCAGTTTGCTCGTGCCCTACAATTGCACTTTTCTACTGCCTTCCAAGCCTGTGTGCCAGGCATACTTGAAAAATATTTACACCAATCATATTTGTTGTCACAGTATTCTTAGTAATTAAAAATTTAAATTTTGGGTAATATTTGTGGCAAATCCTCAGTTTGCTGGTGCCAGTGAATTGCACTTTCCTCCTGCCTTGCAGCCTGCTGTGTGCCAGACCCACCTAGCAAATTATTGCCAGCAATCCTATTTCTTTTAACAGTATTGCAAAAATTGTCATTCAACACTGTTTTGGCTGTCAGTATTCAGTCTCCTAATGTCCTTGAATTCCATTTACCTCTTGCCTGCCAGCCTTTTGTTCCAGGCCGTCTTGCCAACTATTTACACCAATCCTAATTGTTGTCACAGTATAGTTACTAATTAAAATTACAAAATTCTTGATTGTTGATCTTAATCCTCAGTTTGCTCGTGCCCTAGAATTGCACTTTTCTCCTGCCTTCCAAGCCTGTGTGCCAGGCCTACTTGAAAAATATTTACACCAATCATATTTGTTGTCACAGTATTCTTATTAATTAAAAATTAAAATTTTGGGTAATATTTGTGGCGAATCCTCAGTTTGCTGGTGCCAGTGAATTGCACTTTCCACCTGCTTTACAGCCTGCTGTGTGCCAGGCCCACCTAGCCAATTATTGCCTGCAATCCTATTTATTTTAACAGTATTGCAAAAATTGTCAATCATCACTGTTTTGACTGTCAGTATTCAGTCTCCTAGTGTCCTTGAATTGCATTTACCTCCTGCCTGCCAGCCTTTTGTGCCAGGCTGTCTTGCCAACTATTTACACCAATCCTTATTGTTGTTACAGTATAGTTACTAATTAAAATTAAAAAATATTTGATTGTTGATCTTAATCCTCAGTTTGCTTGTGCCCTACAATTGCACTTTTCTACTGCCTTCCAAGCCTGTGTGCCAGGCCTACTTGAAAAATATTTACACCAATCATATTTGTTGTCACAGTATTCTTAGTAATTAAAAATTAAAATTTTGGGTAATATTTGTGGCGAATCCTCAGTTTGCTGGTGCCAGTGAATTGCACTTTCCTCCTGCCTTGCAGCCTGCTGTGTGCCAGGCCCACCTAGCCAATTATTGCCAGCAATCCTATTTCTTTTAACAGTATTGCAAAAATTGTCATTCATCACTGTTTTGACTGTCAGTATTCAGTCTCCTAGTGTCCTTGAATTGCATTTACCTCTTGTCTGCCAGACTTTTGTGCCAGGCCGTCTTGCCAACTATTTACACCAATCCTAATTGTTGTCACAGTATAGTTACTAATTAAAATGACAAAATTCTTGATTGTTGATCTTAATCCTCAGTTTGCTCGTGCCCTAGAATTGCACTTTTCTCCTGCCTTCCAAGCCTGTGTGCCAGGCCTACTTGAAAAATATTTACACCAATCATATTTGTTGTCACAGTATTCTTAGTAATTAAAAATTAAAATTTTGGGTAATATTTGTGGCGAATCCTCAGTTTGCTGGTGCCAGTGAATTGCACTTTCCTCCTGCCTTGCAGCCTGCTGTGTGCCAGGCCCACCTAGCCAATTATTGCCAGAAATCCTATTTATTTTAACAGTATTGCAAAAATTGTCATTCATCACTGTTTTGACTGTCAGTATTCAGTCTCCTAGTGTCCTTGAATTGCATTTACCTCTTGCCTGCCAGCCTTTTGTGCCAGGCCATCTTGCCAACTATTTACACCAATCCTAATTGTTGTCACAGTATAGTTACTAATTAAAATTACAAAATTCTTGATTGTTGATCTTAATCCTCAGTTTGCTCGTGCCCTAGAATTGCACTTTTCTCCCGCCTTCCAAGCATGTGTGCCAGGCCTACTTGAAAAATATTTGCACCAATCATATTTGTTGTCACAGTATTCTTAGTAATTAAAAATTAAAATGTTGGGTAATATTTGTGGCGAATCCTCAGTTTGCTGGTGCCAGTGAATTGCACTTTCCTCCTGCCTTGCAGCCTGCTGTGTGCCAGGCCCACCTAGCCAATTATTGCCAGCAATCCTATTTCTTTTAACAGTATTGCAAAAATTGTCAATCATCACTGTTTTGACTGTCAGTATTCAGTCTCCTAATGTCCTTGAATTGCATTTACCTCCTGCCTGCCAACCTTTTGTGCCAGGCCGTCTTGCCAACTATTTACACCAATCCTAATTGTTGTCACAGTATAGTTACTAATTAAAATTAAAAAAATTTTGATTCTTGTTCTTAGTCCTCAGTTTGCTCGTGCCATTGAATTGCACTTTTCTACTGCCTGCCAGCCTGTGTGCCAGGCCCAACTATCCAATTAGTGCCAGCAATCATATTTCTTTTAACAGTATTGCAAAATTTGTCAATCATCACTGTTTTGACTGTCAATCTGCAGTCTACTAGTGCCCTTGAATTGCATTTTCCTCCTGCCTGCCTGCCTGCCTGTGTGCCAGTCCCAACTAGCCAATTAGTGCCACCAATCATATTTATTGTCACAGGATTGGAATTTTTGTTAATCATAACTGTTTTGACTGTGATTCTTCAGTCTCCTAGTGCCATTGAACTGCAGTTTCCTTTCTCCCAGCGTGTGTACCAGACAGGCCCATTTGCCAACTAGTGCCAAACAATCATATTTGTTGTCACAGTACTTGTAATATTTAAAAAAATTAACAATTTGTTATTTTTAAAACATCTGTCTTTTTTGTTGTTGTCAGTATCACAGCGTATACTGTGCCCACTTTCACAGTGCCACCACTCAATTGGTGTAATAGTATTGTTAGTGTCCATTTAAAAAAAAATAACAGGCAGAGGCAGGCCACCCCGCAGGTTCCGTGGTCGTGGTCGTGGTGCTGTGATTCCTTTAGACCCTACAAATATGCACATTGTTCAGATGCCGGGTGCCAGGGGGGACGCGAAAACTTCTGAGGAGGACCTAGTTGAATGGCTAACACAGGACACCCAATCTTCTTCAGCTTCCGCTGCTAGTACTCCTAACCTTGACGCACCATCTACGTCCAGCTGTGCTTTGGGCAGGTCTCAAGTGACCAGTGCCACTCCCCCGCCTGTCGCCACCACCAACACTAGCACCACAGCCGCTTCACTTGATCTGTCACAGGAGTTATTGACACATCATTTGGAAGAAATGAGTGATGCGCAACCATCATTGACAGAGGATGTAGATAATAGTGATCAGTCTCAGTCAGGCAGCATTACCGACATGGAGGTACGGTGTGATGATGATGATGATGTTGAACCCGCTGCTGCTTCCTTTCTTGATGTTTCAGATACAAGTGAAGCGGTTGATCATGATGTGTCGGTGGATGTCACGTGGGTGCCTGCTAGAAGAGAAGAAGAAAAGGGGGAAAGTTCAGATGGGGAGACAGAGAGGAGGAGGAGACGATTTGGAAGCATGGGGA
This sequence comes from Bombina bombina, assembly GCF_027579735.1. Taxonomy (NCBI): domain Eukaryota; kingdom Metazoa; phylum Chordata; class Amphibia; order Anura; family Bombinatoridae; genus Bombina; species Bombina bombina. The sequence goes on from NC_069499.1 coordinate 1,243,520,184, forward strand.
GGTCGTCTCAAGGAGATAGTGGCACAGTCAGACAGCATGCATCATCACCAGGGATCAGCCAGACAGCACGCCGATGCCCATCAACGCATGCTGTTGCCACCACCAGAATGCCGTCATCGCAGAGCTCAGCAGTGTGGCATTTTTTTTGTGTGTCTGCCTCTGACAACAGCGATGCCATTTGCAACCTGTGCCAAAAGAAACTGAGTCGTGGGAAGTCCAACACCCACCTAGGTACAACTGCTTTGCGAAGGCACATGGTCTCCCATCACAAAGGCCGATGGGAAGAACACATGAGTAGAAGCAGCACACAAAGTGAAAGCCGCTCTCCTCCTCCTGCTCCAGCATCTTCAACCACGTCAACCAGTGCTGTCCTCCTTGCTCCCTCTCAACCATCCTCCACTCAGTCTCTCTTACGTAGCAGTTCCTGGTCATCTGACCACAGTCAGGTGTCTGTCAAGGACATGTTTGAGCATAAGAAGCCAATTTCTCAAAGTCACCCCCTTGCCCGGCATCTGACAGCTGGCTTGTCTGAACTCTTAGCCTGCCAGCTTTTACCATACAAGCTGGTGGAGTCCCAAACCTGTACTCTGTTGTGAGAAAGGAAGTTATGGCATGTCTGGCACACAGCGTTGGGGCAAGGGTCCATATGACCACGGATAGCTGGTCTGCAAAGCATGGTCAGGGCAGGTATATCACCTACACTGCGCATTTGGTAAACCTGCTGACATGGAATGCGTGGCTCTGCAGAAGAGTTGGTGACACCGCCACAACTTGCAGGCAGGCCTGCTGCTACCTCCTCTACTCCTCCTACTCCATCCTCTTCCCTAACCTCTTCCTCGGCTGAGTCCTCTTCAACTTCTGCGTCTTGCTCCACATCTATGGCACCCCCCCAGCTCCCCAGGTACTATGCTACATCCCGGGTAAGGCAGTGTCACGCCATCTTGGGGTTGACTTGCCTGAAAGCGGAGAGTCACACCAGCACTCCTGACCGCCCTGAACGCACAGGTGGATCAGTGGCTGACTCCGCACCAACTGGAGATTGGCAAGGTTGTTTCTGACAATGGAAGTAATTTGGTGGCGGCATTGAAATTGGGCAAGTTGACACATGTGTCGTGCATGGCACATGTGTGTAATCTAATTGTACAACGATTTGTCCATAAGTACCCTGGCTTACAGGACGTCCTGAAGCAGGCCAGGAAGGTGCGTGGCCATTTCAGGCGTTCCTACATGGCCATGGCGCACTTGTCCGATATCCAGCGTCGAAACAACCTGCCAGTGAGGCGCTTGATTTGCGACAGCCCGACACGGTGGAATTCAACACTCCTAATGTTTGACCGCCTGCTCCAACAAGAAAAAGCTGTTAATGAGTATTTTTATGACCGGGGTGCTAGGACAGCCTCTGGGGAGCTCTGGATATTTTTGCCAAATTACTGGACGCTCATGCGCAATGCCTGTAGGCTCATGCGTCCTTTTGAGGAGGTGACAAACCTTGTCAGTCACACAGAAGGCACCATCAGCGACATCATACCATTTGTTTTCTTCCTGGAGCGTGCCCTGCGAAGAGTGCTGGATCAGGCAGTAGATGAGCATGAAGAGGAAGAGTTGTGGTGTCCATCACCCCCACAAACAGCCTTATCAGCATCGCTTGCTGGACCTGCGGCAACGCAGGAAGAGGATTGTAAGGAAGAGGAGTCAGAGGAGGAATGTGGCTTTGAGGAGGAGGAGGAAGACCGAGCACAACAGGCATCCCAGGGTGCTCGTTGTTGTCACCTCTCTGGTACCCGTGGTGTTGTACGTGGCTGGGGGGAACAAGATACAATGAGTGAGATCAGTGAGGAGGAGGAACGGGACAAGATTAGCTCGGCATCCAACCTTGTTCAAATGGGTTCTTTCATGCTGTCGTGCCTGTTGAGGGACCCTCGTATAAAAAAGCTGAAGGAGAACAACCTGTACTGGGTGTCCACGCTCCTCGACCCCCGGTATAAGCATAAAGTGCCTGAAATGATACCAAATTCCCGCAAGTCGGAAAGGATGGAGCATTTTAAGAATAAATTAAAAACTATGCTCTACACAGCGTATAAGGGTGATGTCACAGCACCACGGGAATGTAACAGGGAAGAGATGAAATTAATCCTCCTCCTCCTCCTCCCACGACCATGGCAGCAAGGACAGGATGCTTTCCTGAAGTCTTGTTGATGGAGGACATGCGTACCTTTTTAACTCCCATGCACCATCAGAGCCTTTCGGGATCCAGCCTTAGAGAAAGACTCAACCGACAGGTAGCTAGCTTTAACTGCGGATCTCGACACTCTCAGGAGCGATGGACCCCTTGACTACTGGGTGTGCAGGCTGGACTTGTGGCCTGAGCTATCCCAATTTGCAATGGAACTTCTGGCCTGCCCCGCTTCAAGTGTCCTGTCTGAAAGGACTTTCAGTGCAGCAGGAGGTTTTGTCACTGAGAAGAGAAGTCGCCTAGGTCAAAAAAGCCTTGACTATCTCACTTTTATAAAAAATGAATGAGGGCTGGATCCCGAAGAGACTGACATTGGGCGATACATTTGAATAAAAAAGGCCTGATGACGAGATGAGCTGGCTTGGGCTACATCTGGTACACAGGCTGGCCTTTTTTTTTTTTTATAAAGCCGGAGGACTTGCTTGACTTATCTGCCAACAACTAGTGTTCAAGCCACAAGCTTTTAGGGGACTTAATAAATGTTTTACAAACATCAATTTTTCTGGCCGCTGCTACAGCAGTTGCTACAATACCCCAATTTTTCAGTCATTTGTACATTCCGAATTTTTCTGGCCTCTGCTGCAGCTCAGTGGGTACAAAACTCAAATAAAAAAAATAAGGCACATGAAACTAGTTATTAAACTGTTACGAATTGTACAACTTAGCACACCACTCATATCTGGTGGACCATTAAATTGAATGCAAAATGCCACAAATTTGAAAGAGTAGGACTGACCAAGCATCTTTATCCATCTCTTGGTTGCTCTAAATTATCTCTGTGTTCCATCTACGCCATACCTGTACTCTATTGTGCAAAAGGGTGGCATATGTAGTGTTTCATGCTGTTATGCCTGTTGCGGGTCGTGGCCCATGGTATAAAAAGGCTGAAGGAGAACGACCTGTAATGGGTGCCCCATCAAATTTTTAGAAAAATGTTCCTGGTTCCTCTCAATTATCTCTGGGTTTCTAAAATGGATGCCATACCTGTACTCACTTGTGCAAAAGGATGGCATATGTGGTGGTGTTTCCTGCAGTTGTTTCTGTTGAGGGTGCTGGACCCTCTTATAAAAAAGCTGAAGGAGAACGACCTGGAGTGGGAGTCCAAGCATGGTTTTTGGGGCTATTTCACTTTTCCAAACAATAATCTGTGGGTTTCTAAAATCAATGCCGTACCAGTACTCTATTGTTCAAAAGTATGCCATATGTTCTCTTTCCTGCTGGTATTTTGTTTGAGGGTCCTGGACCCTCTTATAAAAAGGCCTAAGGAGAAAGAGGTGTACTGGGTGTCCACTCATTTTTTTTTTCTATTTCACATTGGACCAAAATTATCTTTGGGTTTGTAAAATTAATGCTGTACCTGTACTCTATTGTTCAAAAGGATGCCATACGTCCTCTTTCCTGCTGGTGTTTTTTTTGAGGTTCCTGGACCCTCTTATAAAAAGGCCTAAGGAGAAAGAAGTGTACTGGTTGTCCATCAAATCATTTTTTTTAATTCAAATTTTCATTTGCAACAAATTATCTCTGGGTTTCTAAAATCAATGCCTTTCCTGTACTCTATTGTTCAAAAAGATGCCATACGTCCTCTTTCCTGATGGTGGTTTTTTTTGAGGGTCCTGGACCCTCTTATAAAAAGGCCTAAGGAGAAAGAAGTGTACTGGGTGTCCATTGAATCATTTTTTTTTTATTCAAATTTCCATTTGCAACAAATTAACTCTGGGTTTCTAAAATCAATGCCTTTCCTGTACTCTATTGTTCAAAAGGATGCCATACGTCCTCTTTCCTGCTGTTGTTTTTTTTTAGGGTCCTGGACCCTCTTATAAAAAGGCCTAAGGAGAAAGAGGTGTACTGGGTGTCCACTCATTTTTTTTTTCTATTTAACAATTGACCAAAATGATCTCTGGGTTTGTAAAATCAATGCTGTACCTGTACTCTATTGTTCAAAAGGATGCCATACGTCCTCTTTCCTGCTGGTGTTTTTTTTGAGGTTCCTGGACCCTCTTATAAAAAGGCCTAAGGAGAAAGAAGTGTACTGGTTGTCCATCGAATCATTTTTTTTAATTCAAATTTCCATTTGCAACAAATTATCTCTGGGTTTCTAAAATCAATGCCTTTCCTGTACTCTATTGTTCAAAAAGATGCCATACGTCCTCTTTCCTGATGGTGGTTTTTTTTTGAGGGTCCTGGACCCTCTTATAAAAAGGCCTAAGGAGAAAGAAGTGTACTGGGTGTCCATTGAATCATTTTTTTTTATTCAAATTTCCATTTGCAACAAATTAACTCTGGGTTTCTAAAATCAATGCCTTTCCTGTACTCTATTGTTCAAAAGGATGCCATACGTCCTCTTTCCTGCTGGTGTTTTTTTTGAGGATCCAGGACCCTCTTATAAAAAGGCCTAAGGAGAAAGAAGTGCACTGGGTGTCCATCGAATCATTTTTTTTATTCAAATTTCCATTTGCAAAAAATTATCTCTGGGTTTCTAAAATCAATGCCTTTCCTGTACTCTATTGTTCAAAAGGATGCCATATGTCCTCTTTCCTGCTGGTGTTTTGTTTGAGGGTCCTGGACCCTCTTATAAAAAGGCCTAAGGAGAAAGAATTGTACTGGGTGTCCATCAAATCATTTTTTTGATTCAAATTCCCAGTTGCAACAAATTATCTCCGGGTTTCTAAAATCAATGCCTTTCCTATAATCTTTTTTTCAAAAGGATGCCATATGTCCTCTTTGCTTCTGCTGGTTTTGTTGAGTGTCCTGGAGCCTCTGCTAAAAAGGCCTAAGGATAAATAAGTGTACTGGGTGTCTATTCAATGTTTTTTTAGATTTCCTGGTTGTAACAAATTATCTCTGTGTTTCTAAAATCAATGCCTTTCCTGTAATCTATTTTTCAAAAGGATGCCATATTTCCTATTTCATGCTGTTGTTTCTGTTGAGGCTCCGGGACCCTCTTATAAAAAGGCCTAAGGATAAAGAAGTGTACTGGGTGTCCAATCAATGTTTTTTTCTATTTCCCGGGTCATATAAATGATCTCTGTGTTTCTAAAATCAATGACTTTCCTGTAATCTAATTTACAAAAGTGTGCCATATGTCCTCTTTCCTGCTGCTGGTTTTGTTGAGGGTCCTGGAGCCTCTGCTAAAAAGGCCTAAGGATAAAGAAGTGTACTGGGTGTCTAATCTATGTTTTTATAGATTTCACGGTTGGAACAAATTATCCCCGGGTTTCTAAAATCAATGCCTTTCCTGTAATCTATTATTCACAAAGATGCCATATGTACTCTTTCATGCTGTTGTTTCTGTTGAGGCTCCGGGAGCCTCTTATTAAAAAGGCCTAAGGATAAATAAGTGTACTGGGTGTCTAATCAATGTTCTTTTCTATTTCCCGGTTGCAACTAATGATCTCTGTGTTTCTGAAATCAATGCCTTTCCTATAATCTTTTTTCAAAAGGATGCCATATGTCCTCTTTCCTGCTGCTGGTTTTGTTGACGGTCCTGGAGCCTCTGCTGAGCATAATAAAAAAAATAATAATAATTTAACTTGACTTAATAACTGAAGCATGACTTCAGGAGTCAGGTGTGGTCGTAGGTAGTGGTTGTTAGCCGATTCTTTTTAATGCAAATTGCAATTGCCACAGCGTGCATAAAATGTGCGTCACTAGTCACTCTCCAAATCTTACCTTTTTTTTCATTCTGGATTATTTTGGTGACCAACGCCATATTTGAAAGGCAAAATACAGGTCTCTGTACCCGTTGATATAAGGGGTGACTAGTGCTTTTCCTTCTCTTTGTCAATAGTTGTGATTAACGAGTTGTCCAGTTACTATCGAACTGGTTTGATAACCCAGGGTCCTGGGGGGTATATTGGCGTCAGCTTTGACAATGACAGCACTATCAGGCTAGAGAGGCCTCTCAGTGTCGCGGCTAGCTGTAACGCAGTCAGCTGAGGAACATAGGTAAGCCAATATGAGTAAGGTATCTCCAGGCTCCTCTTGGATAGCCCCAGAAAGTGTGACTATGAATCCCAAAAAGAAAATTAAATTAAGGTTGAAAACTAACTCCAAAGTAACTTGTAAGACCTGGAGCTCCTCAAACACACGTCCTACCGCAACAGCTATAGGCTCCGCCACCCACAAATCTTAACTTTTTAATGCCAATTGATATTGCCACAGCTGGAACAACAGTAAATAACATGTGTGTCACCACAGTCTCCGAAGCTGTTGTCGGATGTATACAAAAATACTGATAAAGTATTCCTTTCGGGGAGCAAAGAAATGGCTACTGGAACACTCCAGGAACTTCACAAGAGTTGCTGTCTTGTGTTTCTGTTGATGTTTGAGACATCTGGGTAGTGTACAGGGAGGCCCAAAATCCTCTCCATCTCTGTGCACCACAGGACAGGACGTCCTTGTCATCCATAAGCACATGAAATTGCTGGCATTTTTATTGCTTCAAGAAGTTCAGCTTTGTGGTGATAGTACAGAATTAAATAAACTTTGGTTTCCTACCATACTTAAGACAATCTTGTAGTTCAAGGTTCGGACTTGCTGTGGGAAACAGTGGCCTGTCCATACCAGGAAGATGATTTAGACAGAAGTAACGAGCTCTGCTTGCAGTTGACACATGTTTATCGTCAATCATCAAAGGGGTTGCGTGCAGAATATGGCTGATGGCCCCTTATTCACATGTTTGTCCAGAAACACAACATTTGCAAACAGCCAGAAGAAAGGTCGGTTCTCACCAGCCTTAAGTTGAGCTTCATTTACCAAATGCTGATATTCAAAAAATAGACAAACAGTGCCTTAAATAACACATTTGCGATATGGATTCACCAGAGCAAGGTCATTGCAAGTACTAAGTTCCCACGATAACAAAATTAAAATGCCACAACTACGCAATCTTCACCTTCACATTATTATTGTCACACTCCATTGTACTCCTATGCCCAGCTCCCTGCTCTTGTTTTTGTTGAGGGTCCTGGAGTCTCTGCTAAAAAGGCCTATGGATAAAGAAGTGTACTGGGTGTCTATTCAATGTTTTTTTAGATTTCCCGGTTGCAACTAATTATCTCTGTGTTTCTAAAATCAATGCCTTTCCTGTAATCTATTATTCAAAAGGATGACATATCTCCTCTTTCATGCTGTTGTTTCGGTTGAGGCTCCGGGACCCTCTTATAAAAAGGCCTGAGGATAAATAAGTGTACTGGGTGTCTAATCAAAGTTTTTTTCTATTTCACGGGTCATATAAATGATCTCTGGGATTCTAAAATCAATGCCTTTCCTGTAATCTATTATTCAAAAGGATGATATATCTCCTCTTTCATGCTGTTGTTTCGGTTGAGGCTCCGGGACCCTCTTATTAAAAAGGCCTGAGAATAAATAAGTGTACTGGGTGTCTAATCAATGTTTTTTTCTATTTCCCGGTTGCAAATAATGATCTGTGGGTTTCTAAAATCAATGCCTTTCTTGTAATCTATTATTCAAAAGGATTACATATGTCCCCTTTCATGCTGTTGTTTCAGTTGAGGATCCGGGACCCTCTTATTAAAAAGCCCTGAGGATAAATAAGTGTACTGGTTGTCTAATCAATGTTTTTTTCTATTTCCCAGGTCATATAAATGATCTCTGGGATTCTAAAATCAATGCCTTTCCTGTAATCTATTATTCAAAAGGATGACATATGTCCTCTTTCATGCTGTTCTTTCGGTTGAGGCTCCGGGACCCTCTTATTAAAAAGGCCTGAGAATAAATAAGTGTACTGGGTGTCTAATCAATGTTTTTTTCTATTTCCCGGTTGCAAATAATGATCTGTGGGTTTCTAAAATCAATGCCTTTCTTGTAATCTATTATTCAAAAGGATGACATATGTCCTCTTTCATGCTGTTGTTTCGGTTGAGGCTCCAGGACCCTCTTATTAAAAAGGCCTGAGGAAAAATAAGTGTACTGGGTGTCTAATCAATGTTTTTTTCTATTTCCCGGTTGCAAATAATAATCTGTGGGTTTCTAAAATCAATGCCTTTCTTGTAATCTATTATTCAAAAGGATGACATATGTCCTCTTTCATGTTGTTTCGGTTGAGGCTCCGGGACCCTCTTATTAAAAAGGCCTGAGGAAAAATAAGTGTACTGGGTGTCTAATCAATGTTTTTTTCTATTTCACGGTTGAAAATAATGATCTGTGGGTTTCTAAAATCAATGCCTTTCTTCTAATATATTATTCAAAAGGATGACATATGTCCTCTTTCATGCTGTTGTTTTGGTTGAGGCTCCGGGACCCTCTTATTAAAAAGGCCTGAGGAAAAATAAGTGTACTGGGTGTCTAATGAATGTTTTTTTCTATTTCCCGGGTCATATAAATGATCTCTGGGATTCTAAAATCAATGCCTTTCCTGTAATCTATTATTCAAAAGGATGACATATGTCCTCTTTCATGCTGTTGTTTCGGTTGAGGCTCCGGGACCCTCTTATTAAAAAGGCCTGAGGAAAAATAAGTGTACTGGGTGTCTAATCAATGTTTATTTCTATTTCCCGGTTGCAAATAATGATCTGTGGGTTTCTAAAAACAATGCCTTTCTTGTAATCTATTATTCAAAAGGATGACATATGTCCTCTTTCATGTTGTTGTTTCGGTTGAGGCTCCGCGACCCTCTTATTAAAAAGGCCTGAGGAAAAATAAGTGTACTGGGTGTCTAATCAATGTTTTTTTCTATTTCCCGGTTGCAAATAAAGATCTGTGAGTTTCTAAAATCAATGCCTTTCCTGTAATCTATTATTCAAAAGGATGACATATCTCCTCTTTCATGTTGTTGTTTCGGTTGAGGCTCCGGGACCCTCTTATTAAAAAGGCCTGAGGAAAAATAAGTGTAATGAGTAGCTAATCAATGTTTTTTTCTATTTCCCGGGTCATATAAATGATCTCTGGGATTCTAAAATCAATGCCTTTCCTGTAATCTATTATTCAAAAGGATGACATATCTCCTCTTTCATGCTGTTGTTTTGGTTGAGGCTCCGGGACCCTCTTATTAAAAAGGCCTGAGGAAAAATAAGTGTATTGAGTGTCTAATCAATGTTTTTTTCTATTTCCCGGGTCATATAAATGATCTCTGGGATTCTAAAATCAATGCCTTTCCTGTAATCTATTATTCAAAAGGATGACATATGTCCTCTTTCATGCTGTTGATTCGGTTGAGGCTCCGGGACCCTCTTATTAAAAAGGCCTGAGGAAAAATAAGTGTCCTGGGTGTCTAATCAATGTTTTTTTCTATTTCCCGGTTGCAAATAAAGATCTGTGGGTTTCTAAAATCAATGCCTTTCTTGTAATCTATTTTTCAAAAGGATGACATATGTCCTCTTTCATGCTGTTGTTTCGGTTGAGGCTCCGGGACCCTCTTATTAAAAAGGCCTGAGGAAAAATAAGTGTACTGGGTGTCTAATCAATGTTTTTTTATATTTCCCGGTTGCAAATAATGATCTGTGGGTTTCTAAAATCAATGCCTTTCTTGTAATCTATTATTCAAAAGGATGACATATGTCCTCTGTCATGCTGTTGTTTCGGTTGAGGCTCCGGGACCCTCTTATTAAAAAGGCCTGAGGAAAAATAAGTGTACTGGGTGTCTAATCAATGTTTTTTTCTATTTCCCGGTTGCAAATAAAGATCTCTGGGTTTCTAAAATCAATGCCTTTCCTGTAATCTATTATTCAAAAGGATGACATATGTCCTCTTTCATGCTGTTGTTTCGGTTGAGGCTCCGGGACCCTCTTATTAAAAAGGCCTGAGGAAAAATAAGTGTCCTGGGTGTCTAATCAATGTTTTTTTCTATTTCCCGGTTGCAAATAAAGATCTGTGGGTTTCTAAAATCAATGCCTTTCTTGTAATCTATTTTTCAAAAGGATGACATATGTCCTCTTTCATGCTGTTGTTTCGGTTGAGGCTCCGGGACCCTCTTATTAAAAAGGCCTGAGGAAAAATAAGTGTACTGGGTGTCTAATCAATGTTTTTTTATATTTCCCGGTTGCAAATAATGATCTGTGGGTTTCTAAAATCAATGCCTTTCTTGTAATCTATTATTCAAAAGGATGACATATGTCCTCTGTCATGCTGTTGTTTCGGTTGAGGCTCCGGGACCCTCTTATTAAAAAGGCCTGAGGAAAAATAAGTGTACTGGGTGTCTAATCAATGTTTTTTTCTATTTCCCGGTTGCAAATAAAGATCTCTGGGTTTCTAAAATCAATGCCTTTCCTGTAATCTATTATTCAAAAGGATGACATATGTCCTCTTTCATGCTGTTGTTTCGGTTGAGGCTCCGGGACCCTCTTATTAAAAAGGCCTGAGGAAAAATAAGTGTACTGAGTGTCTAATCAATGTTTTTTTCTATTTCCCGGGTCATATAAATGATCTCTGGGATTCTAAAATCAATGCCTTTCCTGTAATCTATTATTCAAAAGGATGACATATCTCCTCTTTCATGCTGTTGTTTCGGTTGAGGCTCCGGGACCCTCTTATTAAAAAGGCCTGAGGAAAAATAAGTGTACTGAGTGTCTAATCAATGTTTTTTTCTATTTCCCGGGTCATATAAATGATCTCTGGGATTATAAAATAAATGCCTTAACTGTAATCAATTGTTCACAAGGATGCCATATGTCCTCTTTCATGCTGTTGTTTCAGTTGAGGCTCCGGGAGCCTCTTATAAAAAGGCCTAAGGATAAAGAAGTTTTCTTGGTGTCCAATCAATGTTTTTTTTTATTTCACAGTTGCAAAAAAATGATCTATGGCTTTGTAAAATATATGCCTTACCTGTCATCTATTGTTTAAAAGGATGCCATATGTCCTCTTTCCTGCTGTTGTTTTTGTTGGGGGTCCGGAACACTATTCTAAAAAGGCCGAAGGAGAACGACCTGTACTGTACTTGGTGTCCAATCATGTTTTTGTTTTAAATTTCACGGTTCATAATAAATATCGCTGTGTAACTAAAATCAATGCCATACCTGTACTCTGTTGTTCAAAAGGATGGCATATGTGGTGTTTCATTCTGTTGTGGTTGTTGAGGGTCGTGGCCGTGGGACAGCGTATAAAACGGCTGAAGGAGAACAACCTGTACAGCCTTGCTCCTCTTTTTAGGCAGGCCAGCTCTTTGCATACATGCCCACAGACTCTGTAACGCATGCCTCTTTTAGGGAGAGGTGCAGCCATAATGCAGGGTCAGAACCTCTGCCTGCAACTGTTATACTCGATTTTGCGAAAGGAAGTAACCTTACCATGGTTCCCTGCATGCACGTATTGTTGTTATATTTTTGGTGAGGGTAATCATGATGGCCATGTAGACCACCACCACTGAGAGTCCTGAAAGTAACAAGGATGAGATGAAAGAGCTAAGAATAGTAGAACTTGAAACAACAGAGTTAGCCATGGGTGTTAGTGCAAAACCGCTTGGCTTTTTTTTGGCTTTGGGTGCGGCTATTCATGCAGGCCATATAGAGCTGCCACCATTCGGTGTCGTATCAGCTATTAAACTAATAAGAACAGTACTACCAAAATACAGCCAATGAAGGGCCTTAGGAAGACTGAGCCAAGGTTGGATTGTAGTATTTGGTTAGGCTAATCATGATGGCCATGTAGACCACCACCACCGAGAGTCCTGGAAGTAACAGGGATGATGAGATGAAAGTGCTAAGATTAGTACTACTTGAAACAACAGAGTTAGCCATGGGTGTTAATCCAAGACCGCTTGGATTTATTTTTGTATTTGGTGCGGCTAATCTTGCAGGCCATATAGAGCTGCCACCATTCGGTGTTGTATCAGCTATAAAAATAATAAGAACTGTACTATCAAAATACAGCCAATGAAGGGCCTATGAAGACTGAGCAAAGGTTGGATTGTAGTATTTTGTTCGGCTAATCATGATGGCCATGTAGACCACCCGTAACAGGGATGAAAGTGCTAAGAATAGTACTAATTGAAACAACCGAGTTAGCCATGGGTGTTAGTCTAAGACCACTCTGCTTTTTTTGGGGTTTGGGTGCAGCTAATCATGAAGGCCAGATAGACCTGCCACCATTTGGTGTTGTAACAGGTATTAAACTGCAAAGAACAGTACTACTTAACACAACCTACTTACAATGGGTCCCAGAGCATATGTTTGGTTATTATATTTTGTAAGGGTAATCATGCAGGCCATATAGACCTCCACCGATAGGGTGAGTATGAGTAACAGCTATTAAAATGCGAAGGACATTACTAATTAACACAACATAGTTACCATGGGTCGCAGACCAAGAGCAGATGTCTTATTATTATATTTTGTATGGGTAATCATCCAGGCCGTATAGACCTCACCAAATAGGGGGAGTTACAGAGATTAAAGTGCTAAGAATGGTAGTACTTAAAACACAACCTCGTTAAAATAGGTACCAGACAGCATGTCTTATTATTATATTTTTTCAGGGTAATCAGGCAGGCCATATAGAACACCCCCGATAGGGGGGGGGGGGAACAGGGATTAAAGTGCTAAGAAAAGTACTAATTAACACAAGCTAGTTGGGTCCAAGGTACGCATGTTTAATTATTAGACTTTATTAGGGTAATTATATATCTAACAAATCTATCTATTTCTCTTCTATCGATTCTATCTAACTATCAATCTATGTATATCTATCTATCCTATCTATCAATCTATCTTCTTTCCGGGATGTTTTGAGACAGCCACTTTGGGAATGTTAGTTGATTTAGGCCCATTATGGCTTAAAAGCAGACTCTGCATAAACTATGTAATTTTCCATGGGAGTTTTGCCAGGGATCCCCCTCCAGCATGCAACAGTCCAGGTGTTAGTACCCTTGAAACAACTTTTCCATCACTATTGTGGCCAGAAAGAGTCCTTGTAGGTTTTAAAGTTTGCCTGCCTATTGAATTCAATGGCGGGTTCCCGAACAATACCGGAAGTTCGAGTCCGCTGTTCGCGAACCGAAAAATTTAGGTTTGCGACATCACTAATTGGGAGTGCTAGAATGGATAGACAGAAATATATTACCAGTAAAAATATGGGATGTTACCCATGTCTTGGATGCTCCCATTGTAACAACATGATAAAGGGGCCTATTTTTGTCCATCCCCAATCAGGAAAAAAAGTTTGGATGAAAGATTTTCTGACTTGTAATACAGATTATGCAATATATCTCCTTAAATGCCCATGTGGGTTCATTTATTTAGGTGAGACAACCCACAGGGTCCGTGATAGGATCACTGAACATAAATCAAATATTAGGAGAAAAAAAAAAGTCCCCAGTAGTTGTTCATTTTTTAGAGGCCCAACATGGAGTTAGTCAACTTAGGTTTCAAGTCTTAAAGCACATTGCCCCTAGTAGGGGAGGTGGCGATAGAGAACAGCATCTTAAACAGAGGGAGGCCTTCTGGATTTTCACGTTAAACTCATTATCACCATTGGGTATGAATAAGGATTATGATTTATCTGTTTTCTTGTAAAATATGCCTTATTTTAATAATAATATCTAAGATTGGTTCTCTAATCTCTTTTCTTTCCTGAATATATAGTGTTGCATATAGAAATATGATGTTCCCCAATCTAATTACAATTTGTGGTGATGAAAGAAAAAAGAAAAAAGAATTAAGAAAAAAGAAACAACGAAATAAGAAGAAATTTAAATTAATATACTTAAAGGGACAGTAAACCTTAAAAATAATGTTATATAATTCTGCACATAGTGCAGAATTATATAACATTATTTAGGTGCTATAGCCATAAAAGCATTTTTTACCTTTTAATTTGCTAAAATACGGCTCTTTTACAGACCCGCTCTCTGCTCTCTGCTGAGCGGGTCTGTTATTTTTAGTCAGCGCATCCAGCCAGCTGTATAGTCACAGCCCGGCCCAACCGCGCCATAGCACTAAGTGCAGCTCGCTCCTGTCACAGGAGCGAGCTGCACTTAGTCTTATGGCGCGGTCGGGCCGGGCTGTGACTATACAGCTGGCCCGATGCGCTGACTAAAAATAACAGACCCGCTCAGCAGAGAGCAGAGAGCAGGTCTGTAAAAGCGCTGTATTTTAGCAAATTAAACGGTAAAAAAATGCTTTTATGGTTATAGCACCTAAATAATGTTATATAATTCTGCACTATGTGCAGAATTATATAACATTATTTTTAAGGTTTACTGTCCCTTTAAGTATTTTTTACAATATTCTTTACAAATTCTTTTTATTGTGTTCTGCCTCTCAATCATTGTATAACATTTCACCCCTTGTTTTTTGGTATAGGTGAATAAGAAATTTTGCTAATATGGTGTTCAAAGAGTTAAATGCTGTGGTGATGGGTGTGTCCTAATGGGTATTTAAGGAGGATGTGGAAATTATGTAATTATGGCATTATGAAGGACATGTAGTCCGAAACGTCGCTATCTGTTTGTGCTCTTAGCTATGAAATAAATTCTGACGAAATTTCCATTGGAGTGCTGCTATTCTTTTTATTTTTAGATTACTGGTTGCTGGGTTGTGCAGTACGCAGCTATAGCGTGCACCTAATATATTGCAGTGTGTGCTCAACTTTCTTGTATTTTGTACCAAGTAAATTATTGTTTGGAGTCCTTTTTTGTATCACTTGACACTCTAACATTGGATACTATGACAAAACTTTACATGAAAAAGGACTCTTATATAAGAGACTTTTTGCCTACTTATAGGTTTATAAAGTTACTTACGGCTAGATTTAGAGTTTTGTCGGTAACGACCCGCGTAGCAAACGCGGGCTTTTTTCTGGCCGCACCTTTAAAATAACTCTGGTATTGAGAGTCCACAGAATGGCTGCGTTAGGCTCCAAAAAGGGAGCGTAGAGCATATTTAACGCCACTGCAACTCTCGATACCAGAGTTGCTTACGGACGTGGCCAGCTTCAAAAACGTGCTCGTGCACGATTCCCCCATAGGAAACAATGGGGCTGTTTGAGCTGAAACAAAACCTAACACCTGCAAAAAAGCCGCGTTCAGCTCCTAACGCAGCCCCATTGTTTGCTATGGGGAAACACTTCCTACGTCTGCACCTAACACTCTAACATGTACCCTGAGTCTAAACACCCCTAACCTTACACTTATTAACCCCTATTCTGCCGCCCCCGCTATCGCTGACCCCTGCATATTATTATTAACCCCTAATCTGCCGCTCCGAAAACCGACGCTACTTACATTATCCCTATGTACCCCTAATCTGCTGCCCCTAACACCGCCGACCCCTATATTATATTTATTAACCCCTAATCTGCCCCCCACAACATCGCCTCCACCTGCCTACACTTATTAACCCCTAATCTGCCGAGCGGACCGCACCGCTATTATAATAAAGTTATTAACCCCTAATCCGCCTCACTAACCCTATAATAAATAGTATTAACCCCTAATTTGCCCTCCCTAACATCGCCGACACCTAACTTCAAACATTAACCCCTAATCTGCCGACTGGAGCTCACCGCTATTCTAATAAATGTATTAACCCCTAAAGCTAAGTCTAACCCTAACACTAACACCCCCCTAAATTAAATATAATTTAAATCTAACGAAATTAATTAACTCTTATTAAATAAATTATTCCTATTTAAAGGTAAATACTTACCTGTAAAATAAATCCTAATATAGCTACAATATAAACTATAATTATATTATAGCTATTTTAGGATTTATATTTATTTTACAGGTAACTTTGTATTTATTTTAACCAGGTACAATAGCTATTAAATAGTTAAGAACTATTTAATAGCTAAAATAGTTAAAATAATTACAAAATTACCTGTAAAAGTTACAATTAAACCGAACACTACACTATCAATAAATTAATTAAATAAAATACCTACAATTACCTACAATTAAACCTAACACTACACTATCAATACATTAATTAAATACAATATCTACAAATAAATACAATGAAATAAACTAACTAAAGTACAAAAAATAAAAAAGAACTAAGTTACAAAAAATAAAAAAATATTTACAAACATCAGAAAAATATTACAACAATTTTAAACTAATTACACCTACTCTAAGCCCCCTAATAAAATAACAAAGCCCCCCAAAATAAAAAATGCCCTACCCTATTCTAAATTACAAAAGTTTAAAGCTCTTTTACCTTACCAGCCCTGAACAGGGCCATTTGCGGGGCATGCCCCAAGAAATTCAGCTCTTTTTCCTGTAAAAAAAAGAGATACAATACCCCCCCCCCAACATTACAACCCACCACCAACATACCCCTAATATAACCCAAACCCCCCTTAAATAAACCTAACACTAAGCCCCTGAAGATCTTCCTACCTTATCTTCACCATACCAGGTTCACCGATCGATCCAGAAGAGCTCCTCCGATGTCCTGATCCAAGCCCAAGCAGGGGGCTGAAGATGTCCATGATCCGGCTGAAGTCATCATCCAAGCGGGAGCTGAAGAGGTCCATGATCCGGCTGAAGTCATCATTCAAGCGGGAGCTGAAGAGGTCCATGATCCGGCTGAAGTCTTCTATCAATGGCATCTTCAATCTTCTGTCTTCCGGATCCATCTTGCAGACCTCCGACGCGGAACATCCTGCTGGCCCGACGGACTACCGACGAATGAAGGCTCCTTTAAGGGACGTCATCCAAGATGGCGTCCCTCGAATTCCGATTGGCTGATAGGATTCTATCAGCCAATCGGAATTAAGGTAGGAAAATTCTGATTGGCTGATGGAATCAGCCAATCAGAATCAAGTTCAATCCAATTGGCCGATCCGATCAGCCAATCGGATTGAACTTGATTCTGATTGGCTGATTCCATCAGCCAATCAGAATTTTCCTACCTTAATTCCGATTGGCTGATAGAATCCAATCAGCCAATCGGAATTCGAGGGACGCCATCTTGGATGACGTCCCTTAAAGGAGCCTTCATTCGTCGGTAGTCCGTCGGGCAAGCAGGATGTTCCGCGTCGGAGGTCTGCAAGATGGATCCGGAAGACAGAAGATTGAAGATGCCGTTGATAGAAGACTTCAGCCGGATCATGGACCTCTTCAGCTCCCGCTTGGATGATGACTTCAGCCGGATCATGGACCTCTTCAGCTCCCGCTTGGATGATGACTTCAGCCAGATCATGGACATCTTCAGCCCCCTGCTTGGGCTTGGATCAGGACATCGGAGGAGCTCTTCTGGATCGATCGGTGAACCTGGTATGGTGAAGATAAGGTAGGAAGATCTTCAGGGGCTTAGTGTTAGGTTTATTTAAGGGGGGTTTGTAGGGGTAATTGTAGGTATTTTATTTAATTAATTTATTGATAGTGTAGTGTTCGGTTTAATTGTAACTTAGGTTAGGATTTATTTTACAGGTAATTTTGTAATTATTTTAACTATTTTAGCTATTAAATAGTTCTTAACTATTTAATAGCTATTGTACCTGGTTAAAATAAATACAAAGTTACCTGTAAAATAAATATAAATCCTAAAATAGCTATAATATAATTATAATTTATATTGTAGCTATATTAGGATTTATTTTACAGGTAAGTATTTAGCTTTAAATAGGAATAATTTATTTAATAAGAGTTAATTAATTTCGTTAGATTTAAATTATATTTAACTTAGGGGGGTGTTAGTGTTAGGGCTAGACTTAGCTTTAGGGGTTAATACATTTATTAGAATAGCGGTGAGCTCCAGTCGGCAGATTAGGGGTTAATGTTTGAAGTTAGGTGTCGGCGATGTTAGGGAGGGCAGATTAGGGGTTAATACTATTTATTATAGGGTTAGTGAGGCGGATTAGGGGTTAATAACTTTATTATAGTAGCGGTGCGGTCCGCTCGGCAGATTAGGGGTTAATAAGTGTAGGCAGGTGGAGGCGACGTTGAGGGGGTCAGATTAGGGGTTAATAAATATAATATAGGGGTCGTTGGTGTTAGGGGCAGCAGATTAGGGGTACATAAGTATAACGTAGGTGGCGGTCGGCAGATTAGGGGTTAATTATTGTAGGTAGCTGGCGGCGACGTTGTGGGGGGCAGGTTAGGGGTTAATAAATATAATATAGGGGTCGGCGGTGTTAGGGGCAGCAGATTAGGGGTACATAAGTATAACGGTAGTGGCGGTCGGCAGATTAGGGGTTAAAAAAATTTAATCGAGTGGCGGCGATGTGGGGGGACCTCGGTTTAGGGGTACATAGGTAGTTTATGGGTGTTAGTGTACTTTAGGGCACAGTAGTTAAGAGCTTTATAAACCGGCGTTAGCCCAGAAAGCTCTTAACTACTGACTTTTTTCTGCGGCTGGAGTTTTGTCGTTAGATTTCTAACGCTCACTTTAGACACGACTCTAAATACCGGAGTTAGAAAGATCCCATTGAAAAGATAGGATACGCAATTGACGTAAGGGGATCTGCGGTATGGAAAAGTCGCGGCTGAAAAGTGAGCGTTAGACCCTTTTTTGACTGACTCCAAATACCGGCGGTAGCCTAAAACCAGCGTTAGGAGCCTCTAACGCTGGTTTTCACGGCTACCGCCAAACTCCAAATCTAGGCCTATGTCTCTTATTTTGAGATTATTAGCATATACTGTTTTTTTGTATTTCATGCCTAAAAAAAGATAAAGTTTTCTTCTGGCAAATCGTGTTGCAGCCAAACAGCACAGTACAGATGATAAAACATTGTATCCTATCCTATGCCTGTCCTCTGCATTGTCACCGTTGTAAATTTTTTGCTAAATTATGTGGATCAGGTACTGTTGTCTCCCCTTAAATGAGATTTGTTTTGGTGCTGCCATTGTTCTTAGTCCTAAAAGGGAAGCACTGTGGTTGCTGAGCTGCTGGTTAATGCTAGTAGCACTTATCCTCTTTAAGGGTGCTTGGAAACAGAGGCCTCTGAGCTTTCCAGGCTGATCTGCTTGGATAGGATACTCTCCAGTTAGGCTCCTATTATCAGTGCTCATTAACAGAAGCTTGTCACCACTTACCTCGGCTTCATGGTATATTACCACTCCAGCCATTATGGTATCAATAGTGTGTAGTTGATTCTGGGGTCCCATAGCATCGCCACTAACACCATTCACATCAGCTGGATTTAAGTAGTCCTCTGATGAGGACCCAATGTCATCGCCGAGCCCAAGAGCTTTGTTCAGAGCCGTGGTGAATGTAGATTGTTGTAAGGTTAGGAGTCTGCCAATTTCGAGTAGCATCTGTTGAGCGTTCTCCATGATGGTTGTAGGCCACGAGGGTGATAAAATGGCCGGTGTCCTTGTATCTACAAAACAGGTCTACGGTATCAGCCTGAATCTAGCACATCGACGACTGAAGTTAGTATTCTCCCAGTGATGGTTAATAGTTAAACAAATGGCCACTTGATATTGGAAAGTCAAGATCATTTTTAAATGCTGTCTTAAGTCTATTTTAAAAATATTCAGAGCCCGAGCTCTGAAAGTATGTGACCATTCAGTTGCGCTGCTGGCTCTGCCCCCATCTAACTTTTTAAACAATACAAACTTCTTCTAAATGTACTGGATTGTAATTACAAAAAAAAGTCTAGAATTCCAAAACATTTACAAGGGGTCACACAACTCAAAATGTATTAACAGGTTTAATGAATATTAAAGGCTAGTACATTAAAGGGATATGAAACCCAAGTTTTTTATGCCATGATTCAGATAGAGCATGCAATTTTAAGCAACTTTCTAATTTATTGCTATAATATTTTTTTCTTTGTTCTTTTGGTATGCTTTGTTGAATGAGCAGCGATGCAGTACTGGTTGCTGACTGAACACATGGGGGAGCCAATGAAAATCATTATATATATGCAGCCACTAATCAGCAGCTAGAACCTCGGTTGTTTGCTGCTCATGAGCTTTCCTAGATAAACCTTTCAGCAAAGGATAACAAAAGAGGGAAGCAACTTAAATAGAAGTAAATTGGAAAGTTGTTTAAAATTGTATTTTCTATCTGAATCATGAAAGAAACATTTTAGGTTTCATGTCCCTTTAAATAAGTTGTATGAGAGAAAATAGCTTTAATGGCAATAAGCATTATGGTTTATCGCAAAATGCAAGTCATTGTCTACTATTAACAGATATTGTCAAAAACATAATTTATTGAGGCTAAACATAAATTTCAACAAAAGTGGGATGGGAGTCAACATCAAAGTAACAGCATGGGACTAAATGAATACAGTCTACTTACATAGACACCTGCACAAGACTATTAGTCTGAAAACAGCAGGCAAATAAATAAACTAGGGTGTTTACAATTCTAAATGGAAACTATTATACTGAATTGTGTGTTACACCACAGGAGTTTATTTATTTATTAGCTTGCTCATGCCCCAAATATTGTTTTGGAAAAAGCTAAAGAACATTAAGCAAAATCGTTTTAAAACATAAAAAACATGCCAACCAATATAATAATCTCTCAATTCTGCCCTATCTTATCAAATAGTACAATGCTGCAATTACAGAAACTATCATTAGAATCAGAAAAAAAATATTTAGATAAAAAGGAAAAAACTACTTAAAAAGCTGCATGGATTGTAGTATGAATACCTTGTCTCTTATTGGCTAAAATGTAAGTATTAAAAATGACCTTTTTTTGTTGTGATCCAAAAGAATAGTTATGAGGTTTGTTTTTTTAAACCAGACTACACGATATAAACATCCCAAGGTTTTGCATGGAGGCATTTCAACAACAGTATTCCACATCAGGAAACATATTTTGAGCAGATTTTGTCTGTATTTTTTAATTTTATAATTTCAACAGCCTTAAACAGACATTAAACTTTAAGGGCCAGATTACGAGTGAAGCCCAAAATTGTGCTTTCGCAAGTACGATATTTGTGCTCCACTCGTAATACCAATGCACACAATTGTGCACTGGTATTTTAAGTGGCCCGCAATTAGAACATGACCTTGCATTCGCATTGTATGTAAGCCTTGCGCTCAATAGAGTGTGCTTCCATAGGCACATATACACATATTAACACATTAATATACATGTATATAAGCATATACATTTACAGGGAACACACAGTTCCCATAGACCGCAATGTAAAAGCACATTTCACTGCGTTTGTTTTTCTAACACACCAGACTCGCAAACTTTAACCCCTAAAAACTGCTTTTACCATTTTTTTTAGAAAATACGTTATTTGTGGTTATTTTGAAAATGAACCAGAGGTCTGACCTCTGGTTTATATTCGGAGCTCTAATTGCTACCACGAGATCACAGTAGCAATAACCATCCACTTGCTCCACTTGTAATCTGGCCCTAAATACATTTTATGCACCTCACTGTAATTATGAGTGGAGTTGCTTCCCATGTGCAAATACAGTACATCATCACTGGAATGCAGTGAAGGCTAAATTTCAACATGGCAGCACCCATAAATGCTACCCTGTATGAAAAAAATGAAAGTAGGGATTTTGGACGCCACAGAGAGAACAAGGAGAGGCTTAATGGTGCGCAGGTTTCATTTAAATAGGTGGGGTGGGGTGGAAGTTCCTCATTTGTTCTTGCAACTACAGAAGGAAGGTTTTCTCGTGCAGTTGCAAGAACTTGTGAGGTCAACATGGAGGATCTGGTGGCCATGGTGAACCAGTTGGCCAGAGAGAGAGAGGGACATTGTGGCTGAGAGAGTAGCTAACGGCTATGGCAGCTGGGGACAGCATGTGGGAAGCATAAGAGCTTTTGCCAAGACCGGAGCTGGCAAGAGAGGGGTGATCGAGGCCTCCGGAATGGCTGAGCCTGGCATTTGGGACACAGAGGAGGAGCGGCACCTGCAGGAGGGGCATACAGGAGCGAGGGATGGCTGAAAAGCAGCCGAGCAGTCCCACGAGTGGGGCAGGAGCAGAGGACACAGCACAGCAATTGGGCGGGAAGCGGAGAAGTGAGGCCCGGAGCGGGATGGCTGCATTGTGTGGGTCACAGCAGAAGGATTCCCCTGATGTACGGAGCAGCTTGTGGACAGGTAAGTCCTTATGTGTGAGTGGGTTGGGCCTGGATCAGGAGCTGGGAATGGCCAGGATGGCTGGTGTGATCATGGGGATCACGGCCATCAGTGTGCAGGATTGGCAATATGGCTGCCGAGGAGGGTGAAGCTAATGCAGTCACAGTGAGAAGATCTTGCAGGGAGCAAAGCAGCAGCGAGGGGCAGCAGATATTAAAGAGGATGGAGGAGCAAGAAGGGGCTAGAGCGGAAAGGGGACTTATAGGTTGCAATGAGGGTGTAGCAAGGGGCAGCAGAAGGGATAGTTATGGGGGTATACAGCAAGAAATTATAGGATTATGAGAGAGGGGTTATGCAGGGGCATGTAGGAGGTCTGGTAGGCTAGGGGGTAGTAGTTGCTTAAAGGGACAGTCTACCATAGCATTGTTATTATTTTAAAAGATAAATAATCCCTTTATTACCCATTCCCCAGTTTTGCATAACCAACACAGTTATATTAATATACTTTTTACCTCTGTGATTACCTTGTATCTAGGAACCTTCTTCCAGCCCCCTGATCACATGACTGTGACTGTTTATTATTTATTGTCTTAAATTTAGCATTATTGTGTGCTAAATCTTAAATAACCCCTGTGCCTGAACACAGTGTTATCTATATGGCCCACATGTACTTTCTGTCTCTTTGTGTTGAAAAGAGATTTAAAAAGCATGTGATAAGAGGCAAATTTGCATATGAGCCTACATATGTTTAGTTTAAGCTAAGAATACCAAGAGAAAAAAAACAAATTTGATGATAAAAGTAACTTGGAAAGTTGATTAAAATTAAAAGTCCTATCTGAATAATGAAAGTTTAATTTATATTAGACTGTCCCTTTAAGGGGTCAAGAAAGGGGGACTGGGATAATGGGAGCAATAGGTTCAGGTCAGGAAAATGGGGTCAGGGGTAAGAAAGGGAATCAGAGAAGCAGTAATGGGAGAGGTTTCAGCACAGATAGGGTGAGAAGTAGGGGAGCCAGGAGGGGGAGAAAGAGGGACAGGGAAGAGAGAGGTACTGCCTTGGAGCAGTTGATATGTTCTTTAACTGCTGAGACTGAAAAGTGGGAAGTGAAGAGTAGGGGGGGGGCAGGGTAGAAGGATGGCAGATAGGGAGGGATTAGATAGTGGGAAAAGGATTAGGGAACTCACCTCCTCCTCCCTGCAGAGACGATCTCTGGAGACGGATGCCGGTGAAGGATAAAACACGCCAGAACACCACAGCGAGGAGAGAGATCTCACTCTCCCAGGAGCCGTAAGAGGACACTTGATGAGTGCCATTCACCATCATGGGAGAGATTAGAAGGGCTGGCAGTAGGAGTAGGTGCAGGAAGTCCAGGACTCTGCCACGTCAAAGGGAGCAAGAGCAGGCGAGTGCAGACAGAATGGAGGATGCCAGAATGCAGTCAAGGAGGAGATTGATAGCTGCGGGGACAGAGATGATGGGCAACAGGGAAAGTGGACAAGTTATGGGACAGCAACCAGCAGGTGAGGCAGCCAGTGTGGTGTGACCGTCGAGTGCAGTTGTAAATAGTTCAAATTAGAAGCATGGGCTGGTGGCAGGTTTGAAAGAATTGCTAGTGAGGTTTGAGCAGCAGTCAGCTGGAATAGGGGTTAGCGGACAACAGGCTGGTCAAGAGTCGGGCACAGTGGCTTCTGTGTGGGTAGGTCCAGGATCAGCAGTGACCAGTCGGTCTGCAAGCAGCACAGCTGTGCCTGGGGGTCAGGCATTGCAAGGGAACAGCGGTGGGGATTTGGTGATGAAGGTGGCAGATCAGGGGCTGAGTCAGCCTCGTTTGTGTTCCATGGGACCGCTTGGTATTAACTTGACAATGGAGGTTAAAGAAAAAATGTGTTCTCCTTATTACCGTTGGATCAGGTGCTGGAAGTGAAGGAGGATGATAAAGGGGATAAGGAGAAGAAGGATGTTGGTGCGACCAGAGATGAGATGAGATGGGATGACAGGGAGATGGGATTGTGGTTGGAGTTGATGACTCGGCTTAGAGGAGGGTATTCCTTTCAGGGCCAGGAGGCAGTACAATTGGTAGCATACCATGAGGGAGCACAGCAGTGGCCATTCAAAAAGGACTTTGCTTTCAGTTCAATGAGGGCCAATGTTGTTTCTGGACAGCGTGTAAGTATAAACATGAATGTTTGGGGTGAGGGTGAACACATCAGGGGTACAGATGATTTAAGCGAGGGGAGGGAACCGGGAAAGGTGATGAGACCATTGCTTAGAGCCAAGATGCCAGTGAGGGTAGGAAGAATGGTCCCGTGGCTTGAACGGTACGCTAGGCTTAGGGGAAAAGCGAAGGATGTGGAGCTTTTGTTGTCGGGCTTTATTTTCGGGTTTCCGGATTCCTTTTGTTGTGGGAGCGGGGTTCCGGTATTTCAGGTAATCTTAGCTCTGCTAAGGAATTCCATGAGGTAGTGCAGAGCAAACTGGACAAAGAGGTGGGTAGAATGGCAGGCCCCTTTTCTGTTTCTCCCATACTTAATTTGAGGATATCCCCCTTGGGGGTTGTTCCAAAAAAGGTGGTGGGACAATTCCGGATGATTTACCATTTGTCATACCTAAAAAGGTAATTGGGGAATGATGGTATTGACCGATGCTGACTACAGTGCATTATGCGTCATTTGATAAGGCATTAGCGCTGGTGAGAAAAACGGGAATGGGGGTCTCATTGGCCAAGGTAGATGTGGAGGCAGCCTTTCGGCTATTGCCAGTACACCCGACATGCCATCATTTGCTATGGTGTCATTTGGGGGGGGGGGGGCTTTATGTAGATCTTTGTTTGCCTATGGGGTGCTTGATCTCACTCTTGTACTTTGAAAAGTTCAGCTGTTTTGTGGTATGAGTGGTTCATTCATCATCAGGGCTATCATCGATCGTCCATTACCTAGACGATTTCCTATTCCCGGGGAGAGAGAATTATGTGGTTTATGAAAATTGCTGATGACTTTGGCATCCCTGTGGCAAGCGAGAAAAGGGAGGGCCCCACAATGTCATTGAGTTTTCTGGTGATCCAGATCGATTGAGGATGGAATGTCTCTTGCCCATTGAAAAGGTACTTGAGGGTCACTATTGTTAGGGCTTTGCAGAAGAAGAAATTGTTGATGCAAGAGATGCAGTCCTTCTTAGGGAATCTGAATTTTGCTTTTAGGGTGATTCCAGTGGGGAGGATGTTTTGCAGAAGATTGTCCTTGGCAAAGACAGGGTTAAGGCTCCAAATCATAAGATCCGTCTTCGTGGAGCACTGAAAGAAGATCTGAGGATATAGTTTTTCTGGAAGACTTTAATGGGAGGATGATTGTTCAAGATGAAGCAGTGTCAGCAGATGATGGCGCATATTTCCATGGTAAGGGGTGTGTGGGGACATGGCCAGTAAATTGGAGAAATAAGGGATTGACAAATAATTTGGTGTTCCGTGAACTTTTTCCCCTGGTGGTATCCCTCTTGGTGTGGGTTGAGCGGCTGCGTAACAGGAAGGTAATTTTTCATTCAGACATCTTGAGGGTGGCATTTGCTATCAATAGGCTTACGTCTAGCTCCTTGCCAGTAGTTAGGTTGTTGCACATTTTTGCGTTGGAGTGTCTGAGATTGAGTGTCCTTTTCCGTGCTGTACATGTTCCCGGGACATGTTAATGTGATTGCTGATTCTCTCTTTCGCTTCCAGTGGGATCGTTTTTGGGAGGTGTCACCAGAAGCAAAGAAGGATGGGGTAGATTGCCCAGAGGACTTATGGAGGGTAAACTTTGCAGAGTTATGGGGGAGGAGAGCGTTAGCTCTTACTACATGGAAGG
Organism: Bombina bombina; assembly: GCF_027579735.1. NCBI lineage: Eukaryota > Metazoa > Chordata > Amphibia > Anura > Bombinatoridae > Bombina > Bombina bombina. Next base: position 1,243,546,162 of record NC_069499.1, read on the forward strand.
CATATGTGGTGGTCTGGAAGCAATGGTGGGAGAAACTTGTTTGATATGGGGCACTATTTGAGAAGAATCAGTGGTTGGATTGTCTATTGGGGTGGATTGAAGATTGGGGGCCATTGGGTTTATCCCAATCCATGGTCAGGAGAAGATTGTCAGCAATGGTGTTTTTGTTTCAGTTGTTGGGAAAGGCAGATTTCACAAAAGTTTTTATTGTCCGATTGGTGGTGAAAGGGCTTGGTAGGAGTAGGTGTAAGGGTGATAGACAGAGGCCAGAGGTTTTTGGGTTATTGAAGCAAATTGTGGGGGCCCTGTCTGGCGTTTGTTTATCTGAGTTTGAAGTCTGTTTGTTTAAGATTCCATATGTGTTGGCCTTTTTTAGGGCGTTTAGGATTTCTGAGTTGGTGGGTGCTAATAGGAAGGACAATGGGGACTTGCACAGGGGGGATGTGGATATTAAGGAAGGTGAGTAATGGGTTTGGCTGAGGAAGTTGAAAACAGATCAGAAGGGTGTCGGCAGAGCAATTACGTTGTTACCTATGCAGGGGGAGTGTTGTTCAGTTAAAGTAGTTGAAGAATTGTTGGCAAGAAGGCTGAGGTTGTACCTCCCTAAGAGGCGGGAGTGAGCAGGGAATGTGCCTGACAAATACGCCAGTGGAAGGCATTTGTGGGGACAAGCATTTTTTTATTGTTATACCAAAGGCTAATAAGTTAATGTTGTATAAGGTGTTATATTTATTTATCAATAAATATTGGCTGTGGCCTTTTTCACCCCAATGTTTTGTGTCATGTGTTTTATTAGGACAGACTCTTTCTACTCTGGAGGTCAATGCAACCCTATATGCAAAAAACTGAAAGGAGGATTTTTGACCCCATGGAGAGAACAGGGAGAGGCTTAATGGTGGGCTGGTTTTAGGTAAATAGGTGGGATGGGGCAGAAATTCCCTCACTTGATCTTGCAACTGCAGAAAAAAGCGTCCTCCCTTACTCCCAGTAGGAAGTGATTGTCACGGCCGAAATGTGGTATGCTTGTCCTTGTGGAGTTTAATCAATTTCTGAGGTGGTACTTGCCTAATAAGCAGGGAGAAGATTAGTGGGGAATGTGCCTGGCAAATTAGCCAGTGGAAGGCATATGTGGGGACAAGCAGTTTTTTTTATTGTTTTACCAAAGGTTAATAAGTTAAAGTTTTAAAAGATGTTATATTTATTTGTAAATAAATATTGTCCGTGGCCTTTTTCACCCCAATGTTTTGTGTCATGTGTAATATTAGAACTAACTCTTTCTACTGTGGGGGTATACTGCTATGCAACATTAATCTAAATTACACTCTTGCTGTCAATAAGTGGAGTAACACAACACAAATTTATATAAGTACTAAGTGTCTTTGACCAATTATGCATTCCCTATAACTACTAATTTTCTTGCCCCTTCCCATCCCTCCTTTTCACTAGTTACTTTCTGTTATTGTTGTGGAATAAGTTAATGTAATTTACAAATCTTAACACAATTTGTTTAGCGTTAGATGGTTTCTAGATTAAGTATGTAAGGATATCCAACATGGTATAAGTTCAAGAAATCAGTTAATTGAGGGTTAAAGAGGAGTTGAACTGTATTCTATTAGTCTAGCTATTTAAATTTGGTGGGATGAAAAGTCATGCTATCTAAGAATATGGTAATAAATTAAAATGCGTCAGTTGAATGTGTATCATGCAAGTTTTCTGTAATGCTTTCCATGTTTTTTATTTATTATTTAAATACATGGTTTTAATTTTAAAATAAAATGAATGTTTTAAAGATTCCCAGAGGGCCAGTCTAAAGAATGATTCACCAAAATGTTTGAAGTTTGAACTTCTGTGAGTGCTGCCCTTTGAAGGGAAATTAAACAACTCTAGCTTTTGCCTACATTTTTTTTATTTTTTCAATATTCCTAAAGCGGTTACAAAACAAATTCTGTAACATAGATTTTCTAAAATGCTGGAGATTACCTATTTGATTTGCATGGGGCATTGGACCATGGGGTAGGCACACTTTTTTACAGAATGGCAGGAGCTATTAAATGTCCCTTAAATTATTCCGAACATCTAAGCTGGGTTTACCCCATTAACCCTATGTTGCACTTACGGCTTTTTTTTTAAAGGGACAGTCTACGTGAAATTTTTTAATGTTGAAAAAGACAATCTCTTTATTACTCATTCCCCAGTTTTGCACAGCCAAAAAGGCCATATTAATATAATTTTTACCTCTGTGATTATCTTGTATATAAGCCTCTGCAGACTGCCTCCTTATCTCAGGTCCTTTGCATTTTAGCCAGTAAGTGCTGACTCACAATGTTACCTATATGATGCACATGAACTAGCAGTGTCTAACTGGGAAAACCTGTCAAAATGCACTGAAATAAGAGGCGGCATTCAAGTCCTTAGAAATCAGCATTTTAGACAACCTAGGTTTAGCTTTTAACAAAGAATACCAAGAGAACAATGCACATTTGATGATAAAAGTAAATTGGAAAGTAAAAAAAAAAAGTAAATTGCATGCCCTATCTGAATAATGAAAGTTTAATTTTTACTAGACGTTCCCTTTAATCTATTGGTATGAAAAGATGGATTTCGTAAAATTTTACTTTTTAAATACTAAATCCTTTTTAACTTATCACACAATGATGCCTAGTGGGCACTGCTAAGGAAAAATCCCATCTGAATAGCACTTATTGGTAATATCAGCAAGTGAGCATGAATCTAAGGCTGATGTTATACCCAGCTAAAGGTCTCCTCTGGCCTGCCTGACATGCTAGCTTATTTAATGATGTTACATTTTTTGCTATCACCCAATTTAAACAAAAATATATATTTTTTTAGTAGACAACCCAAGGTATTGACCTAGGCCCATTTTGGAATATTTCATGCCACGTTTCACCGCCAAATGAGTTCACTTTTTCACAAATTTTGGGTTTCCCACTGAAATTATTTACATACCGCGTAGGCAGTCATAGCACAAATTTGCTCAGAAATTGCAGACTTGCTTTTTGGTAATTAGAAGACTACTAATTTAAGCTGAATTTTTAAACTTCTACTATTCCCGGCAGTGAAGGGGTTAATTAGATTGCTAGCAAGAGTAATTTTATTGTAGTGTAGGTATTACCCTCCCACCTACCACCAAACTGATCCCTACTTTATATCTGCAAAGCAGTTCTCTTCTCCCCCCCCCCCCCACTGATCACCACCATCTTAGGTACTAGCAGACAGTCTGCCAGTGTATAGTTTTAGGGCATTTTTTATTATTATTATTACTATTATTATTATTAGTATTATTAGTATTATTATTATTATTATTATTATTATATTTGTTTTTGCACTGTATGGATCCATCATCAATCCTCCCACCTCCCTGAGCCCAATCCAAACAGCTATCTAAACCTCCCCTTCAATACCAGCACCTATCTGCCAGTACGCAGCTTATCTAATTTGCATTGTGTTTTTTTAGTTTCTTAATAAAAAAACGTTTTCTGTAGTGTATTGATCCCTCTTACCCTCCACCCTTCCTCCTCCAAGCGATCATCAATAGGGCCCCCTCGCATTTGTCATAACTCTTTTCTGTAGCGTGGGGAACCCTCCCTCACCAAAAAAAAATGTCTATAGTATAGGGAAATCTCCCCTCCCTCCCTCTCTTGCGATGCGCCATCTGCCCCCCTCCTTTCTCTCTCCCCTAACACAGAGTGTCACTGTCTGTATCAGCGATCTGCCTTAATATGGTAAAGGAAGAATGATCAGTTCTTCTTTGACAAATGAAGGTAGATGGCCCTGGCTGCAGTTTCTGCTGTCAAAGATGAAAGCGGGAACCGGAGCACAGTATGCTGGGCAAAGTACTGTGTGTTGTAGTATCTGTGTACATTTGGTTTTAGGGGTTAAAGGGACAGTAAAGTCAAAATTAAGCTTTAAAGATTTGGATAGAAAATACAATTTTAAACAACTTTCCAGTCTATATCTATTATCTAATTTGTCTTGTTCACTTGATATCTTTTGTTGAAAAGCGTACCTATTTCAGTTTAGGAGCAGCAATGCATTACTGGTGGCTGCACACAGAGATAAATGCCTCTTGTCATAGGCTCACCTAATGTTTTCAACTAGCTCCAAGTCGTAAACTGCACCTTCTTCAACAAATGATAACAAAAGAATGAAGGAAATTTGTTAATAGAAGTAAAATGGAAAGTTGTTAAAAATTGTATGCTCAATCAGCTAGATTACGAGTTTTGAGCACTATAGGGATTTTAACAACCACCACAAAAGCGCAGTTATTTCACCTCCCTATAGCGCCGGTATTGCGAGTTTTAAAAAAGCAGGCTTGGGCAAGCGGTATGGTTGCGTTGAGATCCATAGGATTAGAGCTGCTAAAATCCTATTGGCTGTTCCAATCAGCCAATAGGATTAGAGCTGCTAAAATCCTATTGGCTTCTCCAATCAGCCAATAGGATTGAGCTCTCATTATATTGGCTGATTGGAACAGCCAATAGGATGAGAGCTCAATCCTATTGGCTGATTGGAACAGCCATTAGGATTTTAGCAGCTCTAATCCTATTGGCTGATTGAAATCTTTCAGCCAATAGGAATGCAAGGGACGACATCTTCGATGGCGTCCCTTGCATTGAAGTTCCAATTTGCGGCAGCGACCGTATGAAGAGGATGCTCCACGACGGATGTCTTCAGGATGGACCCACTCCACGCCGGATGGATGATGATAGAAGATGCCGTCTGGATGAAGACTTTTTGCGGCCTGGATGAGGATTTCGCCGGATGGATAAAGATCGAAGAGGCCGTCTGGATGAAGACTTCTTGCCGCATGGATGATGACTTCGCCGGCTGGATGGATCCTTCAAGGGGGACTTGAAGAACTGTAAGTGGATCGTCAGGGGTTAGTGTTAGGTTTTTTAAGGGTTTTTTGGGTGGGTTTAGGGTCTGTGCATGTAATAGAGCTAAATGCCCTTTTAAGGGCACTGCTCATACAAATGCCCTTTTCAGGGCAATGTGGAGCTTAGTTTTTTTAGATATGTGTGGGGGTTGGTTGTGGGGGTGGTGGGTTTTACTGTTGGGGGGTGTTTGTATTTTTTTTACAGGTAAAAGAGCTGATTTATTTGGGGCAATGCCCCACAAAAGACCCTTTTGAGGGCCATTGGTAGCTTATTGTAGGCTAGGGTTTTTTTTTGGGGGGGGGTAATCTTAATAGGGCTATTAGATGAGGTGTAATTCTTTTTTATTTTTGATAATTTGTTTTTTATTTTTCATAATTTTGTGGGGTTTTTTGTAATTTAGTTATTTTATTTTTTGTAATTAGTAGAGTAGTGTTAGGATTTTTTTATGTGTAGTTTAGTTTAATTGAATTGGTAGTTAGTTTAATTGTAGTTTAATAATTATCTTAGTTTAATTGTTAGTTTAAAATTTATTTATTTAATTTGACAGGTAAGTTTTAATTTATTTTAAGATAGGGAAATTGTAATTTTAATATAAAGTTAGGGGGTCGTTAGGTTTAGGGGTTAATAGTTTATTTTAGTATATTTCGTTGTGGGGGACTTGCGGTTTAGGGGTTAATAGGTTTATTATAGCGGCGGTGTGGGCGGATGGCAGATTAGGGGTTAATAATATTTAAATAGTGTTTGCGATGCAGGAGTGCAGCGGTTTAGGGGTTAATAGGTTTATTATAGTGAAGAATATGGGTTAATACATTTTAATAGTGGTGGCGATGTCCGGAGTGGCAGATTAGGGGTTAATACATTTATTATAGTGTTTGCGATGCGGGAGGGCCTCGGTTTAGGGGTTAATAGGTAGTTTATGGGTTTTAGTGTACTTTTTAACACTTTAGTTATGAGTTTTATGCTACAGCTTTGTAACGTAAAACACATAACTACTGACTTTAGATGGCGGTACGGATCTTCTCAGTATAGGGTGTATTGCTCACTTTTTGGCCTCCCAGGCAAACTCGTAATACCGGTGCTCTATGAGTCCCATTGAACAAGGACTTTTTTAAAAGTGCGGTACTGACGTTGCGTGACTGCCAAAAAGGTGTGCGGTACACCTATACCTACAAGACTTGTAATAGCGGCATAAGGGAAAAAGCAGCGTTATGAAGCATAACGATGCTTTTTCACTCATAACGCCAAACTCATGTCCCCTTAACTATATAAAATTTTGTCATTAGAAGCCAGATAAAATTTATATGCGCTGTTCCATGGTAAAATACAAAATAAGTTAATTGTTAAAAAACATATACAGAGCTTTGTTTGTGTGCACTCTTTCCAAGCAGTGACAATGCAGATATACCTATAAAATACCTCATTTAATGCACAACTATTTTCTGTTGTATTGAATTTTCCTATGCTATTGTAATTGTTTCAGTAAAAGGAACATAACAGCTAATTATTATATTATATGCATATTATGGGCCAGGTTGCAAGTGGCACGCTATTTAGCACTCTTGCTCGAGGATGAACTTTTCTAGAAGTAAGCTTTTTGCACGTGTTGGTTAGCACGCGTATTTCAAGTTGAAAGTAAAATGTTTGCATGCGAGCAAAACCTGACATGCACCTTCTTCTGGACTCAGCTAACTCTCATGTCCGCCCCACATCGATAAATGCTTGTGCAATGCAGCCCCCTGCACATTCGCAGCCAATCGGCCGCTAGCAAGGGGTTTCAATCAACCACATCATATCCGATTGGGCTGATTGATGTCCGCCACCTCAGAGGTGGTGGAAGAGTTAAGGAGTAGCGGTCTTACGACCGATGTTTCTTAACTTCCGCTTCAGGCGGACCTGTAGCGGAGTGGGTCGGAAAGCAGCATTCGCTGCTTCATAAATCGACCCCATAGACTTCAATGGACAGCAAAGAAGAAGAAAACAAACACGTATCGCTCGTGCACTAACCCGACAGGAGCTATTAATATTTCATATTCAGGACAAAGCTATTTTTATTTTAAATAAATATTTATTGAATATAGTGAATGCTGGACTTCTTCTGTGTGTTGTATTAATTTGTTTTGTAATTTTCCCTATGGGCCTTGCACCAAGGCATGTCTGGGGTTAACTGCCTGTGACTTTGGGGACAGCAAAGCTTCCTTTGAGTGCTATTGAGCATCCAGGGCTGAGCATGTTGCAGGGTCATTGGATGTGTACCCAGTCCAGTCTGAGAGTGAAGTCCCCTTCCGTGTTTTGTATATGGCTAGAGTGATTACATAAGCCTGTGCACCCTTCCCTTGTTCACAGTTTGTTTGAGAGCTTGCATTGTTTGGCTGGTTTAGGGACCCAGGTTTTGGGAGAGACCTTGACGTGGTACCTGGGCTTGTCCCATTTTGCCAAATGCAGTAACTTACTCTTCTATTTTTTAATCTTAGCTGAGAGCTTGTAAGTTAGTGTTGAACTTCTTCTGTGTGTTGTGTATATATAGATATGTATATACATATACATGTAAATCTATAGATATATAGGTATAAATATTTATTTTACATTAACATTTTCAGATTTATAAAGAAATATATATTTTATAATAAAAAGTAAAAAAAATATTTAAAGAACAATGGTATGTAAAATATGTGTATTGCGATACGTGTTTTACAATGTAGGTCTAACATGGTGAGCACACTTGAAAACAGTTATCTTAAGATGCTTTATTGAAATTTTAAATATAAAATATATAAAAATATGAATGATTTTAAAAAATGTATATAGATACTGTAATATATACATATATATACTGTATATATATACTGTATATAACAAGGATTTAAAGAAAATACACAGCAAAACACATTATTAAATATTATTATGGAATTATTATTTAGACATATAAATATATATATATATATATATATATATATATATATATATATATATATATATATATATATATATGTGACGTGCAGTGAAGTCAGAGAGTCTGGTGAGGCACTGGCCAGGATATGCCCGAGTAGCACATATATGAGCCCAATAGAGGTAAATGCGCTTAATTATCGTGATATCCTTTGTTGAAAAGCATATTTAAATAGACTCAGTAGCTGCTAATTGGTGGCTGCACAAACACTTAGATGTCTCATGTGATTGGCTCATTTTTGTGCAATCTTATTTCTTCAAAAAAGGATATCTAAAGAATGAAGCAAATAAAATAATAGACGTAAATGGGAATGTTGTTTAAAAAGGGAGGGAGAGGAGGAGAGGGGAGAGGAGGGGAGAGGGAGGAAAAGAGAGAGGGGAGAGGGAGGGAAAGAAAGGGGAGAGGGAGAGAGAGGGGGAGGGAGAGAGAGGGGGGAAAGGGAGAGAGAGGGGGAGAGATGGAGAGAGAGCGGGGGGAGAGAGGGAGAGAGGGAGATAGAAAGAGGGAGGGAGAGAGAGAGGGAGGGAGAGGGAGGGAGAGGGGGAGAGAAAGAGAGAGGGAGGGAGGCGGAGGGAGAGGGAGGGAGGGGGAGGGGGAGAGGGAGATATATATATATGTGACGTGCAGTGTAGTCAGAGTCTGGTGAGGCACTGGCCAGGATACGCCCGTGTATCACATATATGAACCCAATAGAGGTAAATCTGCTTAATTCTCTTGATATCCTTTGTTGAAAAGCATATTTAAATAGACTCAGTAGCTGCTAATTGGTGGCTGCACAAACACATAGATGCCTCATGTGATTGGCTCATTTTTGTGCAATATTATTTCTTCAAAAAAGGATATCTAAAGAATGAAGCGAATAAAATATAAAATAATGGAAATAAATTGGAATGTTGTTTAAAAAGGGAGGGAGAGGAGGAGAGGGGAGAGGGAGAGGGAGAGAGATGGTAAAGGGAGGGATAGAGAGAGGGAGAGAGAGGGGGGAGGGAGAGAGAGGGGGGGATGGAGAGAGAGGGGGAGGGGGGAGATGGAGAGAGAGAGGGGAGAGGGAGAGAGAGCAGGGGGAGAGAGGGAGAGAGAAAGAGGGAGTGAGAGGGAGGGAGAGGGAGGGAGAGAGGGAGGGAGAGGGAGGGGAGAGAAAGAGAGAGGGAGGGAGAAAGAGAGAGGGAGGGGGATGGGGAGAGGGAGGGAGGGGGAGAGGGAGGGGAGAGGGAGGGAGGGATAGGGAGGGAGAGAGGGAGGGAGAGAGGGAGGGAGGGGGAAAGGGAGATAGGGAGAGAGAGGGAGAGAGGGAAAGAGGGAAGGAGAGAGAGGGAGAGGGGGGAGAGAGGGAGGGAGGGAGGGAGGGAGGGGGAGGGAGGGAGGGAGGGAGAGGGGGAGGAAGGGAGGGGGAAGGAGAGAGAGGAGGAGGGATGGAGAGGGGGAGAGAAGAAAGAGAGAAATAGAGAGAAAGAGATAGAGAAAGAAGGAGAGAAATAGAGAGAAAGAGAGAGAGGGTAACCATGTATCTAGTCTATTTTGTCTTTAACCTGTCCTGACTAAAATATATAATAGTGACAATCGCTTATGTCCAAAACTACCTCTCTCTTAAAAAATATATTTTTCCCCATCTTTGATTTTCAAAGTAATATTTACATTTTTCCCCCATAAATGTTTTACAAACATTCCCTGTATACAATAACCTTCTATTTCCCATTAATCACTACTAATTTTTTACAAATCACCTTTTTCAATAGCAGCCTTTTATGAACACAATTTTTTTATAGTTCCTCTGAGAACGCAGCAGATAAATATTGTATAATTGTATGTGAGTGTGTGTGTGTTGTGTTGTGTAAGTGTTAAGTGTTTGTGTATGTGAGTATGTTATGTAAGTGTTGGGTGTATGTATGTGTGTGTGTGTGTGTATGTGTGAATGTGTGTGTGTGTATATGTGTTTATGTGTTTGTGTGTGTGTGTGAATGTGAGTGTGTATGAGTGTGTGTATGTGAGTGTGTGTGTTGGGGAACATGCGTATTACAGACACTCTTATAAACAGCCTGGTAAGTACAAGCTAAGGTGGGTGCCCAAAAAATGAAAACTGAAGGAAGGGTCACAGGGGTCCAGTAGTACCACAAGTTTAGTTATTGTATATACACTCTAATTCACAGCTGCCCTCTTATGCTATCTCTCATAGTACTGGTCTAAGTATATATATAATATTGATCACAGATTCACTAAACTTATAAGAAGCAAGGCAAGCGTTATGTTATCCACTACACCACCGGATGCCACACTGTCACTCTGCAAATCTGCCCAAAAATGTTTTGGCCATCACATTAATATATATACTGTATATATATATATATATATATATATATATATATATATATATATATATATATATATATATATATATATATATATATATATATATATATATATATGTATATATATATATATATATGTATATATATATATATATATATATATATATATATATATATATATATATATATATATATTGAATATTGATCATAGATTGAGATTCACTAAACTTATAAGAAACAAGGCAAGCGTTATGTTATTCACCACACCACCGGATGCCACACTGTCATTCTTCCCCAAAACATTTTGGTCATCACAGTCACACATTAATATATATATATATATATATATATATATATATATATATATATATATATATATATATATATATATAATATTGATCATATTCAGTAACCTGAAGTTGAAGTTGAAGTTAAGAGTCTGGTTACACTTACATATCACACACCGCACCAGGCACCACACTGATTGTCAGTTTAATTGAAGAATTCAGTCTATGGAACTCAACTGTAGACCTAAATAAGGTTTTGTATCACTTTGTCTGCTGCAATCCCGGTAATAGAATGGGTTACAGAATTAGACAGAAGTGAAGTTTTTTATAATGTACTGATAAAGTTCCTCTGATAATTATAACACAGGTTATGTAGCAGTACTTTAGTTACCACCTAGGTAGTAGGCAGATGAGCAGCGGTAAGATTAGTAAGACTTTAGGTAATGTCCCAACTTAGGTATGCTGTAAAGTATAGTATATCCCTTTAAGCAATAGCTTCTTAACATGTGTGTCCCTTTAAGGGTTGCAGGTTCAAGGTAAGTAACTCCAATTTATATACAGATATGAGTATGCAAATCCCTTATTCAGGGTAATGATTATTTACCTGGAGACTCCTAAATGAAGAGGAGGATGCAGGACAAGTTGTGTTAAGTATTCACACAAGCTGATTTACTGCAGGCAGTGCCTTGTCCGTGGTTTCAGTGTGTGAAGATCCCAGACGCTGATGTTTTTCTCTGCAGCGTTGATACAGACAGGATCAGCTGTTGTTCCGGTGAGTAGTTTCAGTTTAGGATCCAGCTGGCTGCTTAGATGTGACAGGGAAATTGCTCCGTTAGCAGCAGCAGTAGAGAGAGAGGATTCCTCTGTGGGCTGTGAGGCAGAGCGAGACAAGTTGAAATATATACACAGGACAGGAGATAAATCAGAAGGAGGTGTGTACTGCCACGATGTTTTCATATAAGGCTCCCACACTGAAGTTTAATATCTCAGTCGTGCAGATAAGTAACTTTAGCAAAATAACAGTTCAGAGAATCTGATTTAACTTTGAAGATATTATCTCTTAGAGTGTGAATAAAGATCACAGGAGTAGAAATCCTGATGTGGCTCAGAAACAGTGCTCACTACAAACAAATTACTAAGCACTTGTCTGCAGCTGAGAAGGAAGCTTTATAGGCATTGGGGGAAGGGCAAAGGAAAACCTGACATGACCCCCCTTTCAAGCAAGCTGTCCCACAGATTGAGGCCGAGGACGATCCGGATTGCGGCGGTGGAAGAGGGCGACAAGCCGAGGTGCATGAATGTTAGTGGAGGGTTCCCAAGAATCCTCCTGGCTGGAATAGCCCTTCCACCGTATTAGATATTGCAGTTGATCCTTGTGGTACCTAGAATCCAGTAAGGTTTGGACCTCGTATTCATCAGGCTGAACAATCTCCGATGTAGGAGGCAGTACCAAATTGGAATCCCTCATGTCCCTAGCTGGTTTTAATAGGGATACATGGAAGGTCGGATGTACATGTAAATTTGATGGTAGTTCCAATGAAACTGCATTGACATTGATGATCTTGTTAATGGTAAAGGGTCCTATGAATTTTGTGAATAACTTCCTAGAGGGTATATGTAATCTAAGGTTTTTTGTGGATAGCCAAACCTTTTGTCCCACTTCATATTTCGGGGGCTCCCTTCTTCGTAGGTCGTAAAATCTTTTTTGAGTGGCCTGTGCGTCTCTGATGTTCTCCTGGAGTACCTTGAAGGTTTCTATTAAGGAATTTGTCATGGAATCGACCAGGGGTGAAGTAGCAACAACTCCTTCAGCAAAGGTTATCTGTGGGTGGAATCCGTAATTTGCATAAAATGGAGACATGTTGATGGTGGAATTCATGGCATCATTAAAGGAGAATTCGGCCATTGGTAAGTACTGCATCCAGGTGGTTTGATGGTGTGAGCAGTAACAGCGAAGGTACTGTTCCAACCACTGATTTACGCGTTCTACTTGTCCGTTAGTTTGGGGATGATAAGACGTTGAAAAACGGTGTTCGATGTTTAGGATCTTGCAGAGTTGTTTCCAGAAATGTGATGTGAATTGAGTTCCCCTGTCGGAAACCAGAATCGTTGGGAGACCATGTAGCCTAACTATGTGCTTCAAGAAAAGATCCGCTGTCTCAGAGGAGGTTGGGAGCTTGTGGAAAGGGATGAAGTGAGCCATCTTTGTGAAGTGGTCAACTACTACTAATATGGTATTCTGATGTTCTGATTCAGGGAGTTCGACTATAAAATCCATTCCCACCTGTTGCCATGGCTTGCTTGGAACTTCGAGGGACATTAGGAGACCAAAAGGAGATTGATTATCAGACTTACATGTGGAACACACGGTACAGGTTTTGGATATGCTCTTTCACAGAAGTATGTAAACCTGGCCACCAGTATGCCCTTGAGAGCTTCTCAGTGGTACGTTTTATTCCCTGGTGACCAGCTAATGGTGTGTCATGGTAAAGTCTGAGAATGTGTGCTCTAAGATTTCTTGGGATGTACAACCTATCCTTGAAATAATAAAAGCCATCCGGTTTAAGCGTTACAGCATGATGTGGAATCTCTAAATCGTTTTGTAGGGAAGACTTTAACTCCATACGTAGGTCGGTTGTGATACCCAGGAAACATTCTTTGGGTATAATGTTTCGGGACTCCTCATGAAATATAGGAATAGGTTCCTTTCTTGATAGGGCATCTGCCTTGCGGTTTTTGTCAGCAGGTCTGTAGATAATAGTAAAAGTGAATCTTGTAAAGAACAAGCTCCACCTTACTTGTCTAGCAGACAAGGTTTTATTATTCTGTAGATACTCCAAATTCTTATGGTCTGTGTATATAATTATGGGGTGGATAGTGCCTTCTAAAAGATGTCTCCATTGCTCAAGAGAACGTTTTATGGCAAGTAGTTCTTTATCGCCAATAGAGTAGTTCCTCTCAGCTGAAGAGAGAACTTTAGAAAAGAAAGCCACTGGGTGGAGAGGTGTAGCTGGTGTCTCCCATTGAGATAGAATGGCCCCGATGGCGTAATCCGAGGAATCTACCTCCATTACGTATTGATGCTGAGGGTTAGGAAACTGTAGAATCGGTGCAGTTGTAAACCTTTGTTTTAACTCTATAAATGCTTGGTTAGCTTCGTTGTTCCATTTAAATGGTAATGTACCTGTTAGAATAGTAAGAGGTCTTACTATCTTAGAGAAATTCTTTATAAATTTCCGGTAGTAGTTAGCAAAACCGAGGAAGCGTTGAAGTTCTTTCTTTGATGTTGGTTGACACCAGTTCCTTACTGTACTAACTTTATTTTCTTCCATTTGAATCCCAGCTGAACTGATGTGGTACCCAAGAAAGGATATGGTATCCTTGTGGAATTCACATTTTTCAGGTTTTGCGTACAACTGATGAGAACGGAGTCTGGAGAGTACCCATCTGACATGTGTGATATGTTGAGGAAGATCATCGGAATATATGAGTATGTCGTCTAAATAAATGACTAGACAGACGTCCAGAAGATCCCTGAATACATCATTTATGAAGTACTGGAACGTCGCGGGGGCATTACATAGCCCGAATGGCATTACCCTGTACTCATACAGGCCATATCTCGTCCTAAAGGCGGTAAGCCACTCATCACCTTTTCGAATCCTGACGAGATTATAAGCCCCACGAAGATCCAGTTTTGTGAAAATGTTTGCGTTTCCTAATCTTTCAATGAGTTCTGGTATGAGGGGGAGAGGGTATCGGTTTTTTATAGTTCTTCTGTTTAGTTCTCTGTAATCTATGATTGGTCTAAGTGAGGAGTCTTTGTTTCTGACGAAGAACATTCCTGCCCCTGCTGGGGAAGTAGAAGGTCTTATGAAGCCCTTTCGGAGGTTCTCATCAAGGTAATTTTTTAGATGTTCTAACTCTGGCTGGCTGAGAGGATATAGATGTCCATGGGGAACAACAGCACCCGGTTGAAGTTCTATAGGGCAGTCGTATTTACGATGTGGTGGTAAAGTTTCTGCCTCTCTTTTGCTGAAAACATCAGCAAAATCCTTGTAGACTTCAGGTAGGTTGACTTCGGAATGTGATAGCTGTAAGACGTGTACCTGTGGATAACAAGTGGTTTTGCAATAGTCAGAAGTTAGCCCTAATGTTAAATTCTTCCAATCGATAAAAGGATTATGTTCTTGTAGCCAACTAAGACCCAAAACGACAGGAAACAATGGTGAAGGAAGTATGTCAAATACTAAGTATTCAGTATGTCCTGTGGACGTTTGTACCTGCAAAGGTACTGTTTCATGTGTAATAGGACCTGTGTGGATGTTTGAACCATCAATTACACGAACAACAACAGGTTGCTGCTTGCACACAAACTTAATTTTATTTCTTTTAACAACATCTAAATCCAAATAATTTCCATAAGCCCCTGAATCCACGATGGCCTCAGTCTTCAGTCTGCTTTGGTCCCACTGCAAAGTTAATGGGAGACGACAGTAAGTGGAGTTCATATGTGAAACACAAGATGTATGAATAGTAATGCACTTACTTCTCTTATTCTTTATCAGTGTTGGACAGTCCTTCACCGTGTGGTTCGGATTAGCACAGTACATGCAGAGCATTTGAGTCCTTCTGCGGTTGCGTTCTTCGGAAGTGAGTGGTCCACGGATTATACCTATGTCCATAGGTTCTGGGGTTGTTTTGTGTATGGGAGGCAAACGGTGTGAGGAGGTTGCTCTGTGTGTGTTCTCCTGATAACCCCGTTCGCTTCTCCTCTCGCGGAGACGTCTATCAATTTGGGTAGTAAGTCTCATAAGTTGTTCTAGGGAATCAGGTAAGTCGATTCGGGCCAGTTCATCTTTAATTGCGTCTGATAACCCTATCCTAAACTGGTTCTTAAGCGCTACTGTATTCCATAAGGAGTCCGTGGAGTATTGTTTAAACTCCGTTATATATTCCTCCACTTGCCGTTTTCCTTGTTTGAGACTTCTCATGTTTGTCTCGGCGGTCTGTTGGAGGTTGGAATCCAAGTACAGTTCATCCATAGCATGTATGAACCGGTCTAGAGATGAAAGAATAGGGTCATCTGTCTCGTATAGTGTGTCTGCCCATGCCCGTGGTTCCCCTCTCAAGAAGGAAATGGTAGCTAAAACTTTAATCTTGTCAGTCTTGTATGTCTTGGCTTTTAGTTGAAATAACAAACTGCAAGAGTTTTTGAACTGTCTATAAAGTCTACGATTGCCAGAGAATGGATCTGGTAGGGACACCTGAGGGTCAGGTTCAGAGGTCTTAGAGGTCAGGGTTTCCTTTAAAAGTTCATGTAAAGTTTGGTTTTCAAATTGTAGCTGTTTAAGGCCTTGTGCCAATTGGTCGACTCTTTGTGAGAGAGTATAAACTACTTGCGGTAGGTCTACTGGCTCCATTGCGTTTTTTGGGCTTAGTAATATGTCAGTTTAATTGAAGAATTCAGTCTATGGAACTCAACTGTAGACCTAAATAAGGTTTTGTATCACTTTGTCTGCTGCAATCCCGGTAATAGAATGGGTTACAGAATTAGACAGAAGTGAAGTTTTTTATAATGTACTGATAAAGTTCCTCTGATAATTATAACACAGGTTATGTAGCAGTACTTTAGTTACCACCTAGGTAGTAGGCAGATGAGCAGCGGTAAGATTAGTAAGACTTTAGGTAATGTCCCAACTTAGGTATGCTGTAAAGTATAGTATATCCCTTTAAGCAATAGCTTCTTAACATGTGTGTCCCTTTAAGGGTTGCAGGTTCAAGGTAAGTAACTCCAATTTATATACAGATATGAGTATGCAAATCCCTTATTCAGGGTAATGATTATTTACCTGGAGACTCCTAAATGAAGAGGAGGATGCAGGACAAGTTGTGTTAAGTATTCACACAAGCTGATTTACTGCAGGCAGTGCCTTGTCCGTGGTTTCAGTGTGTGAAGATCCCAGACGCTGATGTTTTTCTCTGCAGCGTTGATACAGACAGGATCAGCTGTTGTTCCGGTGAGTAGTTTCAGTTTAGGATCCAGCTGGCTGCTTAGATGTGACAGGGAAATTGCTCCGTTAGCAGCAGCAGTAGAGAGAGAGGATTCCTCTGTGGGCTGTGAGGCAGAGCGAGACAAGTTGAAATATATACACAGGACAGGAGATAAATCAGAAGGAGGTGTGTACTGCCACGATGTTTTCATATAAGGCTCCCACACTGAAGTTTAATATCTCAGTCGTGCAGATAAGTAACTTTAGCAAAATAACAGTTCAGAGAATCTGATTTAACTTTGAAGATATTATCTCTTAGAGTGTGTATAAAGATCACAGGAGTAGAAATCCTGATGTGGCTCAGAAACAGTGCTCACTACAAACAAATTACTAAGCACTTGTCTGCAGCTGAGAAGGAAGCTTTATAGGCATTGGGGGAAGGGCAAAGGAAAACCTGACACTGATGGTCACAACAGTGCGACACCCCCATGCCAGCCACCACGCACCAACAAGTTGAACTTCTGAGTTCTGACGGTTTTTCTCTGACTTTCCTGACTCCTGACACGACTGAAAGTGACAGTCACAATCCGGATTCCACACCACTGACTGAGCAGCTAAGCTAACTGGCTATGCCTCAGTCTGAGAGAGTCTGACGCACTTGACAGCTCAATCCACACCTTGCATATTTCTCGCCTGGCAGTAGTCAGCCCAGAGTCAGACATGCTACTGTCTGATTGGCTGAGGGGCGGGCAGGGCTCCCGATGCTTCTAGAGACAAGCCTCCGGTGGGAACAGTATGGGCCGCAAAAGAGACTGCATTACCTCTTATTCACCACTGGGTGGCAGTCTCTAGCGGCCCATACAACAAAATATATTCATATTGCGCAATGGAAGGGTAGCTGGCCTCTGCTTTCTTGCGCAATTTGAATGTAATTACTACTACAGTTTTTTTTTTAAAACAAGTGAACAACAACACTACTGAATTTGGTGGAGGGGGTGGGGGTTCACCTTCGATGAACAAAAAAATATTTTGAAAAAAAAAATGTTTTTTTTTATTTTTATTATTAATAAAGAGTGTAATTACACACATTGGCCATCTATGAAGAGAAAAGACAGAAGCGCCACATGGCCCAATATTGTTTGATCCAGAATAAATAGATCTTAAGGTGATGAGTAAACTCACGTTTAGTAGAGCACCTCAGTTAGTGCTAGATATACGGTCTGGGATCTATTTGGTCACCCAGAAGACCAACTTCCTGCACAGGAGCTGATGTCTGTATAGACAGAAGGAAAACACAGGTGCCAATATGGCCTAGTATTGCTGGTGCAAAGGTGTCAATACAAGCAAAGAGATGAATAATACTCACAAAGTGTAAAGCACCTCTCGTGGTGCTATAGAGGCATGAAGGGGTCAATTCAGTCACCCAACAGACTTGTAGCCAGACATCCAAATGGATCCAGAGGTGCAAAAGGATCCCACAATTGATCCAGAAAAGGAATTAATCCTCAGGAAAAGGATAAAAGATATATATCCCAAAGAAAGATGCAGCAAGTGTTCAAAATATTAAAAAGTGACTGGTTAGTAACACATCTTATAGCCTATAGGCTATAAGATGTGTTACTAACCAGTCACTTTTTAATATTTTGAACACTTGCTGCATCTTTCTTTGGGATATATATCTTTTATCCTTTTCCTGAGGATTAATTCCTTTTCTGGATCAATTGTGGGATCCTTTTGCACCTCTGGATCCATTTGGATGTCTGGCTACAAGTCTGTTGGGTGACTGAATTGACCCCTTCATGCCTCTATAGCACCACGAGAGGTGCTTTACACTTTGTGAGTATTATTCATCTCTTTGCTTGTATTGACACCTTTGCACCAGCAATACTAGGCCATATTGGCACCTGTGTTTTCCTTCTGTCTATACAGACATCAGCTCCTGTGCAGGAAGTTGGTCTTCTGGGTGACCAAATAGATCCCAGACCGTATATCTAGCACTAACTGAGGTGCTCTACTAAACGTGAGTTTACTCATCACCTTAAGATCTATTTATTCTGGATCAAACAATATTGGGCCATGTGGCGCTTCTGTCTTTTCTCTTCATAGATTGCTGCTCCTGGATCCTGGCCTGGATCATCACAGATAGCTGCCTCCCATCCCAATAGAGACTTTCATTTTATTATCACTGTGTTTGTTTTGATTGTTTATTACTTTTACCCTGTATCACATTGCTATCGATTAACACTGTATAACATTGCACATTGTATGATTTATCACTTTAAAACCACATTGACACTGGTTCCCACAGTATATCACCTTGATTTATCACTTTAGCATTTTTTAATATTAATCTAACATCTAGATACATAAGTATAGAATTATTATAGAAGTATAGAATTATTTGGTCACATCTTCTCTCCTACACTTAGGGCGCCCCCTCTTTTTCTTTTTTTTTTCTTTTTTGAACACATTGGCCATGCTGCCTCACCTGCCTCCTATGAGTGCACGTCAATATATATATATATATATATATATATATATATATATATATATATATATATATATATATATATATATATATAAAAATAAATAAATATAATACATTATAAATACCTATTTATCATTATCATGTTTCTTGTAAGCATAGTCAGATATGGATGAGTGAATATGGAGTTAGATAAAATACTAGTATTAATGTTTTTATTTTTATCTTTATTACTATGTATCATAAACCACTACTAATACTTGGATGCTTGTATCGTTTAGCCAGAATATGTAACAAAGAGGAACAAAAGAGGCAAACTCTGCCATGTTAACACTAGATGGCATAAATGCTGTGCACCCTGGGAGATGGGTGTGGTCTGTGAGCACTAAAGTGTGGATTTGTTAATTGTATTGTAACCTTGTCAAAGACCCAGGTGGAGTGCAGTCTCATATGGATAAGTACATAATACAGGGATACTTGCACCTGAAAATTTTTAAAAGAGTAGAGGAGGTGGAAGTGACCAGACATCCTAGAAACTATTCACTCACCTAATACCCGCCTGTACTATGGAACATCTTACCTGCAACCAACAAGAACATGCTTTAACCTATTAATTTGACAGCACTGCTGCTAAACACATATAGTACACTGATTAGTTGGAGGAATTGAACGGAGAGTATTCTAGCGATGGGGGTCACAAATGCATGGATAAGCAAATATGAGAGGAACTATACTGTATGATGACTGAGTACCCAAAGACACCAGTCTTCTATATACTCTCTAAGATTCATAAGTCCCTAGAGGCTAGGGTAGTGTACATTATTAAATGCCAATGTGGTGATGTCTACATTGGTGAAACAGAGTGTGCCCTGAAAAAAAGGATGGCCACACATAGTTCAAGTATTAGAAAGGCCATAAACAAAGGGTAAAACAGAGGCTTTGTATATTTTAGCCAGAATATGTAACAATGAGGAACAAAGGAATAAAAGAGGCAGCTTCTTGGGTGGTTACTAGGCATAGAACAAGCTATTATGCTATTGTTCGTTCCCATGTTGAGTGCTTCTCTCTTTTTATTTATTCAAATTATAACACTTAGGGAAGTCTTCCTAAGTATGATGCGGGAATCCAGACGTGGACCCGTTGCTCAGTGTGCCAAGAGGGATATGGCTGCACCTCACTGACCGAAATGTACGTCTGGGGTTTTGCTGTTTCTCTCGTTCAGAGAGGGATTGCCTGGTATTTTGGGGCTGGACTGTACTGTGAAGTGAGGATCAGACTGATATGCTTCAGGAAAGTTATTCTCTGTGAAAGGCACATGTTGAGCAAAAATAGGCTGCTTCTTGGGTGGTTACTAGCCATAGAACAAGCTATTATGCTTTTTCTTTTATATCAGCATACATATATATTTACTAACTGCCCATAATGTGCTAGTTACCTCTTTGTTGCGTGAGGTTCTAATGCATGCCATCTGTGAAGGAGTTTATAAAAACACGGTATCGTGAGTGCAATGCTTCCCAGCGATGCAAACGAGAGGTTGCGTTTGCATTTCTGAAAACTTGTAATACCAGCACACAATATTGTGTGATGGCATTACACAGTGGAGCGCAAATATCGCTTTCATGAAAGTGATATTTAGTGCTCCATTTGTAATCTGGCACATTCTCTGAGCAGAGGCAATGATACATTTTGCCTGAAACATCCCTTGCAGAGGATTATTGATTATAAAGATATAAAATTTTAATTTCATCTGTTTATAACATTTTATTAAGCTATGACAAATATTAAGGTCGGATAGGTCATACAATTTTAACCAATTTTCCAATTTGTTATTATCATTAGAATAGCTTTGTTCTCTTTGTATTATTTGTTGAAAGTTAAATCTAGGTAGGCTCATATGCTAATTTATAAGCCCTTGAAGGCCGCCTCTTATCTCACTGCATTTTGACAGTGTTTTTACAACTAGACAGTGCTAGTTTGTGTTTGACATATAGATTACATTGTGCTCACTCCTGTGGAGTTACCTAAGAGCCAACACTGATTGGCTAAAATGCATGTCTATCAAAAGAACTGAAATAAGGGGCAGTCTGCAGATACAAGGTAATTACAGAGGTAAAAAGTATATTAATATAACAGTGTTGTTTATGCACAACTGGGGAATGGGTAATAAAGGGATTATTTTTCTTCTTAAACAAATATATTTTAAAATTTTGGAGTAGATTGTCCCTCTAAAGAAGACTTTAATGAGGAAACTCTCCAACTGAGTTTAAAAACGGTCTCTAGGTTCTCTGTTTCATCTAATTTGAGGGATTCACAAATTAGACTTAATATATATTTATATATATATATAATATAGTGATTATATGACTCCTAAACGAGGGCTAGATTACATGTGGCTCACTATTGTTAGCGCACAATGTGATAAGCAATATCGCGACCTCACTAACTAGCAAGCATATTACAACTTCAAAGAAAATGATTGTGCTCAAGCACAAACAAAATTTGTGCTCAACAGATTAGCATGCCAGAAGACCTAGCGTAAAGTGTAAGGCTTAAAAAAGTTGCAGTAAACACATCATAAATACATTAAAATAAACTTTTCCTTTTTTTCTTCTTTTTCTTTCTTTATTTTTACAAAAATACAAAGAAAAACAAACAGTTTTAGCAAAAAAGACAAAACATAAACACATAACATACAAACAAATCAAAATTTCTCAGATAGAGTTTCCCAGAGAGATAAACCACAAAGACATATTTTTCTCTTTCCCCTTTCCCCCCTCCTTCTCTTCCCCTCTTTCTGTCCTCCAGTTCAATTAGTGGACTAAGCTAACCTAATCGGTCTTAGCATCTCATTTCTTTATATCACTTATCCACTTTAAATCTAATTTGTTTTATGTAGTATACAAAATTGCTACCTTGGGAACACACAAAAACCTTCCAAATCTTACAGAACAATTTTCCTGTTATCCCCTCTAATTTTGATTCATAGGCTGCTATGATTGCTGCATCTAATAGCAATTTCCTTGCTTCCGCAATGGAGGGTACTTTATGGGTGATCCAGTTCTTAAAGATGAGTGTCCTAAAAATTATTATTGCTGTTAATCTAAGGTTAACATTTCTATCCCAAGAAATATAAGTCCTCAAAAGAAGAACAGATTCTTTCGTTAACTGTATTTTCTTTTTAGCTATATTGGAGAGAAAGTATTCCAGCCTCGCCCAGAACTGGTTCAGTTTGGGGCATCCCCATAACAAATGGCTTAGATCTGGATCCTGAAGATGACACTTAGGGCAGAAATTAGACACATTCTTATTCCATTTGGCCACTCTGCGTGGGATTAAATAATCCCTATGTAGCACTCTAAATTGAGTTTCTCTATAATAAGATGAAGAGAAAAGTTTTTGGGTGGTATTTAAACTTTTAAAAAGTACTTTATCTAGATCATCTAGCTCAACCGTTGTTGTCCAGCGGGATGTCAGATCTAGCACTGAAGAAGTTTCTTCTAAGGACAACAAGAATTTATAGAATAAGGAAAGCGATCCTTTTCCTATTTTTACAGAATCAACAAGAGGATGATCTCTCCATATTTGAGGAGCCAAGTTTATTAATTTGGAAATATAGCTTTTTACTTGTATAAAATAGAATATATGTTTTCTTTGTACTACAGGGAAGTTTTCTTGGAATTTATCAAATGTGCATACTTTATCCAAGTTAGAATCATAAAAATCCCTCACTATCAATGGTTTCTCTGGCGACCATCTTTTAAAGATGTCCACCATATTACCTAAAGGGAAATAAGTGTTGCCCTTTATCGGTAACAATTTTGAGATATTTTGCATTAGTCCAATACGTTTAGATAAATTTCTCCAAACCTTTATTATATTCCTATATAGGGGGTGCATTAAAATAAACTTTTACACACATATATACACTTTCTGATTAAAATATTTTATATAAATATCATTACATTTTTCCTATAAAGGTTAAAAGGTATATGACAAGGCAATGTATTTGACGGTAAAGGGCTATAATATATATATATACACATATGTCTAAATATGTACAGTATATGTGTGTATATGTATATACATGTTGTATATACACATGTATATACATATACATACAAACACAATCATAAGCCCTTTCCACTCAATAATAATTGTTAATCAATTTTAATATTTAATTCAAATTATATATATATATATATATATATATATATATATACAGGCAGTGCAGAATTATTAGGCAAGTTGCATTTTTGAGGATTAATTTTATTATTGAACAACAACCATGTTCTCAATGAACCCAAAAAACTAATTAATATCAAAGCTGAATAGTTTTGGAAGTAGTTTTTAGTTTGTTTTTAGTTTTAGCTATTTTAGGGGGATATCTGTGTGTGCAGGTGACTATTACTGTGCATAATTATTAGGCAACTTAACAAAAAACAAATATATACCCATTTCAATTATTTATTTTTACCAGTGAAACCAATATAACATCTCAAAATTCACAAATATACATTTTTGACATTCAAAAACAAAACAAAAACAAATCATTGACCAATATAGCCACCTTTCTTTGCAAGGACACTCAAAAGCCTGCCATCCATGGATTCTGTCAGTGTTTTGATCTGTTCACCATCAACATTGCGTGCAGCAACAACCACAGCCTCCCAGACACTGTTCAGAGAGGTGTACTGTTTTCCCTCCTTGTAAATCTCACATTTGATGATGGACCACAGGTTCTCAATGGGGTTCAGATCAGGTGAACAAGGAGGCCATGTCATTAGATTTTCTTCTTTTATACCCTTTCTTGCCAGCCACGCTGTGGAGTACTTGGACGCGTGTGATGGAGCATTGTCCTGCATGAAAATCATGTTTTTCTTGAAGGATGCAGACTTCTTCCTGTACCACTGCTTGAAGAAGGTGTCTTCCAGAAACTGGCAGTAGGACTGGGAGTTGAGCTTGACTCCATCCTCAACCCGAAAAGGCCCCACAAGCTCATCTTTGATGATACCAGCCCAAACCAGTACTCCACCTCCACCTTGCTGGCGTCTGAGTCGGACTGGAGCTCTCTGCCCTTTACCAATTCAGCCACGGGCCCATCCATCTGGCCCATCAAGACTCACTCTCATTTCATCAGTCCATAAAACCTTAGAAAAATCAGTCTTGAGATATTTCTTGGCCCAGTCTTGACGTTTCAGCTTGTGTGTCTTGTTCAGTGGTGGTCGTCTTTCAGCCTTTCTTACCTTGGCCATGTCTCTGAGTATTGCACACCTTGTGCTTTTGGGCACTCCAGTGATGTTGCAGCTCTGAAATATGGCCAAACTGGTGGCAAGTGGCATCTTGGCAGCTGCACGCTTGACTTTTCTCAGTTCATGGGCAGTTATTTTGCACCTTGGTTTTTCCACACGCTTCTTGCGACCCTGTTGATTATTTTGAATGAAACGCTTGATTGTTCGATGATCACACTTCAGAAGCTTTGCAATTTTAAGAGTGCTGCATCCCTCTGCAAGATATCTCACTATTTTTTACTTTTCTGAGCCTGTCAAGTCCTACTTTTGACCCATTTTGCCAAAGGAAAGGAAGTTGCCTAATAATTATGCACACCTGATATAGGGTGTTGATGCCATTAGACCACACCCCTTCTCATTACAGAGATTCACATCACCTAATATGCTTAATTGGTAGTAGGCTTTCGAGCCTATACAGCTTGGAGTAAGACAACATGCATAAAGAGGATGATGTGGTCAAAATACTCATTTGCCTAATAATTCTGCACTCCCTGTATATATATATATATATATATATATATATATATATATATATATATATATATACCAAACAAATTTATATATTTTATATATATATATATATATATATATATATATATATATATATATATATATATATATATATATATATATATATATATATATACAGGATATATATCTTCCATGTGTATCTGCACTCACAATGCAATAGGGTCATCAACCAGGGTGCCAAGTCGATAGTACTTACAGTCTGTTTTAATAAAGGACTGCACTAACTGGATTTAGATACAGGATTTAAATATTTATTTTGGCAATGTTTCGGGGTTCGCAGACCCCTTCCTCAGACCAGTCTGAGGAAGGGGTCTGCGAACCCCGAAACGTTACCACAATAAATATTTAAATCCTGTATCTATATCCAGTGAGTGCAGTCCTTTATTAAAACAGACATATATATATATATAGAGAGAGAGAGAGCCAAGATGAGCACTCTCCCTTCAAACTTCAGCAGCCAGGGTGCTAGTAGGTAATAGGTATATGTGGCAAGAAACTTGCACTCACTGGACTTTTTTCAAAACACCAAAATTTAAACATCAAAACACCAAAATTCGGAGATAGAGTATTCCCTTCCTCAGACAAAAATGAAATGGCAATACAAGCAGTTTAAAAAGACAAACAAAATGGTGACCCCTCCCCCCAATTAAGACAAAAAAACACCAAAATGGTAGTCATGACTACCACACAATCCAAATTAAATGTGTTGTTAAACAAAACAAATATTGTTGAAAGATTCAAAATTGATTGATCAAGTGATAATAGTCAAGTGATAGTGTAAAGCACTAAATCATGTGAAACAATAACCATAATAAAATTGTATATACCAATATCTAGCAAATATGGAGTATTAAACTCTAAATACTATGTGTTACTCACATATACACACGCATATCCCATTAAAGCCTGTTTAAAAGGGAACCTGCGTCGTAGGGGGAATGGGAGGCACAAACTGCACACGCAAACAAACTCACAGTCACTTTGTTCTAAGGCAAAGAAAGGTGCATACACAACACAATGCCATGAAAGATGAGGAAAAATAACCATGTTGATTTTACATCGATTACTGTACATCGCAAAAGAAGGCTTTTACTCACAAGCTAGGTAGTGAAATCCACCAGGACCGGTCATAGCGAAAACCGGAAGTGGAGGGGGTGTGAGGTCACGTCACCAAGGCAACCACTAAAGCGTTGCACACAAACAGCACATAATCAGACCGTGGGGCGCAATGACCACTATGGGTTAAGGGAAAAGTAACCTATGTGGGTTAAAAGAAAAGTGCACAAATCACAACAACCACACAGAGTAAAACTTAATCTGTTTGATGGAACTCGTAATAAACCGGAAACAAGAGGTCCTGAGTACCATAACAGTGTAGCCAATAGGAAAGTGTGAACTTATGAGGATCGGGCACTAAACACCGCTTGTAAATGCAGTACTAACATTATTACTAGAGCAGGGAAATAAATTAAGGTATAAGCAGTAAAATAGGTAAAAACTTATAAGAACCATTTAGAAAAATGAGAGACTAGTGGATAAGTAAACCAAAAAGAAGTCACCAGAGGTTCAATTATCAAAAGTGTGTAATACACGGCTCATCTCATGTACCCCATCCACAAGTAAAAGTTGTCACAAATATAAAAGTGAACAACAATAGACACCTGTCACCACAGGTGATAAGCCAAGACCTTTAAATATAAAACCAACCAAACTCAAAACTATACAGGTATTGGCTAGTGAGGAATAAACCAACATACGAGAGGAGCAGGACAGGACATCAAGGGGAACAAACCCCAGATCTCAAATAGGCACTGTGATGGCATACATCAAGACTGAGCATAGAACGACTGTGAGAACCACAAAATTAAATAAATGCAAAAGAACACAAAAGAATCCTGTCCACACATACAGGGGATGGAACTAACATGCACACATCCACCAGATCAAGAAACACAGACACATGAGTAAAATTGAGGGATAGATGAATCTGGACTTTCACGAGTGGAGAAAAAATTGATCTGGACCCCCACAAGTGAAAAAACTGGTGCATGGCTCTCTGGAGTATAACTCTCAAGGATTAGACTTTTCTTCTGGTAACTACAAGAAGCAGTGCCAATCTACCACCGTGTTGAGTCCATTAGGTTTCGTTGTCTTCAGGCGATGGATCCACCTTGCTTCTGTTTGTAATAAGATCGTGTTACAGTCACCTCCTCGTCTCAGTGGGGGAATATGATCAATCAGAATGAAACGTAAGTCATTCACTGTATGACCAGCTTCAACAAAGTGTCTGATCACTTTTATGGTTTTTCAATGCTATCCTGATGGCCGACCTGTGATTGGCAAACCTTGTCCTGGCGTCATCTGTCATTTTTCGGACATAGAAGCGCCCGCAGCAACAGTTCAGAAGATAAACCACATGTGTTGTTGTGTACGTGATAAAGTGTCTGATCTTAAATCTCTTGTTCGTGTGAAGGTGGGCAAATGTTGGGCCCGTCAACATAGAGCTGCAGGTTGTGCAGCCAGTGCACCTATAGCAGCCATTCTTCTTCTTCCTTTGTAGCCAGTTAGATGTAGTGTAGCAATGAGCTGGATCAGTGATCATTAGAGCATCTTTCAAGTTCCTATTACGCTTAAATCCCACTCTGGGATGTTCCCACTCTTCAAATGGGAGGGAAGGATCGCTCTTGATGATATACCAATATTGGTTAAGGCTGTTGCCTAACTCCCTCATAGACGGACTGTATGTAGTAGTGAAGGTGAGTCTTTTGGTGTCACTTCGAGGTGTCATTTGCTTCCCAGGTTCCACATTAGTGACTTCTGGCATATTATTCTTGATTAGATGAGGATTGTAACCTCTCTGTTTAAATTTCTCCACCATCGCTGTGAGTTGAGTTGACATCAATTCAGGTTCACTGTTATTTCTTACTACCCTTAGAAGTTGGGCTTTAGGAATCGCCCTCAAGAGACTGGTTGGATGGCTGCTGTTCACATGGAGGAGTGAATTCCGATCAGTGGATTTACAGAACAGTGACGTACCCAGATGTCATTGGCTCTTTTTAAAAATCTTCAAATCAAGGAATTGGATTGCTGTTTCCTGAATATTGAGTTTGAACCTTACTGGGTTGTCAAGTGTATAGAGCTGGTCAAACCAACCCTGTAGGCTCTCAGCTGAACCACTCCAGATGATAAAGAGGTCGTCTATGTAACGACGGTAATATTTCACCTCTGGTTTGTCGAAAATCCCCATGACTGTCGTTTCATAATTGTCCATGAATATGTTGGCCAGGGATGGGGCCACATTTGACCCCATGGCAGTCCCAGCTATTTGCTGGTAGAATGAATTTTCAAATCTGAAGTAGTTCAATCGCAAACTTAAATCCAGCAGCTCAATGAGAAACTCTCTGGGTGGACCAATATAGGGATACCGATCAAGTGTCTCCAAAACACATCCCTTTCCTCTTTCATGGGGGATTATGGTGTAAAGGTTATTCATGTCGGCCGTTGCCAAAATCCATGAATCATCCACTTCTACTTCAGTCAGATCAAGTATTAGCTGCGAAGTGTCACGGAGATATGACCGTATGTTCTTAACTAGTGGTTGGAGGAAGCTATCCACGAACACATCTAATTTAGATGTAATGGAATTTCGTGCAGAGACTATAGGTCTCCCGGGTGGTGTCTTCATGTCCTTATGGATTTTGGGTAGTGTATACAGTATCGGACATGATGGAAATTCCACTAACAAGTATTTCATAGTGTTCTCATTAATCCATCCAGCTGTGAGGCCCTTCAACACTGTTTCTTTGATAATGGCTTTGAAGTGGGATGTGGGATCATGTGATAGTGGTAAATAAGTCTCCGGATCACTTAGTTGTTGCAATATTTCACTCTGATAATAGGAGTAATCAAGGATCACAACCGCACCGCCCTTGTCCGCCATTCTAATCACAATTTCAGGGTCTGTTGACAAAGACAGCAGTGCTTGTTTTTCATCTGTTGTCAAGTTGTTGCGATATTTCGCTTGTTCCATTTTGGTGATATCTTGGGACACCAGGCGCATATATGTTCTGATGCTGGAATTCTGGCTTTGTGGATCAAAAGAGCTTTTCATTTTGAACCCTGAATCGATCTGTTGGGTATCTGTATTGGAATCCCTAAAAAATTCTTTAAGTCTCAACGTGCGTTGGAACTTGTGACAGTCAATGAATAGGTCAAATTCATCAGCCTTGCGTGTGGGGACAAAACTCAAACCTTTATTCAAAAAGGACACTTCGGCGGGAGACAGGGACCGTTGGCTGAGGTTCACCACTAAGTCAGCCTACTGTCTAGCAGTATCGGTTACCTCGGGGGTAGCAGTGTTTTTTTCTCGGCACCCGCCCCTCCGTATGTGGGGCCTTCTCCTCTTCTCCTTTGTTCGGCTCTTGTTGTGACCCCCTGAAAAAACTGATGTTGGGTTCCAGTAGAACCAGTTGCTGTATTGCCGGAGCCTGGTACATCCGTATCAGACCCTGAACTGCTGTCCACAGTTTGTAGAGACTGTTTTGTATAATAGAGTTGTCGTCTCCTTCTCTGTGCAAGTGGTCTCCTATTGTCACCGCCAAGTAACCACCGGTACACCCTTTTCTCCTTGTGATCTTCAGTGACAATTTGTAATTTCCTGTTCTTAAATTGGAGTAGGTTGTCTTTATACTCCTTGACTTGTGCAGTTAATTTGTCAAGCCATGGTTCAGTGGTGTCCTCTCTCAAGACCTGTATTTTCTTTGTCTCACAATCCAGTATCTCTTGTTTAACCTTGTCCAAGAGGGTTCTCACTTCTTCAGTGACTAGTAAGATCAAGTCCAATGAACATTTATTTAGAATAGCGCACCAGCGCTTGCAAAAGTCAGGATTCGTGCGACCTATTGTGGGTAGATTTTTTATTCTAAACCCACGTGGTATAAGCTTCCGTCTGTAATATTCAGACAGGTAAAGTCCATGGAGTTTCAGATCCACCTCTTTTTTCTTTAGCTTCAAGAGTGTGAGGAATATAGACCTAGAGGAATCATCACTATTCATATCATCCTCTAGTGCAAAAAGAATTCTTGCTGCATCATTTTAAGTGAATGTTAATACTTCTGTGGCCTCCACATCTGTATCCATATTCTCAGATATAAACACCTTTGTGAATCACCAGACTGTGTAGCTGTGCACGTGAAAGTGCAAAGTGCTCATGAAAAAGTGCTGAAAGTGCGGAACAAGTCTCTGAGGAGGAGATGGTCAAATAGTGGGTGCATCAACAAATTAATTTATAGAGCCAAGATGAGCACTCTCACTTCAAACATCAGCAGCCAGGGTGCTAGTAGGTAATAGGTATATGTGGCAAGAAACTTGCACTCACTAGACTTTTTTCAATACACCAAAATTTAATGTGACGTTTCAGAGATAGAGTATCCCCTTCCTCAGACAAAAGTGAAATGGCAATACAAGCAGTTTAAAAAGATAAACAAAATGGTGACCCTCCCCCCAATTAAGACAAAAAAACGCCAAAATGGTAGTCATGACTACCACACAATCCAAATTAAATGTGTTGTTAAACAAAACAAAAATTGTTGAAAGATTCAAAATTGATTGATCAAGTGATTGAATATTATAGTGTAAAGCACTAAATCATGTGAAACAATAACCATAATAAAATTGTATATACCAATATCTAGCAAATATGGAGTATTAAATTCTAAATACAATGTGTTACTCACATATACACACGCATATCCCATTAAAGCCTGTTTAAAAGGGAACCTGTGTCGTAGGGGGAATGGGAGGCACAAACTGCACACGTAAACAAACTCAGTTACTTCGTTCTAAGGCAAAGAAGGGTGCATACACAACACAATGCCATGAAAGATGAGGGAAAATAACCATGTTGATTTTACATTGATTACTGTACATCGCAAAAGAAGGCTTTTACTCACACACTAGGTAGTGAAATCCACCAGGACCGGTCATGGCGAAAACCGGAAGTGGAGGGGGCGTGACGTCACGTCACCAAGGCAACCACTAAAGCGTTGCACACAAACAGCACATAATCAGACAGTGGGGCGCAATGACCACTATGGGTTAAGGGAAAAGTAACCTATGTGGGTTAAAAGAAAAAACACAACAACCACACAGAGTAAAACTTAATCTGTTTGATGGAACTCGTAATAAACCGGAAACAAGAGGTCCTGAGTACCATAACAGTGTAGCCAATAGGAAAGTGTGAACCTATGAGGATCGGGCACTAAACACCGCTTGTAAATGCAGTACCAGCATTATTACTAGAGCAGGGAAATAAATTAAGGTATAAGCAGTATAATAGGTAAAAACTTATAAGAACCATTTAGAAAAATGAGAGACTAGTGGATAAGTAAACCAAAAAGAAGTCACCAGAGGTTCAATTATCAAAAGTGGGTAATACACGGCTCATCTCATGTACCCCATCCACAAGTAAAAGTTGTCACAAATATAAAAGTGAACAACAATAGACCTGTCACCACACGTGATAAGCCAAGACCTTTAAATATAAAACCAACCAAACTCAAAACTATACAGGTATTGGCTAGTGAGGAATAAACCAACATACGAGAGGAGCAGGACAGACATCAAGCGGAACAAAACCCAGATCTCAAATAGGCACTGTGATGGCATACATCAAGACTGAGCATAGAACGACTGTGAGCCTAAAGAACCACAAAAATAAATAAATGCAAAAGAACACAAAAGAATCCTGTCCACACATACAGGGGATGGAACTAACATGCACACATCCACCAGATCAAGGAAACACAGACACATGAGTCAAATTGAGGGATAGATAAATCTGGACTCTAACGAGTGGAGAAAAAATGGATCTGGACCCCCACAAGTGAAAAAACTGGTGCATGGCTCTCTGGAGTATAACTCTCACTTGATCAATCAATTTTGAATCTTTCAACAATATTTGTTTTGTTTAACAACACATTTAATTTGGATCGTGTGGTAGTCATGACTACCATTTTGGCGTTTTTTTGTCTTAATTGGGGGGAGGGGTCACCATTTTGTTTGTCTTTTTAAACTGCTTGTATTGCCATTTCACTTTTGTCTGAGGAAGGGGATACACTATCTCCGAAACGTCACATTAAATTTTGGTGTTTTGAAAAAAGTCCAGTGAGTGCAAGTTTCTTGCCACATATACCTATTACCTACTAGCACCCTGGCTGCTGAAGTTTGAAGTGAGAGTGCTCATCTTGGCTCTATAAATTAATTTGTTGATGCACCCACTATTTGACCATCTCCTCCCCAGAGACTTGTTCCGCACTTTCAGCACTTTTTCACGAGCGCTTTGCACTTTCACGTGCACAGCTACACAGTCTGGTGATTCACAAAGGTGTTTATATCTGAGAATATGGATACAGATGTGGAGGCCACAGAAGTATTAACATTCACTGAATCTCCCAAGATGACATAAGTAATAATGTATATGGGTCTAACATAGAATACAATCAACCTCTTGATTTTGTGGATAATATTTTGTTAGAGGGATTGAGGGACATGGAAGGTGAATATGGCCCTGAAAACAGTGATATCCCCATTCCCGTAAAACAATTGTCCAGTTTTTACCCCGTTCAGTTTAGGGGTCCTGCTTTAAACCTTTATCAGAAGAGGGTAGAAAGAGAAATTTTGGCCTTAGAAGACACTATAAAACAAAGGAAGACAGTAGGTTCTAATTTAACCAGAAAAGAGAAGGTTTCCTTGGCAGTACTCGAGAATAACACCAACCTGGTTATCCGGAATTCGGACAAGGGGGGGTAACGTAGTCGTTCTTAATAAGAAGGACTATGTGCAAGAGAGTATCAGACAACTCAATGACCCTTCTACTTATAGGAGGTTGGATTCCAACCCAATGCATTTATTTAAGGCCAAATTGGTCAGACTACTAGAACAGACTGTTTCCATTGGACTCCTCACCAGGGAGCAGTTGGATCTTACTTTACATGGAGATGCTGTCACTGGCAGGGTGATTAGTGACACTTACCGTAAGTTGACAGCTGGGAATACAATCCTGCATGCTGGATCATGTCACCCACCGCATTTGGTATGGTCTATTCCCAGGGGTCAACTTATGAGACTACGAAGAAACACTTATTCAGATAGTCTTTTTGACAAACAAGCCAAAACCCTCATGGAACGTCTTAAAACTAGGGGTTATGATGAAAACCTCTTGGATCAAGCCTATAATGAGGTGAGACAAAAAACCCAGCAGGAATTGATCAGAGGGACCAGAAAACAAAACATTATAAAACATGACACTGTAGTGTTCTCAACCGAATACTCAAAACAATATTACCAGGTATGTTCTATTTTAAGGAGGAACTTACACTTATTAGAAAATGATGATGTTTTAAGACCAATCATTGGCTCATGTAAATTTGTGCCTAAAAGGGCACCTACATTGTCATCTAAGTTGTCCCCTAGTCTAATCTGTTCCAAAAACTCTGACAATATTGTAACCTGCAATACACAGGTCAAACCAGTAGGGAACTAAGGTCCCGAGTCAGGGAACATGTTAGGGACACCAAGGAGTATGTAAAAGAATCAGCGATAGATAGGCATTTCAATCTGGTCCACATGACAAATGTCTTTGATATGAGGGTCCAGTGGTAAGGTTAGGGAACCTAAGGGGGTTTGTGACATTGAAGTCAAGTGTAGAATTATACACTAGTTAAATCAAATAGCAAATATATTTATTTTTACACTTTTATTAAACAAATATGCTTGAAACAGACGTTACCAGGGGGGGAAAAAAGTAAATCCACGGTTAAGCAACCTCTGGACCAATTGTAAGCTTACAGAATCTAGAGATCCCCACCGGTAATTAGACAAGTAAAATAGGGATGTATTATAGAAGGCTAAAAAAGAATGAGATAAGACACTTCCATACTTCAAATAAATAATAGCCAAATTCTATAGCATCCACGTTTAAAAATAAGGGCTAGTGGACTGGGTGTTGCGTGTCAAATCAGTAAGTCATACAGGGTAGGGAAGTTAGCATAAAGGTGATTCCATACACACAGGGTAGGTACTTAGGACAAGCATACAAATGTACAAGCTATGCGCTCAAAGGCGTCCTCCTGCCTGCGTACTGCTCTGATTGAACAGAGTCAGCCGATTTCTGGCTAAAATCCCTATCAGATAGAGCTAGTTCACATACACACAAGTCATTCTCATATGCGCTCTGGATGTATTATATTCAATACAAAATGTCACCATAAATTTCTCTCAGTTACATTCAAACCGATACATTCAATTCAACATCAAAGGTTACTATGTAGCTTATAGCGTAATGGCGTATAGAGCTTAACAGAAATGTAGCTGTTTGTAACTAGGCAATTAAGCTTATTCTGACAGTTATAAATATTATAACAACCCTCCTATAGTGGCAGTTGGAGTGAGAAAACTATAGCAATATAAATATAAAGTTACAGCGGTATAAAGTTAGAGAATTTTCAAAAAAACGCTACTGCTATTTTAGGTATGTGACTAGCTCGCACGCTTATTCCACCCAAGGCCACGGTTTGAATGTAACTGAAAGAAATTTATATTGACATTTTGTATTGAATATAATACATCCAGAGCGCATATGAGAATGACTTGTGTGTATGTGAACTAGCTCTATCTGATAGGGATTTTAGCCAGAAATCGGCTGACTCTGTTCAATCAGAGCAGTACGCAGGCAGGAGGAAGCCTTTGAGCGCATAGCTTGTACATTTGTATGCTTGTCCTAAGTACCTAACCTGTGTGTATGGAATCACCTTTATGCTAACTTCCCTACCCTGTATGACTTACTGATTTGACACGCAACACCCAGTCCACTAGCCCTTATTTTTAAACGTGGATGCTATAGAATTTGGCTATTATTTATTTAAAGTATGGAAGTGTCTTATCCCATTCTTTTTTAGCCTTCTATAATACATCCCTATTTTACTTGTCTAATTACCGGTGGGGATCTCTAGATTCTGTAAGCTTACAATTGGTCCAGAGGTTGCTTAACCGTGGATTTACTTTTTTCCCCCCCTGGTAACGTCTGTTTCAAGCATATTTGTTTAATAAAAGTGTAAAAATAAATATATTTGCTATTTGATATGAGGGTCCAGGTAATAGACCGTGTCATGTTTCCACCTAGGGGTGGTGATAGGAATAAGCTTTTGCTAAACAAGAATTGTATTGGATATACAAATTGAGAACTATAACCCCCTAGGTTTAAACCATGAATGGGATATGAATTATTTTGTAGAATAATTAATTTGGTATTTTGTTTTATTATCATGTTAGTTTATTTAGTAATTAATCCATCACCTATATGGATTGTTATTTGTATATCTATACTTTTATCTATCCCCTAAAGGGGCTGTATGTATCTATCCCCTATATGGGCTTTTGGTTTAGATTATATATAGGTTTTATATTTTGTATTTTATATAGATATATATTCACTAACATGTATCACTCTTTTCCCTTTGGGGGTTTGAGAAATATATATGTTGATGTATATTGATATATATTGATATATATTAATGTAAAACAAGCATAATAATATATCACCCATGTCTTCTTTGGGGGTATCATATATATTGATATACATTAATTCAATACAAGTATAATAATATCATGTTTTCTTGTAATTTTGTTATCCAATAGGGGGTATTAAAAGATGTATTACCTAACCTATTAGGGATTTGCAAATATTTTCTAACATGGTCTACAGTAAATTCAATATGTGTTGTAAGTTTATAATTTATATGGGAATACTGTTTGCTCTTTAATAATGATTGCACAATGTTATCTACTTGGGTCCCGCTTGAGTTGCTTGCTCATTTACCTGTTTATCAAAGAACTGGTTTATTAATGTATTTGTTCCTTCTAACATAAGCCATATACAGTGTTTGTAGAATGTGGATTTTTGCAATGTATTTTTAACATTTTTTGCAGCTTTCTTATATGTAATTGTTTTCAGGTGTTCTGTGCCTTTAAATAGGCTATGAACACCTAACAAACTCACCCTATGATTAAGTGCTCAACAGAGCACGAAACTAGTCAGGGAGTTTGTTTGCCCTGTACTGCCTGCATTTTAATGAGTTAATAAAGGTCTATTTCTTCTACCTTTTTTTGGAAGCCCTTGTTTTTTACACTCCTTACTGAGCAGCTGCCTCATCCTTTTGATCTGTGCATATTTGCGGCTGCACCGGCCGTTTTTGGCAGCTTGCTCCCCTGCAGCCTGTGTATGTTTGTTTGCCCTGCCAACTCCCCGGATCCAACTACCACTTCCGTGTTTGCAGCGGCTGAAGTTTTGGAAAGTCAGCTCAATACACTTGACAACCCAAGAAGCCCAACTTCTAAGGGTAGTAAGAAATAACAGTGAACCTGAATTGATGTCAACTCACAGCGATGGCGGAGAAATTTAAACAGAGAGGTTACAATCCTCAACTAATCAAGAAGAATATGCAAGAAGTCACTAATGTGGAACCTGGGAAGCAAATGACACCTCGAAGTGACACCAAAAGACTCACCTTCACTACTACATACAGTCCGTCTATGAGGGAGTTAGGCAACAGCCTTAACCAATATTGGCATATCATCAAGAGCGATCCTTCCCTCCCATTTGAAGAGTGGGAACATCCCAGAGTGGGATTTAAGCGTAATAGGAACTTGAAAGATGCTCTAATGATCACTGATCCAGCTCATTGCTACACTCCATCTAACTGGCTACAAAGGAAGAAGAAGAATGGCTGCTATAGGTGCACTGGCTGCACAACCTGCAGCTCTATGTTGACGGGCCCAACATTTGCCCACCCTCACACGAACAAGAGATTTAAGATCAGACACTGTATCACGTGCACGACAACACATATGGTTTATCATCTGAACTGTTGCTGCGGGCGCTTCTATGTCGGAAAAACGACAGATGACGCCAGGACAAGGTTTGCCAACCACAGGTTGGCCATCAGGATAGCATTGAAAAACCATAAAAGTGATCAACCGGTGGCCAGACACTTTGTTGAAGCTGGTCATACAGTGAATGACTTGCATTTCATTCTGATTGATCATATTCCCCCACTGAGACGAGGAGGTGACCGTAACACGATCTTATTACAAACAGAAGCAAGGTGGATCCATCTCCTGAAGACAACGCAACCTAATGGACTCAACACGGTGGTAGATTGGCACTGCTTCTTGTAGTTACCAGAAGAAAAGTCTATGGACCTAATCCTTGAGAGTTATACTCCAGAGAGCCATGCACCAGTTTTTTCGCTGGTGGGGGTCCAGATCCATTTTTTCTCCACTCGTGAGAGTCCAGATTCATCTATCCCTCAATTTGACTAATGTGTCTGTGTTTCCTTGATCTGGTGGATGTGTGCATGTTAGTTCCATCCCCTGTATGTGTGGACAGGATTCTTTTGTGTTCTTTTGCATTTATTTATTTTTGTGGTTCTTTAGGCTCACAGTCGTTCTATGCTCAGTCTTGATGTATGCCATCACAGTGCCTATTTGAAATCTGGGGTTTGTTCCGCTTGATGTCCTGTCCTGCTCCTCTCATATGTTGGTTTATTCCTCACTAGCCAATACCTGTATAGTTTTGAGTTTGGTTGGTTTTATATTTAAAGGTCTTGGCTTATCACCTGTGGTGACAGGTGTCTATTGTTGTTCACTTTTATATTTGTGACAACTTTTACTTGTGGATGGGGTACATGAGATGAGCCGTGTATTACCCACTTTTGATAATTGAACCTCTGGTGACTTCTTTTTGGTTTACTTATCCACTAGTCTCTCATTTTTCTCAATGGTTCTTATAAGTTTTTACCTATTATACTGCTTATACCTTAATTTATTTCCCTGCTCTAGTAATAATGCTGGTACTGCATTTACAAGCGGTGTTTAGTGCCCGATCCTCATAGGTTCACACTTTCCTATTGGCTACACTGTTATGGTACTCAGGACCTCTTGTTTCCAGTTTATTATGAGTTCCATCAAACAGATTAAGTTTTACTCTGTGTGGTTGTTGTGATTTGTGCACTTTTCTTTTAACCCACATAGGTTACTTTTCCCTTAACCCATAGTGGTCATTGCGCCCCACTGTCTGATTATGTGCTGTTTGTGTGCAACGCTTTAGTGGTTGCCTTGGTGACGTGACGTCACGCCCCCTCCACTTCCGGTTTTCGCCATGACCGGTCCTGGTGGATTTCACTACCTAGCGTGTGACTAAAAGCCTTCTTTTGCGATGTACAGTAATCGATGTAAAATCAACATGGTTATTTTCCCTCATCTTTCATGGCATTGTGTTGTGTTTGCACCCTTTTTTGCCTTAGAACGAAGTGACTGTGAGTTTGTTTGCGTGTGCAGTTTGTGCCTCCCATTCCCCCTACGACGCAGGTTCCCTTTTAAACAGGCTTTAATGGGATATGCGTGTGTATATGTGAGTAACACATAGTATTTAGAGTTTAATACTCCATATTTGCTAGATATTGGTATATACAATTTTATTATGGTTATTGTTTCACATGATTTAGTGCTTTACACTATAATATTCAATCACTTGATCAATCAATTTTGAATCTTTCAACAATATTTCTTTTGTTTAACAACACATTTAATTTGGATTGTGTGGTAATCATGACTACCATTTTGGAGTTTTTTTTGTCTTAATTGGGGGGAGGGGTCACCATTTTGTTTGTCT
This sequence comes from Bombina bombina, assembly GCF_027579735.1. Classification (NCBI taxonomy): domain Eukaryota; kingdom Metazoa; phylum Chordata; class Amphibia; order Anura; family Bombinatoridae; genus Bombina; species Bombina bombina. The sequence continues at coordinate 1,243,584,626 of NC_069499.1, forward strand.
TTTTAAACTGCTTGTATTGCCATTTCACTTTTGTCTGAGGAAGGGGATACTCTATCTCCGAAACGTCACATTAAATTTTGGTGTTTTGAAAAAAGTCCAGTGAGTGCAAGTTTCTTGACACATATATATATATATATATATATATATATATATATATATATATATATATATATATATATATATATATATATATATATACTGCAGACAGGCCAGCACTCACGGTTAACATTTCATCCACCCAGGGTGCTTCCATAGTATTGATAGTAATAAAGAATGGGGATGCACTTGCCAGGATTTCCAAAATTACCTTTAATGTAATGTTTTGGGTTGTTACCCCCTTCGTCAGACAATACAAAATAACAATACACAACCTACTTACCACCGTGCCTTTTAAGCTAACCTAAGTGATACAGTTCCAGGTCATTACCTGTGATGCCACTCCCACAATCAGTAATCAATAGTGTAGACTCCCAGTGCCCCCCAGTGTATGTTACTACCTAATCATATAAACATATTAACTAAAAATGAACACCACGTGCCCTATCTTAATAAAAGAACCACATAGCATAAATGTGTACATAGCAATGCTCAAAATAGGTTAAAGGAGCAGTGAAAAACCTTTTGGGAGACTATGATATCAGTCCCTGATAAGCCATATGTCCTTTAATCTGATTACGGCCTGTGGGTTGTTGCCATAGCAACCAGAATCTAGCAACAACAGCCCCCAATACTGGCATGATATGACCAATCAACGATACTGCTACATGAAGGAGCGTTCAACTCCCAGACAGACAAGCCAATCACCCAGAAATAACATACAGCATTATATGTAAATTGAACACAATCAGTCAAATTGCACAATACCTCATAGCGCTATACATAATATAATTAAAAAATTGGCCAGTAATTAGTAAACAAGCCATATAGCTGGTATGCAATGCAACCCTCAAGTGCCGGGATATCAGTATGTCTAATACTGTCAAGTCTGGAGGTGTGACCTTGTGAGCAAATCAAGGGGCTAGACTATGTGGTATAGCCCCAGGGGCATGTTAAATACAAACAACAGGGCTGAAAGTATGCGTAAGGCATCAAAGTCAAGATACCAATAAACATAAACAACGTCAACAGGCTGCTACTCCACATGCAAACCCACGTCTAATGTACAAAACATATATCAGCATGCTCAGCACAACCGGGCAATTCCCGGCATAGAGGCATGACATAGATAGCCAATCAAAAGTACAAAAGTATTCAAACAGGGGTAGAATATACAATAGCAATAAAACCCTAGACTAAATGATTCTGGCATACTGGGAAAATATGTGCAAAATAAAAAACTATGCAAGTTAAACCAGGGAAGGGGGAGAGAGAAAAGGGAAGGGGAAATGTACATTGTATAGTATTGGAAACCCCATATATGGTAAGGCATTGCAAAATGTGCCAATACAGCCTATGTTGCCAAAGCAACTAAGTATGTGACTTAGTAATTAGAAATAACACGAGGACCAGGAGAAAAATAAATAAAAAGAAAGAAAAGTGAAAAAAGAGTAAATAAAAAGGATAAGCAGGGAACAAAGAAAAGTACAAATACTAAGTGTAAATACATGTATAAAGAGGGTCATAGAACTATAGAATAGATCTAAAACATGTACAAATCAATAAATGCATAGTTGCCGTGCAACATTACAGTAAACAATGCCAGTCTAGATGAACATTTAGGCCATTCGGGGCCAGGGTGTCCAATCTGTGGGTCCACCTAGCTTCTCTTTGCAGAAGAATTTTCCCTCTGTCCCCACCTCTAGATAAAGGTGGTACATGGTCGATAGTGTATTTTAAATCAATCACTGTATGTTCTTTTTGGATGAAGTGTCTTGCCAATGGTTGGTCAGATGTTCCCTTCAGAATGGCCATACATATAGATGATCTGTGGATGGCCATTTGTGTCCTCAAATCATCAGTCGTTTTCCCAACGTAAAACAGGCCACAGGTACAGTGGAGTAGGTACACAATGTATGTTGTTGTGCACGTCAGGCGATATCTATGTTTGTACTTCATCTTCTTGGTGGGATGAGTGAAGTAAGGTCCTGTCTGTAAGGCGCTGCAGGTCGTGCAACCAAGACATCTGAAACAACCTGGTTTCATTTTCTCCAACCAGGAATTCTTCTGATAACAAGGACGGGGTCCATCTTTACCAGCATGTCCCTTAGTGATGTGGCTCTTCGAAAGCCCATGCGTGGTGGTACCATATTTTAGAAAGGCAATGCTGGATCACTCTTCATGATGTCCCAGTGCTTGTTGAAAGAATCTCTAATGCATGATTTGTCGCTTGTGTACGTTGTCACAAAAGTGAGTTGTTCCTGTAGTCCAAGAGTTTTGGGGGTGTCCAACTCCATCAACTGTTGATCAAGGATCCTCAAGGGGTACCCTCTGTCCTGGAATATTTATATATAAACATATTTGAAAATAAAAATAAATTTTTCTTCAATGTGAAGAACATAGGAACGTAAAAGATGCATAACTACTTTTGGGTTTAGCACGGTTGGTCTAATGCGTGTTGGGTTAGAGCGCAAGCATTGTTAGCTTTTTTTTTTAACAATGCTCTCCATTGAAGTCTATGGGGAGAAAAAGTTAATGTGGTCACAATATCTGAAGTCCTAAAATTAGCATACATCAGGTTTTGCTCTCTCGTTAACTTTTTACTTTCAACTTGTAATACTTATGCTAATCAGCCCGCGTTAAAAGTTTACTTTTATTGCAGTTAGCGTACAAGTGAAAAAATCTGTTAGTGCGCCACTTGTAATATGGCCCCAAGTATCTAAATGAAGAAGAGATCAAAAACATTTGTATTAAATGTACTTTTGTCAATCCTGGTTTGGTTCATCTAATATGGGAATGGTCAACAGTATATTAATTCTGGTTAAATACAGAATATTTTATCTTTTAGACTATTGGAACAAAGATCAAGTTTTATAGAGACAGAGGGGCATATTTATCAAGCTCCGTATGGAGCTTGATGCCCCGTGTTTCTGGCAAGCCTTCAGGCTCACCAGAAACACAAGTTATGAAGCAGCGGTCTACAGACCACTGCTCCATAACCTGTCCACCTGCTCTTAGGCAGCAGATAGATATCACCAGAAATCAACCCGATCGAAGGCGATTGGATTAATTGACACCCCCTGCTAGTGGCCAATTGGCTGCAAATCTGCAAGGGGTGGCATTGCACCAGCAGTTCACAAGAACTGCTGGTGCAATGATAAATGCAAACAGCGTATGCTGTCGGCATTTATCGATGTGCAGCAGACATAATCCGCAATATCGGATCATGTCCGCTCACACAATGATAATTCAGCCCTAATGTCATTTTTAAAAAAAAAGATATTAGATTGGACAAGAACTCACAATTTATCCCGATAAAGCGCATGCACAAAACATGTCTTTTTTTCTGTTTGAGACCTCAAGTATGTTTTTGGCATTGACCAATACATTTTACATCTTTATTTGCCACACTGAACATTGAGCTACTCGTTTTTCTTATTGTTACTATTTGAGTCTGCAGTAATTTGAACACCGCTTTATGCAGGCCTACTTTTGCCCTTCATTCAGTGCTTAACACATACACCAAGTACAGTCCACAAAGCTGTTCACGTACAGATCCTCTGCAGCTTTCACGCTTGAGCCAATAGGAAGATACATTCCCTAAAGACGTAGAACACCATTCTGGAGCCGGCTTGGTGGAGCACATGTCTCCCTGACAAAGGACTTTGGGATTTAGGGGGGATTCAAGGGACTATACACTTAGCTGGAGCCGTTTTTGAATGGGGACTTCCCTATCTTCCCCTTTTTGGCATAACTATAAGCGGAGGTATGTCATAGACTGGGCTTTGCTTGACTTTGCTGGAGCTGACACTGTTGTGGCATAAGTGTGGTTTTGTTTAAGACATTATTATTATTATTATTATTATTATTATTATTATTATTATTATTATGTAGGGTGCCAAGAGATTCTGCAGCGCTATAAACAAATGCAGAGTACAACAAAACATTTATAGGGATCAAATTGGTAGAGGGCCCTGCCAAGAGTCGCACTGTTGTAGTCAGCTCTTAAGAAGGTGGTCTACAAACAGCTGGACTCTTAGGCTTACATGCTAAGGGGATTCAGAGGATAGCAATGGAGGAGAGGAACTGGTATAAAGAAAGGTTAGTGTAGGTTGTATGCATCTCTTAACAGTAGAGTCTTTAGGGAGTGCTTGAAGCTTTCAAAACTAGGGGAGAGTCTTGTGGAGCGAGGCAGAGAGTTCCACAAGATGGGAGCCAGTCTGGAGAAGTCCTGTAAATGGAGTGTGAGGAAGTAACAAGAGAGGAGAAGAGTAGGAGGTCATGAGCAGAGCAAAGGGGATGGAAGGGAAAGTATCTGGAGACAAGGTCTGAGATATAGGGGGGAGCAGTGCATTTGAGAGCTTTATATGAGTGAGAATTTTGTGTTTAATCCTAGAGGCAAGAGGAAGCCAGTCAAGGGATTGGCAGAGAGGTGCAGCAGATGAAGAGCGACATGTAAGTAAGATGAGCCTGGCAGAGGCATTCATTATGGATTGAGCTAGGCGGCAGGTGGGTAGACCTGAGAGGAAAGAGTTGCAGTAATCAAGGTGGGAAAGGATGAGTGAGTGAATTAAAATGTTAGTTATGTCTTGTGTAAGGAAATGTCTAATTTTAGAGATGTTTTTAAGGTGGAATTGGCAGGCTTTAGCCAAGGACTGAATGTGAGGTGTGAAAGAAAGATCTGAGTAAAATGGGACCCCAATAGATTGGGCATGCGGGGTAGGGGTAATGATGGAGAGTTTGGGGGTGGAAATTTTGGAAGAAAGGGGAAAATAAGGAGCTCAGTTTAGAGAGATTTAGCTTGAGGTAGTGAGAGGACATTCAGGAAGAGATGTGAGAAAGACAGATAATGACATGGGTTAGCAAGGAAGGAGATAGGTCTGGTGCAGAGAAGTAGATTTGGGTGTTGTCAGCATACAAATGATATTGGAAACCATGGGACTTTATTAGGGAACATAATGATGATGTGTAGATTGAGAAGAGAAGGGGACTGAGGACAGAGCCTTGCGGCATCGCGAAAGAAAGTGCTGATGGGCAAAGGAGGCCCCAGAAAAGGCTACACTAAAGGTACGGTTTGACAGGTAGGAAGAGAACCATGAGAGGGCTGTGTCACAAATGCTGAAGGATTGGAGGGTTTGGAGCAAAAGAGGGTGGTCAACAGTTCAAAGGCTGCTGACAGATCAAGGAGGATAAGCAGATAGAAGTGGCATTTTGATTTTGCTGTAAGTAGATCGTTGGTAACCTTAACGATTGCTGTCTCTGTGGAGTGATGGGGATGAAATCCAGATTGCAGTTGGTCAAGGAGGGAGTTTAATGTAAGAAAATGGGATAGGCGTGCATATACTAGCACTTCAAGAAGCTTTGAAGCAAGAGGAATGAGGGAAATAGGGTGGTACTTAGATGGGGAGGTTGGATCAAGGGAAGGTTTTTTGAGGATAGGTGTGACCAGTGCATTTTCCAGAGATGAGGGAAATATACCGGTGCTGAGGGAGAGGTTGAAAATGTGTGTGAGTATAGGGGTAAGGGTAGAAGAGAGGGAGGAAAGTAGCTGTGAGGGCATAGGGTCAAGGAGACAGGTAGTGAGGTGGGAGCACTGTATAAGTGCAAAAACGTTTTCCTCAGTAACAGGGGAGAAAGAGCTAAGTTTATGGCTATGTGGGTTGTGGGTTGTGGTTGATTGCGAGCGTTTGAGCGGGTGAGAGAATGGAAGTATGTTGAGAGCTGATTTAGTTTCTGATGGAGTCAATTTGGTTATTGAAGTGGCTGGCAAAGTCTTGAGCTGACAGAGAAGTTGTATTAGGAGGTTGGTTTTGGAGGAGAAGCGTATCGAAAGTGGTGAACAGACGTTTTGGGTTTGAAGAAAGAGTAGAGATAAGAGTAGAGAAGTAATGTTGCTTATAGAGATTAAGGGCAGAATAGTAGGAGTTCAAGATGAATTTGTATTGAAGAAAATCAGCTGAACTCCGAGATTTTCTCCAGTTCCACTCAGCAGTATGGGGACATCTGCATAGTTATGGTGTCAGACATTCAACAGTATTCATACTTAAACACAGTGATATTGGGAACTGCGCTTGCATGTTCTGAACTGATCCTATTTACTTTGAGATGTCCCTTGCTTTAGTTGATCAATAATCCATTTTTAAATGTATCTAAGGTATTGGCATTCACTACCTCCTTAGGCAATGAGTTCCACAACATTGCTCTTATAGTGAAACAACTTTAATGTTGCTAGAGATTAAATCTCCTTTCCTCCAGCCTTAAACTGTGACCTCTTGTCACAAATAATTTCTTTGGAATAAGAGCTTCCACCAACTCTATATATGGGCCTTGAATATATTTATAAAAAGTAATCATATCACCTCTCAACTGCCTTTTTTTCTAGAAAAAAACAGATTGAGTTTTGCTAACCTCTCCCATCCCCTTAGTTTAAAGTGAATATAAAGTTTAATGAATAAGTGCTGATTTTTAAAAATACTCTTAAAAAAAGGGGCACTTTCATTCATTAAGCGTTACAATGAAGCTGAATTTTAAAAATACTTAGCTTTGTTTTATGGAAAGCAGAACGGCAATCCTCCGCCCACAGCTCCTGCTGTACTTAGCATAGCTATGATGAATCTGGTTTCTTTCAATCATTGGGTGGCCTCGCAAGCTGGACGTCAAAGGGGGCATTGTAAAGTTTAATGAATGAAAGTACCCCTGCTTTTAAAAATTGAGCACTTACTCATTAAACTTTACATTCACTTTAAATTCTCCATTCCCCTTATTAGGGTAGTGGCCCTTCACTAACCATTTTATGCAATGTCTTTTTTTTTAAAATTGGTCCCCAGAAATGCACTCCATACTCAAGGTGAGGTCTTACCAGGGGTTTATATAGTTACAGAATTATGCTTTTATCCCTTGCACCAATGGCTCTTTTAATACATGCTAGTATTTTATTAGCCTTAGAAGCCACTGCCTTGCATTGTGCACCCATCTTTAGCTTATTGTCTATAAGTACGCCCAAATCCATTTACACCTCTGTTTTGCTCAGTTCAGTCCCATTTAAATAATAGGTTGCCTGTTTATTTTTACTTCCAACATGTAGAACCTTATATTTTCCAGTATTAAATCTAATTTTCCATTTACCAGCTCTTTCTTCCATTTTTTGTAAATCCTCTTGCAAAGAAATTTCATCCTGCACGGACCTTACACAACTTTGTTTCATCTGCAAAAATAGAGATGTTGCTATTTAATCCTTCCTCCATTAAATATTGTTAATAAAAAGAAGGGAAAACTACAAAGTACACGAACATGAGCTTTTAACTGCTGTTTCTTATTAACACATATTATTTAGAAAGAGACATGGTTTTAGATTTAATAACAACAAATTAACAAGCATTTGGGGAAAAAAAAAGCTTTGAAAGGACCGCTCAGTGTAGCACATATTTACACAGAGGAATGTCTGGAAAGTCGCTAATTATATGCTAAACCTGTGGAGAGATGTGGAATTAAGAGCATTTCAACATGTCAATGGCTTGGAAATACTGTATACCCCAGGTTGAGTGTTCTGTTATTATAAGACATATCTTGAAAAATCATCTCTCCAGGATAAATTAAGTTTTTGGGGTTTTTTTTTACTTTTTTATTAGTTGTTTGGGCTGTTCAAAAACATATGAGAATTTACATTCCTTCCTAAAACCACACTCAAACTAATAAATCTTGTTTCTTTTAACAGGTTTTACATTTATAGAAATATGCATTATAGAACAAGAAACATAATTCACTGTTGTTTAACAGACTTTTTAATCAAGCACCAAATCAATAAAATTATTTGTAAAAAAAATATTACTAGCAATATTTTAGCCAATTATGTATTGAAATAATCACAATTTCAATGGGTGTTTCCTTTGCTGTCACATTTCTACAAGCATCAGAAACTGGCATGGGGTTTATTTTTAAAAAAAAATTGCCTTTGGGTGACAGGATGTGTAGTTTCTAAACTACTTCAGGTGCACACAAATGTTTTCAGGTGTGAAAGGAACAGTGTACTGTAAAAATACTTTCATTTAGGTTTAATTTTGTATATGAAATAGTGGTCTCTGGTAAAAGAAACCACATCCAAATGAAATAGGCTGAGCTTCCAGGGAAAGCAGCAGGGTACTTCATTAGTTTATCTCTATATATTTACATAAACTCCTCACCTGATCTCTCTATATACAGTGAGCTCAGGCAAACACTTGGGGAGAACAATGCAAAATTATAATTTAGCAATTGCTACCTTCAGCTGTGATTAATTTGCAAAGACACACAAATATATTTTACAGTGCTTAATAAATTAATTTATATTTGTAGCATATTCCTTTTCACAATAGTAATTTAATCATTATTAATAAAATTTAATATTATTTTTGAATATTCATGTGTTTTACATTTTTTTTTAAATGTTACAGATTTTGTAAAATCAGTTATAAAAATTATTTTGACCCTTTAGATCTAATAGAGGAAGTCCCAAACTTGAGTACATTAATGACAGCATTCAAAAAGCTGACAGTTAATGAGCTCAATGTGTAGATGAGTACAAATTGTGGTTTGTGAAGCTAAAAACAAACTTCCACTGTCGTAATTTGGTGAGAACATAACAAAAATCTAAAATCTTTGTAAACTGAATGGTCTTAACTTATTCAGCAGCCCTTAAAAAAAATATGAACACCACATGCCTTAGATTTTTTATTAAACTATAGAAAGCTGAAGACTTTTCTATAGTTTATAAGTATATAAGTAATAAGAACAGTGCAACAAAATATGAGAAAAGATGTCTCCTATTACTCCTGCATATTTTGCAGGAATATAATTTGTACAAAATAATAAAAAGATAGATTTTGAAGGCAGGTAAAAAAAAAGACCTATTAAGTTTACCCATATTTTCTTCTTTGTAAGTGTAAACATATGTGTAAGCCTAACTATTTTTCAGGATATCCTTATGCATATCCCAGACATCCTTCTTTATAAAGTCTGTCCTTGCCACCTCTGTCAGGAGTCAATTCCATGAACCAGTTATTCTTACTGTAAAGAGTTGCTTGCATAAATTACTCTTGTCTTGACCCTGCTGCTCTTCAACTTAATATTACAAGCTGGATATCAAATATTTTATACATTTTTGACTTCTACGCTACCTCTGAACTTGTGGAGGACTTGTAATATATTTATTATTAATAACCCATCAGAACACATCATCTTAAGTGCCATGTACTTTCATTAGGAAGTTTTTATTCATTAAGAAATTGTTTCTGGTTAGAAGATCCCTCTCCTTAAGACAGGACCACAAACATAAAATATCTAAAAATATTTATACAATGGTTTTATTCTTCTGATAAAATACAGTATATAACAAAATTCACTTTTTATTTTATCTATATTTTTATCTGAAGTATTCATGCAGCTCATATTTAAAACAAATCTATACAGCATGAAATCTACTTTTTCTGTCCCTTAAGTGATTCTTCACAGCTTGAAGTCCTCTGTCTTCAGCCTTAATGTTTTTTATCTGCTTCAGTTCCATAATGCATGAAAAATGTATGCCTCACAGCCCCATCTTTCAAAGAAAATAAAATTACATGGTAAGGCCCTAAACAATTTGATTTTGTCGTTTATGCTGAAGTCAGATAGGTGATATCTTAAACAAAAACAAAAAAATCTGCTTTTCTTGTAGCGGGTAAATTCTATCAGCCTTGAAGAAAGGAACAGCATCTATATTAATAGCTGTAATATTTTGACTTTTAAAGCACTGCAATGGCAAATGAATAAATCTAGTGGCAAAAACACTTTGTCTTAGAAGGTCAATGACAGCTTTATTTCTGAAGGAATAACTGTGGTTTTTAAGTACGGTGAAGAGGTCACTGTAACCCAACTCTGTGATTCCGCTATTAGATTTCTGCATGGCACTTGCTGGCTGTTATGTTGGTTTTCAATCCCCAAGAATAAAATGCCTTAATAAAAGTTTATGACCGTGCAATGTGCAATACACCTGCCCACTCTCCTTTGCGTAAGGACAACCTCTTAGGCTGAACACCAACTCATTTTATTAAACATTATATATTTTTTTAATTAGTACAAATAAATCTTTTTCAGTCCCCTCCATATAAACATCGCAGTGTCTTGCTGATACTCTGAGATGCACATGGTGGTACTAAATATCATGCAAAGAGACATGTTCACTGGTGAGATTGATTGTAATAGCTATGGAATTTTATGCAGTGTTGCTGAGTTATAGTTATGAAGCAACTTTGCGTGGCATCAGTTACTTGATTGATATAAATTTAGCTCTATAAATCTGTCCTGCCCTATTGTTTTCATATAGCTTGTTACGTAAAGTGACAGGCAGTACTGTGATGTCATTGTCTGCATAAATTCATCAATATTAAATAATATGTTGACTATAATTTGCTTTACCCTCATGGCTTTTGTCAAAAATATGTTCTCTTTTGCCTGCTCTAAATAAATTTTTTTAAACCTAAAGTACTGAGCTCTTGTGTTAATCCAAACTTAGTCAACACTGAAAATGCAAAGGACTTCTGCAAAGATTTGCACTTTTTAGGCAGAGAAAGCAAATGTACTAACGTACCTTTGGCTGCTTTTAAACCAATATTCAAATCCATCTTTGATACAGGATTTGGAAGATCTGGTATGTCATGAGATGCAGGACATATGCAGGACACAGCAATGATGGTACAACTCTATTTTATTGCAGAGCATAACAATACACATCTAGTCAGGTTGATTGTACTAAACTAACTGCGACACAGACACCGGACCTAAGCCCCGCCCACATACTACTGACATCACATCCTGCTCTCATCACATCTTCCCCTTTTTCAAAGGCAAAGCATACATTTGCATATAATAAATAACAAGGTACACCAACAGGGTATACAACAACATTTTTGTTTTTGAACATTATAAAAACAGATAGATTAGAAAACATGAACAAATAAATTACATCCTGACTTGGACATCGAGGTAGACTACCCTAGTCCACAGTGACCATGGGATTATTCTGCCCATACTTCCGGTCACTGTTCTAGCTAAAGTCAGTCCCTGTATCGGGCCGGAAGTTTCACCACTCTTACGCTTGATGTAACTTTGCATGAACTGTCCTCTGATACAGAAGGTGATGAACAAGAGTCTGCTGGAGGCAAAGATATATCCCCGCTGTGATCTTGCTGAGGGGAAGGCACCTCTCTTAGAACAGGGGATCCCACCGGCGGTGGTACTGAGGTATCCGGTTCCAGACTCTCAGGTACAGGCTGAAGATGTCTTCGGTTACGGCGTGTAACCGTCCCTCCCTCTGTAAGGACTGTGTAAGACCTTGGTTCTGGAGAGCGGCCCACTACCATAGCAGGCGTCTTCCATTTCTTCTCATCATTGAGTTTTATTTTGACACTTTGGCCCGCTTTCAGTTCCTGTAAAGGCCTGACAGAATGTCTCCTGTCGTAGAAGAAACGATAACCCTTTTTGGCCTCTTCATCCCTCCTAAGGACTTCGTCCCGAGGAACAGGGCCAGGCGGCTTGAAGACACCCACTGAGGGTAAAGTGGTGCGAATCTGGCGTCCTAGCATCAGCTGTGCCGGGCTAAACCCGGTGGCTTGAATGGGCGTCGCCCTGTATGAAAAGAGGGCCAGGTACGGCTCAGATTGCTTTAGAATGAATTTTGTAGTTTGAACTGCCCTTTCAGCCATTCCGTTGGCCTGCGGTTAATGTGGACTTGACGTGGAATGTACAAAATCATATTCCCTGCTGAAAGCACTGAACTCTGTAGAAGCGAACTGCATACCATTATCACTCACCAGCTCCATTGGAATGCCCGAGCGGGCGAACAAGCTCTTCAGGCGAATGATAACGGCCTGACTTGTGATATCATTCAGGGGTGCAATTTCCAAATACCTGGAATAGTAGTCGATCACAACAAGAAACTTTTTCCCGTGCAGTTCACACAAATCAGCAGCTATTTTCTGCCACGGCCCCGCAGGCAGCGGAGTAGACATTAAGGGCTCCCTTCTCTGAGTAGGCCGGCGTTCCCGGCAAAAGGCACATTTAGACACATGATTTGCAATGTCGGAGCTGATCCCAGGCCACCACACAGCTGTAGCTGCCCTTTCTCTGCACTTTGTAATGCCTAAGTGGCCATCATGAATCCTGTTTAACATCTCCTTCCTCATGCTGACAGGAATTACAATGCGGTCTTGGAATAGCACCAACCCCTCCAGCTCCGTGAGCTGCGACCTCTCTGGCTGGTAAGCATTTAAAGACATCCAGGCTGCCCGGCTCTCGGGCCAGCCATCTTTTATGTACCTTATAACTTCTTGCAGATCTGTGTCCAAATATGTCTCTTTCTTTATCTCTTCCAGTTTCCTTGAAGAAATGGACTTAGAGGCCAGAACTGAATCAACATACACTTTCACATCCGACTCTGTGGAGGATTCTTCAGCAGCAGCCAGCGGGAGCCTGGACAGTGTATCTGCCACAACCAGTTGCTTCCCCGGCACATGCACTGCCTGAAAATTGAACCTGAGCAGTCTCATTAAAAGTCTCTGGCATCTCAAGGGTGTTTTGTCAATGTCATAAGAATTGATAAGAGGGACTAGCGGTTTGTGGTCAGTTTCCAGACTAAATTTCTCCAAACCCACTAGATAACGCTGAAAGCGCTCACAGGCCCAAACTGCAGCCAGGCACTCTTTCTCAATTTGAGCGTATTTTGACTCCGCAGCCGTCAGTGTGCGGGAACAGTAGGCGATGGGCTGTAGTTTGTTGTCATTCAGCTGCAGGAGTGCAGCCCCCAACCCATAACTGCTTGCATCAGCACTAACCACAGTCTTTTTTGAAGGGTCGTAGAACCCCAGCACTGGGGCAGACCCCAGCAGGGACTTGGCATGCAGGAACGCTTTTTCTTGTGAGGGTCCCCAGACCCAGGCAACATCTTTCTTAAGCAACTCTGTGATAGGGTGTAAAACTGTAGATAAATCTGGAAGAAACTTGCCCACGTAATTTACAAGGCCCAATATCTGTCTCAGCTCATGTACATCAGAAGGACTTTTCATCTGTTCGATAGCCCGAATTTTCTCGGGGTCCGGCTTGATGCCATCCCCGTTGATGATATGCCCAAAGTAGCATAATTCAGTTTTCCTAAAATGACATTTTTCTTTATTCAGCTTCAGCCCAGACTCTTTGATAGCCTGCAGCACACAACTCAAACGCTGATCATGCTCCTCCACTGTAGACCCATACACTAGAATGTCATCCATGACGACTGTTGTGCCCACTTGGCCACTCAGGAGAGAACTCATTTCCCTTTGAAAGATCTCAGGAGCGGAGGATATCCCAAAGGGGAGTCTGCAGAAGCAGAACCGACCTACCGGTGTGATAAAGGTAGTCAGTTTGCGGCACTTTGGATCCAGGGGGATCTGCCAAAAGCCGCTAGAAGCGTCTAATGTGGAAAAGAACTTCGCCCCAGCCAACTTCGGGGCTATATCTTCCAATGTCGGCAGCACAAATCTCTCCCTCTTCACTGCCTCATTCAACCTTTTCAGGTCTACACAGATGCGCACCTTTCCGTTTTTCTTTGCAACTGGAACAATGGGGGCACACCAATCAGTTGCTTCAACAACCTCTTCAATAACCCCCATAGACTTCATGCACATGAGCTCTTTCTCCACTTGAGGCATGAGCGGGAACGGAATTCTACGAGGAGTAGAAATACTGTATGGGACTGCGTCACTTTTAAGTGCTATACGGACAGGTTTGCAGTTCAGTAGGCCCAACTCGCCAAACATATCTTCAGAGATCTCATTCACTCTGGCCACGAGGCCCAAGTCACAGGCTGCTTTTCTGCTCAATAAACTGTTAACACACTGACCTCGGATCACATGCACCCACATGGTGAACTTTTTTTGTTTGTACTCACAGCTGGCAAGAAATTTCCCCACACAATTAATGCGGCCACCAGGACTATGGACATTTGTAGTAACCTTCGCCAGCTGGGGCTGTCGAGGCAGTTTCATTAATTCAGCAAAACACATTACAGTGATATCAGCTCCTGTGTCAATCTTAAAATCATCTTTGGCTCCCATTACAGTAAAAGTAACTTTCCAATCTTCCTCTGAGCTTGTCCGTTCCACAACAGACCCCACAAAAGACACTTCCTGACCCTCCTGGTCACTGTCCACCTGCATCTCCTTAATGTATTCAGTTTTACACACCACTTCAAAATGGCCTATTCTGTTACATTTTCTGCATCTTTTATCTCTGGCCGGGCATATAGCACTCTGATCATGAGCCCGGTAGCACCGTGTGCATCGGCCATGTTGCGCCCATCCACTTCTAGGCCTTTCCAGTACTTTTGATCTACTGCTCACACTGTGCCTTTCACTAGTAATTTTTCTAGACTGTTGCACTTCATCCACAATACTCTCAGACCTCAGATCAGCACTTTGCTTTTTCACCAGTTCACTCTGGCGGGCCATCCTAATAGCCCCGTCTAACGTTAAATCAGGCTCTAACTGCAGCTTCAGGGAGACTTCAGCATCTGCAATTCCAATAACTATTCTGTCTCTGATTTGCTCTTCTTTAGCAACACCAAACTTACAGAATTCAGCTAATTCATACAGGCTGCGCTCAAATGACTCCACAGATTCTCCCACACGCTGATTACGTTTGTGAAAACAAGCTCTCTCATGAATCACATTTCTTTTGGGCACAAAGTGGGCACTGAGTTTATCCATAACTTTATCAAAGTTAACTTCTTCCCCTTCTTGGAAAGTAAAAGCATTGAACACTGGCTCTACATCTTTCCCCATGGAGTATAAAAGAGAATTAACTTGTACTTCACCACTCTCCTTGTTCAGTTTGGATGCAATCCTGAAGCGCTGAAACCGCTGACGCCATGTGGGCCAAGCTGCAGGCTGAGAAAAGTCAAAAGGCTCAGGTGGGGTAAACTTTGACATCGCAATCGATCAGGAACAGAAGCGCAGTCCAGAACTTCTGACACCATGTCATGAGATGCAGGACATATGCAGGACACAGCAATGATGGTACAACTCTATTTTATTGCAGAGCATAACAATACACATCTAGTCAGGTTGATTGTACTAAACTAACTGCGACACAGACACCGGACCTAAGCCCCGCCCACATACTACTGACATCACATCCTGCTCTCATCACATGGTACATCAAATTTTCACGCATATCTCCAAACTCTTGACAATTATTCTACTCTTCTACTACAGAAAAGCTCCAAAGAGTTTACTGAATACCTGAAACAATTAAACAAAAAATGGACTTTATATGCAGCTCACTCTTTGTGATAGGCTTGGACAGCTAATGTATTTTAAGTAGCTTTTGATCATATTAACTTTGGGCAGGTTCCCTGTGTGCACTCCTTTTTGCAGTCCATAGGGTGGTCTGGTGTGTGCGGTTTTTAGCGAAGTCTGTATCACAGCCCTCTGTGTAGTTTTAGAAATGTCTTTAGTGCTGTCTGTATTGCACGCTAGTCACTGCTAAAGACTGCAAAAAAGGAATGTACTACAGATAGTGCAGGCAGAGAACCAACTTAAAGGTAACAGATTAACAGAACCCTACATTATGGGGTTCTCATTATCATAAGAGTAAATCAGATTACACTGTGATTTATTTAGGACTGTTTTCCAATTTATTATACAATTTTATTATGTAATTCCCCCCCCCCCCAGTTCATTAATGTTATGTTGTTCATTATCTCTAATCTATTGTATTTCTTGATAGAAATAAATTGTTTATGAATAATTGTATTAAAAGCTAAGATATAGTATATTTATGTAATATTTGTTACATTTCAACTATGTACCTGAAAAATATTGGTCATACACAGGAACGTATGCAATGAGAGGTTAAACTGTAGCAGGACCTTATACAGGAATTCAGCAAGTAAACCTAATGATGTTAGCAAAATCAGGCCACAGAAGCAAGGCCAGACAAAGTTATTCAGACACAAGCATGACTTTATTCAAAGCCAGGCCAAGAGACAGCAGGGGGTAAGCCACAGAAGTCAGCAGAAATTATAATCACACTAAGAACGCAGATTCAGCAGAGTGTATCATTTTTATTTTTATTTTTTTAAATACCTCTTACTTTTGGAATACTTTATTAAACCTTTGCTTTTTTTCATCTCCTACTTAATGCGACATTGTTTTCAAAACATTTTCTCTTTTCCTTTTCATGCATTTAAAACTAGAATGGCTTATTCAGCCTAATCACAAATCACTGTAGTTGTACACCCAAGAATGGGGATAAAGAGGCATTAAAGCGATTTTTATACAGGCATGTCATATATTAGCACATAAACACTTAGCACTAAAGATCTGCATATAAAATGACTGTTTTAAATAATTTAACACTATCTATTTCTTAGCATAGTTTAAAACGTCTGTGTGAATCAAGAGTAGTTCATGCTTTACTATCTGGCAGTCTGATGAAAGAACCTGTGTGTGGCAGATGCCAGGAGAATAATATCTACCGGAATGCTTAGTACCTATTGTAAATTTTAATGGAGGAGGGATAATAGTCTGGGGCTGTTTTTCAAGGTTTATTCTAAGCACCTTAGGTCCACTGAAGGGTCATCTTAATGTTACAGGATACAAAGACATTTTAGACAACTGGGAGCTTCCAATTTTGTGGCAACAGATTGGGCACGGTTCTTTTCAGTTCCAGTATGACGGTGCCACTGTGCACAAAGAGAAGTCCATGAAGACATGGTTTGAATAGTTTGGTGTGGAGGAACCGAGTGGCCTACAGAGAGCCCTGACTTTGACCATATTGAACTCCTTTAGAATTAAATAGAACGCCAATTGTGATGCAGATCTTCTAGGCCAACTTCAGCTCACAAATGCTTTTTTGGTTTAATGAGCACAAATTCCAACAGACACATTAGTTTTGTGGAAAGCCTACACAGAAGAGTAGTGGCTTTCTTAGCCACAACGGGAGGCCAACTTTATATTAATGCCGATGGTTTTGAAATGGGATGTCCAGCAAGGTCATATAGGTTTGATGATAAGGTATCCACATAATACTTTATATATAATGCCTGTACTAAATACTAGGCATCCTCATCCTGCCCTTACTGATCCATCCTGCTTCCTTGCATACATACTTAAGAGCAATTTGTAATTTACTATACAGGTGGCCCTCGTTTTACAACGGTTCAATTTACACCGTTTCAGAATAACAACCTTTTTTCCAGTCATGTGACTGCTATTGAAAAGCATTGAGAAGCAGTGCATTAATTAAAATATCCAGTAGGTGGAGCTGTCCGCTTGTGTTGCAGCAAAGCAAAGACCTGAGCTATTGAGCAGATTTCAAAGGAACAAGATCTTCCTTTCTATAAATCAGTCCATATTGGAATGCATAGAAAGAACTGTTTGCAGAAAAATGCAAGTGAAGTCTGTGTTGTGTGATTATTTTATTAGGTTTATAATGCTGTTTAGCAAATGTTTTTGTTCATTTAACTTCATTTAATTATATATTCTGTGTTGTGTGTTTTTTTTAATTAGGTTTAGCATTTAAAGTCTTCATTTCAAAGCTTTAAAAATAATGTATTAGGTGTTACTTATGACAATTTTGAGAGGGGCCTGGAACCTATCTCCCTCACTTCCCATTGACTTACATTATAAACTGGGTTTCAATTTACAATGGTTTCGATTTACAACCATTCCTTCTGGAACCTAACCCCGGCGTAAACTGAGGGCTACCTGTACTGATGTTTTCTCCTTCGACGTCATGTATCATTCATTACTGAAAACAATAATTATTCTTTCTCCATGTTTATGAGGTAAACTATTAACTGAAAATATCTCTTCCCAGCCCAACA
Organism: Bombina bombina; assembly: GCF_027579735.1. Taxonomy (NCBI): domain Eukaryota; kingdom Metazoa; phylum Chordata; class Amphibia; order Anura; family Bombinatoridae; genus Bombina; species Bombina bombina. Next base: position 1,243,602,597 of record NC_069499.1, read on the forward strand.
CCTTGTCATGTACCCTATCCATTTACATCACTGTATTTTTTATTAATTGAAAACATATATATTACATTTAGGGCTATATTACAAGTGGAGGGCTAAATTATTGCGTGCCTGCAAATGGGCAAATTTGCCTGTTTGCGAGTACACGATAATTAATCAGCCATTACAAGTGGCTGTTTATTGCTACCACAATAAGTACTTATAAAATTTACCAGAGATCAGATCACGGGTTAATTTAATATATGTGCCCCAAAAGCCCCCAAAATACTGTCTAGCATATTTTATTAATCTGCCATTAACCCACATCGCAGCAAACGTAATAAAACTATTAACCTCTAATCCACCAAACCCACACAACGCAATAATCCTAATAAATCTATTAACCCCTAATCCGACAAACCCCCACAATGCAACTAACTAGTTAAATTACTAATACCCATAACTTAACACCCCCTAAATTAACCACAATTACCTAAATTAAAAAATACTGTTACAATTAAAATAAAAAAGCCTACATTTAAATTAATCTAAGATTAAAGAAAAAGTCTAACATTACATAAAATAAAAAACCAAATTATAAAAAATAAAAAAATTAAACCTAATCCCTATGGCCTAGATTTGGAGTTTGGCGGTAGCCGTGAAAACCAGCGTTAGAGGCTCCTAACACTGGTTTTAGGCTACCGCCGGTATTTGGAGTCAGTCAAAAAAGGGTCTAACGCTCACTTTTCAGCCGCGACTTTTCCATACCGCAGATCCCCTTACGTCAATTGCGTATCCTATCTTTTCAATGGGATCTTTCTAACTCCGGTATTTAGAGTTGTGGCTGAAGTGAGAGTTAGAAATCTAATGACAAAACTCCAGCCGCAGAAAAAAGTCAGTAGTTAAGAGCTTTCTGGGCTAACGCCGGTTCATAAAGCTCTTAACTACTGTGCCCTAAAGTACACTAACACCCATAAACTACCTATGTACCCCTAAACCGAGGTCCCCCCACATCGCCGACACTCGATTAAATTTTTTTAACCCCTAATCTGCCGACCGCCACCTACGTTATCCTTATGTACCCCTAATCTGCTGCCCCTAACACCGCCGACCCCTATATTATATTTATTAACCCCTAATCTGCCCCCCACAACGTTGCCGCCAGCTACCTACACTTATTAACCCCTAATCTGCCGTCCGCACGCTGCCGCCAGCTACATTATAGCTATGTACCCCTAATCTGCTGCCCTAACATCGCCGACCCCTATATTATATTTATTAACCCCTAACCTGCCCCCCACAACGTCGCCGCCACCTACCTACAATAATTAACCCCTAATCTGCCGACCGCAAAGAGCCGCCACCTACATTATAGCTATGTACCCCTAATCTGCTGCCCCTAACACCGCCGACCCCTATATTATATTTATTAACCCCTAATCTGCCCTCCCTAACATCGCCGACACCTAACTTCAAATATTAACCCCTAATCTGCCGACCGAATCTCGCCGCTATTCTAATAAATGTATTAACCCCTAAAGCTAAGTCTAACCCTAACACTAAAACCCCCTAAGTTAAATATAATTTAAATCTAACGAAATTAATTAACTCTTATTAAATAAATTATTCCTATTTAAAGCTAAATACTTACCTGTAAAATAAATCCTAATATAGCTACAATATAAATTATAATTATATTATAGCTATTTTAGGATTAATATCCAATCAGCCAATCGGATTGAACTTGATTCTGATTGGCTGATTCCATCAGCCAATCAGAATATTCCTACCTTAATTCCGATTGGCTGATAGAATCCTATCAGCCAATCGGAATTTGAGGGACGCCATCTTGGATGACGTCATTTAAAGGAACCGTCATTCGGCGAATAGGCGTCGGGAGAAGAGGATGTTCCGCGTCGGATGGAAGATGATGGCTCCCGAAGAAAGAAGATTGAAGATGCCGTTGATAGAAGATCATGGACCTCTTCAGCTCCCGCTTGGATGAAGACTTCAGCCGGATCATGGACCTCTTCAGCCCCCCGCTTGGGCTTGGATCAGGACATCGGAGGAGCTCTTCTGGATCGATCGGTGAACCTGGTATGGTGAAGATAAGGTAGGAAGATCTTCAGGGGCTTAGTGTTAGGTTTATTTAAGGGGGGTTTGGGTTAGATTAGGGGTATGTGGGTGGTGGGTTGTAATGTTGGGGGGGGGTATTGTATGTTTTTTTTTTACAGGCAAAAGAGCTGAACTTCTTGGGGCATGCCCCGCAAAGGGCCCTGTTCAGGGCTGGTAAGGTAAAAGAGCTTTGAACTTTAGTAATTTAGAATAGGGTAGGGCATTTTTTTATTTTGGGGGGCTTTGTTATTTTATTAGGGGGCTTAGAGTAGGTGTAATTAGTTTAAAATTGTTGTAATATTTTTCTAATGTTTGTAAATATTTTTTTATTTTTTGTAACTTAGTTCTTTTTTATTTTTTGTACTTTAGTTAGTTTATTTCATTGTATTTATTTGTAGGAATTGTTGTTATTGATAGTGTAGTGTTAGTTTTAATTGTAACTTAGGTTAGGATTTATTTTACAGGTAAATTTGTAATTATTTTAACTATTTTAGCTATTAAATAGTTCTTAACTATTTAATAGCTATTGTACCTGGTTAAAATAAATACAAAGTTACCTGTAAAATAAATATTACTCCTAAAATAGCTATAATATCATTATAATTTATATTGTAGCTATATTAGGATTTATTTTACAGGTAAGTATTTAACTTTAAATAGGAATAATTTATTTAAGAAGAGTTAATTAATTTTGTTAGATTAAAATTATATTTAATTTAGGGGGTGTTAGTGTTAGGGTTAGACTTAGCTTTAAGGGTTAATACATTTATTAGAATAGCGGTGAGCTCCAGTCGGCAGATTAGGGGTTAATAATTGAAGTTAGGTGTCAGCGATGTTAGGGAGGGCAGATTAGGGGTTAATACTATTTATTATAGGGTTAGTGAGGCGGATTAGGGGTTAATAACTTTATAATAATAGCGGTGCGGTCCGCTCGGCAGATTAGGGGTTAATAAGTGTAGGCAGGTGGAGGCGACGTTGTGGGGGGCAGATTAGGGGTTAATAAATATAATATAGGGGTCGGCGGTGTTAGGGGCAGCAGATTAGGGGTACATAGGGATAATGAAAGTAGCGGCGGTTTACGGAGCGGCAGATTAGGGGTTAAAAATAATATACAGGGGTCAGCGATAGCGGGGGCGGCAGAATAGGGGTTAATAAGTGTAAGGTTAGGGGTGTTTAGACTCGGGGTACATGTTAGAGTGTTAGGTGCAGACGTAGGAAGTGTTTCCCCATAGGAAACAATGGGGCTGGGTTAGGAGCTGAACGCGTTTTTTTTGCAGGTGTTAGGTTTTTTTTCAGCTCAAACAGCCCCATTGTTTCCTTTGGGGGAATCGTGCACGAGCACGTTTTTGAGGCTGGCCGCGTCCGTAAGCAACTCTGGTATCGAGAGTTGAAGTTGCGTTAAATATGCTCTACGCTCCTTTTTTGGAGCCTAACGCAGCCATTCTGTGGACTCTCAATACCAGAGTTATTTTAAAGGTGCGGCCAGAAAAAAGCCAGCGTTAGATATGCGGGTCCTTACCGACAAAACTCTAAATCTAGCCGTTAGAAAATAAAAAAGCCCCCCAAAATACAAACACCCCTTAATCTAATACTAAGATACCAATAGCCCTAAAAAAGGGCCTTTTGTAGGGCATTGCTCTTTTTCCTTAAACAAATACTAAGTCCCCCCTCTAACAGTAAAACCCACCTGGATGAAGAAGGAAGAGGTCCCCTCTTGGAAGAAGATGTCTGCCGCTTGGAAGAAGACTTCACCGCCTGGAACAGGACCTTTTCCACGGACTTCAGGAATGGTGAGAACCTATTTGGGGGTGGTTAGACTTAGACCATTTTTTTTTTTTTTTTTTTTTTTTCAGATTAGGAATTTCTGGGCACTCTTAAAAGAGCTGAATGCTCATGCAAATGTCCCTTTAGGGGCAAAGGGTAGTTTAGGATTTTTTAGTGTTAGGTTTTTTATTTTGGGGGATTTGGTGGGTGGGGGGTTTTACTGTTGTTTAATTTAGGGCAAAGCCTTACAAAAGGCCTTTTTAAGGGCTATTGATAATTTAGTATTAGATTAGGGGGTGTTTTTATTTTGGGGGGGCTTTTCTATTTTCATAGGGATTAGGTTTAATTTTTTTAATTTTTGATAATTTGGTTTATTATTTTATGTAATGTTAGACTTTTTTATTTTTTGTAATCTTAGATTAATTTATTTAATTATTTTTTTTATTATTTTTAAGTAATGTTAGCTTTTTTATTTTAATTGTAACTCAGTATTTTTTAATTTAAATAATTGGGGTTAATTTAGGGGGTGTTAGGTTAGGGGGCTTAGTAATTTAATTAGTTATTTGCGTTGTTTTGTGGGTTTGGCGGATAAGGGGTTAATAATTTTATTAGGTTTGTTGTGATGTGGGTTAATGGCAGATTAGGGGTTAATATACTTTATTAGGTTTATAGCGATGTGGGTTAATGACGGATTATGGGTTAATTTACTTTATTAGTTATTGCGGTGGGGGATTGCGGTTGACAGGTAGATAGATATTGCGCATGCGTTAGGTATTAGTTATTTTCTGGAGGTAGATAGATATTGCGCATGTGTTAGGTGTTAGTTAATATTTTCAGACAGTTATGGGAGTTACAGTGCTCATATACTCAGCGCAAGTCTTGCTGCGCCTGCCTATGTGCGGCGAGGTGAAAATGGTGTAAAAATTCTCAATTTTTGCCGCGTAAGTCCTTGCGCTGAATATGTGATACCGATTTGCGATGCAGTTCTATGTTAGCTTATGGGAGTAAAAATTGAAGCCGAGGGGTGAAATATACGTGCCGCATTTATATGTGGCGCTGTATATGTGATACCAAAGCAACATAAAAAAACAGATTCTCTGGCTTTTTGTGGGCGACGCCGCATATGTAATCTTGCCCCAGGAGGGCAGAAATGTGGTCCATTGACCTTAGGTTGACTTACTAAATTGTTAATGGTCTGATGAGATTCTCATCTTTCAACTGAGAAGCAATACCCAAGACAGTCACCTGATAGAAGCAGTCTATGATAAAGGTGTGTGACACCCGAAACACGTAAGACTGTGTGTCTCGACCTTGTGTTTTTACCTGTTTCTTAATCTGCATTAAAAAGATGAATTTTTTACCAATTACAGGTAATCCAAGATTTCTACCATGGCTGTATCAGAAAGTATTTAAAGATTGGACTCAAAAAGGTCTAGCTCTTGTAAACCAGTTACTGGATGAAAACCATCAAATACAGACGACTAAATTTATTTTTAATAAATACGAGCTACCTAGGGCTAATTTGTTTGCCTTTTTTCAAATCCGCCATTTTATCGCCTCACAAAATTGGCATTTTCCTCCTCCAATCGTATGGTCTGATATTAGACTCTGTATACAATTTTTTTTATCAGGGAACTCCTCGATTTCGTTGTTATACGATATTATGATGAATAAACAAATCTTGCTCTATTTGGATAGTATTTGTAATTGTTGGTTTCCAATAATTCCCACAATAGATCATAAAAAAGTTAAACAGAGTTTCTACTCACTTTACAAATGTAAAGTACCTATGGGTTGGAAGGAATCTCACATGAAATTGATCAATAATTTTTACCTATCTCCACTCAGGATATCAAGGTTCTATATAACAACGGCTAGTATGTGCCCTCGTTGCTCTAATGATAAAGTAGATACATGTCATATGTTCTGGACATGCCCTAAAGTTAGACAACTTTGGCTGAAAATAATTTTTTGGTTTAACAAATTATATAAAATATAGATAGGGCTGTCTTTAGAAGATGTAATTTTCTTAATTCCTCCACAAGACGCTAATAATAATAGCACTATAAATAGCCTCAACACCATCATACTTCTTGTTTACTTTTGTTTACTTAAAAATTGGAAGGCTAAGCGAGTACTAGGCTGTCTATGATCTTTAAACATATTCAGGAGCAAATTGTATTTGAATCATACCATCTTAAAGATGCCTCAGAGAACAGGATTAAGAATTTTCTATGGAGATGGACTCCACCTATTTTAACTTACCCAAGACTTCAAAAATGGATCCTCTCTCCTTTTTTGTTATCTATTAGTTTTGCTTAATTGACCCTATTGAATGTTTTTCCACAGACATGGAATGATAACTGTTGAAAAGTCAATTTTAGGAGAGGTGCATGAGGAGGGATGGGGGGGGGGGAGAGGGAAAGGTCAGTATTTTTCCTTTTTTTATTGTGTGTTTTGTTTTTTTTGTTTTGTTTTTTTGTCTTGGTTTTTTTGTTTGTTTTTTTTTTGTTTTGGTATGCTTTGTTTGTTTGGTTGTTTGTTGTTTTCCCTGTCTTTCTGGGAAAAAAATGAAAAAAAAAAATCTAGCTTTGTGTATATATATATATATATATAAATCATTTTTGAAATATTATTAAGTATAGTAATGAGTTTTTCTGTTGTGATGTTGTAAAACATAAGATATTTGGCCCTGCGTGGGGCAAAAAAAACAGATAATGTCTTTTCATTTCCTTCCTTGTTGATTTTGTAATGTTATACATTGCTGGAAATAAATAAATAAAATCGGTAAAAAAAAAAAGGAAAAAAAGATGATCTTTTACTCCTCCATGCCCATCGTTTGTGTTTGTATCTAGTCACCTGATATAACCTAAGCAAATGCAACATATGGAGAATGGGGTAAGTTATACTCCTCCCAGCAAACATCATTTTAATATTAAATTAAAAAGAAACTCCTGCTCAAATAATAGTATATCTAATTTACTAATTTTTACAGATGCTGGAATCTTTAGAAAAAATATTTAAAGAAGACCCCATATAGCACACTTGTATAGTGCAATTAGTAAAATAACAACTATATATTCTTCATGTATAGTTGTATAAATTACTATAAAACTAATACTAGCTTGGGACTTAAATTTTGTTTTGCATATCCAGAAGATGTAGTAATTAAGCAATGCCTAGGTGACATTTGACTGTTAGCGGAACTATATGTACTATATTTCTTCTTAGCATTAAAATCTTACTAATATAATGCTAAGATTGACTGCCAAGTCCGATTCAGTAGAAGTGGAAATATCCTCCATTTGATACTTTTGCACATGTGCATTTATTTTATAAATACTGTTGATATATTTTGTGATATAACTGTGAATATTGGATTAACAGTGGAATTATTTCTAAATAAACTTTATATGACTATGTAAGTCCAATATATGGTTGTTATTTCACTAATTGCAGTAGGTAAGTGTGCTATACAGGGTCTTCTGTTTTCTTTTTTGTTTTCAATACTTTTTTTTATTAGGCTGGCTTTAGTTTAAGTTTTAGCATCTTTGTTATTAGTTTATACTTTCTGGAGTATGCATTGCCTTTTTTCTCTGGTTTTATAACACCACCTACTGTCTGTAATTTGCAGTCTACTGGGGTACGGTATAAAGATCATCCAGCCTTTGTGTTAAGTGCTTGGACATTTAAGCGTGTAGTCAGCTGAATTTCTGTTCCTTGCTCCTTGGAGATTATTGCATACAGTTTTCCTTTACCTTTTTGACTTCTGAAACCATGACTTCTGGCTTAGTTTCCTGGACTTTGGTTATCTGCATTATCCTCTGATTTGTTACCTGGATTGGACTGCCTTTCTGGTTCTCACCCTGGCCTGGATTTTTAGTACCCATTTGCATTACCCTTGTCTGCTAATCAGGGCTGTCTTTAACACAGGACAAAAGGGGCAGCTGCCCAGGGCCCAGTCTTTGTTGAAGGGCCCAAGAGTCATAAAAAAAATAAATTGTTTTTTTGTTCATGCAAGACTGCTGGTGTCAGTCCTAACACTGTCACAGTCAAAGGTTCTCTGCTTATATTTATTTATTAGAAACTGTGCCAGACCATGCCGGTGTCATGTGACATGCCAAGCTAGTGCCATGTGCTGTTTTAGGTGTGCACTGTTCAGCACTGAATGCTAAGCCCTTACTCAGCATCCAGCCAATCCCACTGCATCAGAAAAGGTCCTGCTGGGGACCGGGTTACCACTGTTACCAGGTAACTGCTCTGGTGGTGGGGATTGTTCAGGGTAGGGCTGACTGTAGGCACATGCAGCAGAAAGCTGGAGCGGAAGGTACTTGAGAATTTGAACATCTGTGCAGCTGCAGACACTGCTCTCTTCAGTCTTGAGGCTGTGTGACTCATCTCACACTGTATCCATGCAGCCTTGGACAGACAGCATTCAGTCTGCTTGTCCCCTTAGCCCTTTTCTTTTTGCTGTGGCCCTCAGATCAACTAACTGAATTTTGTTAGGGGAACAGTGCTTTGTAGAAAGGAGTCAGTGGGAAGAATAAGTGCACACACGCCCCCCCCCATGCAGCATTGTCTAGTGCAGGGTGAGTGTGTGTTTGTGTGTACATGTGTATGCTCTGGAGAGTGTGTGTTTGTGTGTACATGTATATGTGTATGCTCTGAAGAATATATATGTGTATGCTCTAGAGAGTGTGTGTTTGTGTGTACATGTGTATGCTCTGGAGAGTGTGTGTTTGTGTGTACATGTATATGTGTATGCTCTGGAGAGTGTGTGTTTTTGTGTATATGTGTATGCTCTGGAGAGTGTGCTTTTATGGGTTAGGGGATTTTGTTATGTTAGGCATTCTCTTGGTGTTCATGAAAGTGGTAATTTTGCTGTACAGTGGCTGTCTAAACAATAAATATGTAGTGAATATCCCAAAACTGGTGAGATGCTTTTAGGGGGGGCCAAAATAAATTCTTGCACCAGGGCCCTGTAGACATTAGGTCTGCCACTGATTTATACTATGCAATGCCATGTATTGCATAAAATATTTATGTACTTTAAAAAAATATATAAATTAAATTAAAAACCAACATTTAATAAATTAATTAGTAAATATATTAAATTAATCCACAGTGAAGGAATGTATATATTTATTTACTTATTAGGCAGCTTAGGTCCAGTTTCACATATTGCAATTTATTTAATTTTTTTTTTTTTTAAATGATTAGCCCAATAGTGGATGAATCACTGCTGGGCTAATCATTTAAAAAAAAAATTTGATTTAGGTGTTTTTTGGGATGTTGGGATGGAGAGTGAAATTGCATGTGCTGGGGGGCCCAGGAAAATGTTTGCCCAGGGTCCAGTCAATATTAAAGATGGCCCTGCTGCTAATCTGCTCTTGGACTTTAACTACTTTCTGCCTATTTGGAACCATCAGAACAACAGAGGAGATAACCCGAAATTCCTGACAGTAACTTATGGGTGTTTTTTTTTTTTGTAGTATGAGTGTTGGAATTTACCAGATCTGTGTGGACCTTACAAATGCTCTCACTAATTGCTTAATATTCAAAATGCGGGCACAGAGAGAAACCATGCAAAATCTTTGAAATTTTTTAGACCTTATATTGTAATGTAGGTGTCTCTCCTTCACATAAAGAAACCCTCATAGTGAAATAAATGTCTTTCAAATTAAAATGTTTGTTTTATTTTGGAAATGAATAGAAAAGTTAATGTAAGTTCTTTCTGCTACTTTGAAATTTGAATGATAATTATGTTTGAATGGTCTAGGTTAAATAGTTAATAATTAGTGATAATTAGGTTTGAATAATTAGGTTAAATATTAGTTGTGATGCAGGTGTCAGTAATTTGTAATATTGTTTATAAATTATATGTAAAGTTAATAAGGTGTGCGCACACGGTTTGAGGTTTATTGTTTGACCTTGAAATTAGCTTATAATTAACTTCTTTTTTTTTTTACATTAAGAAAACTAAGTACTGGTAAATGTGTATGAAAATGTGCCATTTTATGTACTGTAAATGCCATAGCTCTTCCAGGTACGTCAAAAACTTTCTATTTGTGCGAATTCTATTACTTAAGAATATTACAATATTTAAAAGGGTTTTTAAAAAAATCATTAACAATGTGACTTTATTTTCAGCTATGTGTCACTGTTTCCACACATATAACTTCAAAAACAGGAAGATATGCAAGTATGTAGAAAAAATTCTGTCTATACATTGCAGCTTAATGCTAATATATTTTTGCACTACAATAGATCATTAACATAAATGTTGTTATGGCTATCTTCTATACTCTGTCTGTTTAAAAAGATATGGTGATCACTTTAAGTTCAGGTGTGTTGATTTGATTGAATACACGTCTTAACGGTATAAAAGGATGTATGAGCAGGAGCTCCAGTATGCAGTGGTCAAGTGCGCAGCCGCACGAAACACATCTGCGTGGAGCTCCTGTTTACACACCTGAACTACATTTTGATAATAGAAGAACATTGAAAAGTTGTTTAAAATTGAATGTTCTTTCTGAATCATGAAGGAAACATTTGGAGTTTATATATCCCGTTAAGTGCTCATTTAGCAAGAAAACAAAAGGTGTTCTTTTTAAGTTTACTTCAATTTAACATATTTCTTTTTACTAAATGAGCACTGTTTAGTATCCCTTTAAAGGGACAGTCAAGCCAAAAAAAACTTTCATGATTTAAATAGGGAATGTAATTTTAAACAACTTTACCATTTTTTTTATTGCCAATTTTGCTTTGTTCTCTTGGTATTCTTAGTTGAAAGCTACTTCTTGGAGGTTCATATGCTAATTTCTTAGACCTTGAAGACTGCCTCTAATCTGAATGCATTTTGACCACAAAAGGGCATTAGTTCATGTGTTTCATATAGATAAAATTGAGCTCATGCACGTGAAGTTACCCTGGAGTGAGCACTGATTGGCTAAAATGCAAGTCTGTCAAAAGAACTGAAATAAGGGGGCAGTTTGCAGAGGCTTAGATAGAAGGTAATCACAGAGGTAAAAAGTGTATTTCTATAACAGTGTTGGATATGCAAAACTGGGGAATGGGTAATAAAGGGATTATCTTTCTTTTTAAACAACGACAATTCTGGTGTTGACTGTCCCTTTAAATAGCTGTGCTCTGTAAATAAAAAACTGTACATCTCAAAAATGCAGATAATCAGACTGTGGCCATACAGTATTATTTTTTAAAAAATTGCAATTATCATTACAATAGAAGATAGTAAATCTGTTCACAAAATACATGTCCCTGTTTAGTTATTTACAAATATGAATCAAAATACAGTATGTTATAACAATGAAAAAAAAGTGCTACATCCTTAAAATTAAATATATTTTCTCACATACACTGTATACTTTATTAAAAACTTGCTGCGTTCAGATGCAGAAGTCATCACTTCAAAATGTGCACAACGCGACCTTCTTGAACACTGGAATTAGCTATTCCTAAAATATTCCATTAAAAATACATTACAATACTAAAATGAACCCTCTGTTAAGGCTTTTGTAATTGAATTCAGAAGTAAGTTACAATTAATCATAAGCGCTCATCTTATGCGTATACATTCCATTTTACAATGCAAAATTGCTTTGAATAACACTTTCCATAAAATCAGCAAAACATCAGCATCAGAACATTGTGATCCAAATGGTTATTAAAATAAACACAGTTGGCTGTCTCTATCAGTTCCTGGGTTGGAGATGATAGTTTAGACTAGAAAGAGTTTAACAGGAAAGGTGTTTAAAAAAGTATTTATGTTTAACAATTGTGTGGGTATAAAAAATATATAAAGTCATGCTGTGAGTGCGAGTGGAATAAGAAACGATCTGTGAACTCTGCTCTGTTAGGTAAAACAATAAATAATATTATATAGAGTTCTATATGCGTTCTAAAGTCATTGTTGCCAGAAACTACAAAAATTATTTGAAATTTAGAAGAAAAAAAAAAAACATTCTTATTCAAGTTATAGTTTTTAAATCAGGAATTCTAAATATTTTTCTTTTTATAAAATATTAAAACATACATTCTTTCTATTATTAATACAAGTTAATTAAACACAAAAACGCTCAGCATATTGATAGATCTATCTATCTGTCAAATTAAACTTCTTATTATAGCACTCAAAAATGCAAACTAAGGCCTAGATTTGGAGTTTGGCGGTAAAAGGGCTGTTAACGCTCCGCAGGCTTTTTTCTGGCCGCACCATAAAATTAACTCTGGTATCGAGAGTTCAAACAAATGCTGCGTTAGGCTCCAAAAAAGGAGCGTAGAGCATTTTTACAGCAAATGCAACTCTCGATACCAGAGTTGCTTACGGACGCGGCCAGCCTCAAAAACGTGCTCGTGCACGATTCCCCCATAGGAAACAATGGGACTGTTTGAGCTGAAAAAAAACCTAACACCTGCAAAAAAGCAGCGTTCAGCTCCTAACGCAGCCCCATTGTTTCCTATGGGGAAACACTTCCTACGTCTGCACCTAACACTCTAACATGTACCCGAGTCTAAACACCCCTAACCTTACACTTATTAACCCCTATTCTGCCGCCCCCGCTATCGCTGACCCCTGCATATTTTTTTTAACCCCTAATCTGCCGCTCCGTAAACCGCCGCAACCTACGTTATCCCTATGTACCCCTAATCTGCTGCCCTAACATCGCCGACCCCTATATTATATTTATTAACCCCTAATCTGCCCCCCTCAACGTCGCCGACACCTGCCTACACTTATTAACCCCTAATCTGCCGAGCGGACCTGAGCGCTACTATAATAAAGTTATTAACCCCTAATCCGCCTCACTAACCCTATCATAAATAGTATTAACCCCTAATCTGCCCTCCCTAACATCGCCGACACCTAACTTCAATTATTAACCCCTAATCTTCCGAGCGGAGCTCACCGCTATTCTAATAAATGTATTAACCCCTAACGCTAAGTCTAACCCTAACACTAACACCCCCCTAACTTAAATATAATTTACATCTAACGAAATTAATTAACTCTTATTAAATAAATGATTCCTATTTAAAGCTAAATACTTACCTGTAAAATAAATCCTAATATAGCTACAATATAAATTATAATTACATTGTAGCTATTTTAGGATTAATATTTATTTTACAGGCAACTTTGTAATTATTTTAACCAGGTACAATAGCTATTAAATAGTTAAGAACTATTTAATAGTTACCTAGTTAAAATAATAACAAATTTACCTGTAAAATAAATCCTAACCTAAGATATAATTAAACCTAACACTACCCTATCAATAAAATAATTAAATAAACTACCTACAATTACCTACAATTAACCTAACACTACACTATCAATAAATTAATTAAACACAATTCCTACAAATAAATACAATTACATAAACTAGCTAAAGTACAAAAAATAAAAAAGAACTAAGTTACAAAAAATAAAAAAATATTTACAAACATAAGAAAAATATTACAACAATTTTAAACTAATTACACCTACTCTAAGCCCCCTAATAAAATAACAAAGCCCCCCAAAATAAAAAATTCCCTACCCTATTCTAAATTAAAAAAGTTACAAGCTCTTTTACCTTACCAGCCCTGTTCAGGGCCCTTTGCGGGGCATGCCCCAAGAATTTCAGCTCTTTTGCCTGTAAAAGAATAAATACAATACCCCCCCCCAACATTACAACCCACCACCCACATACCCCTAATCTAACCCAAACCCCCCTTAAATAAACCTAACACTAAGCCCCTGAAGATCTTCCTACCTTGTCTTCACCATACCAGGTTCACCGATCCGTCCTGGCTCCAACATCTTCATCCAACCCAAGCGGGGGTTGGCGATCCATCATCCGGTGCTGAAGAGGTCCAGAAGAGGCTCCAAAGTCTTCCTCCTATCTGGCAAGAAGAGGACATCCGGACCGGCAAACATCTTCTCCAAGCGGCATCTTCGATCTTCTTCCATCCGGTGCGGAGCGGGTCCATCTTGAAGCAGGCGACGCGGATCCATCCTCTTCTTCCGTTGTCTCCCGACTAATGACGGTTCCTTTAAGGGACGTCATCCAAGATGGCGTCCCTCGAATTCCGATTGGCTGATAGGATTCTATCAGCCAATCGGAATTAAGGTAGGAATTTTCTGATTGGCTGATGGAATCAGCCAATCAGAATCAAGTTCAATCCGATTGGCTGATCCAATCAGCCAATCAGATTGAGCTCGCATTCTATTGGCTGATCGGAACAGCCAATAGAATGCGAGCTCAATCTGATTGGCTGATTGGATCAGCCAATCGGATTGAACTTGATTCTGATTGGCTCATTCCATCAGCCAATCAGAAAATTCCTACCTTAATTCCGATTGGCTGATAGAATCCTATCAGCCAATCGGAATTCGAGGGACGCCATCTTGGATGACGTCCCTTAAAGGAACCGTCATTAGTCGGAAGACAACGGAAGAAGAGGATGGATCCGCGTCGCCTGCTTCAAGATGGACCCGCTCCGCACCGGATGGAAGAAGATCGAAGATGCCGCTTGGAGAAGATGTTTGCCGGTCCGGATGTCCTCTTCTTGCCGGATAGGAGGAAGACTTTGGAGCCTCTTCTGGACCTCTTCAGCACCGGATGATGGATCGCCAACCCCCGCTTGGGTTGGATGAAGATGTTGGAGCCAGGACGGATCGGTGATACCTGGATGGTGAAGACAAGGTAGGAAGATCTTCAGGGGCTTAGTGTTAGGTTTATTTAAGGGGGGTTTGGGTTAGATTAGGGGTATGTGGGTGGTGGGTTGTAATGTTGGGGGGGGGGGGTATTGTATTTATTCTTTTACAGGCAAAAGAGCTGAAATTCTTGGGGCATGCCCCGCAAAGGGCCCTGTTCAGGGCTGGTAAGGTAAAAGAGCTTGTAACTTTTTTAATTTAGAATAGGGTAGGGAATTTTTTATTTTGGGGGGCTTTGTTATTTTATTAGGGGGCTTAGAGTAGGTGTAATTAGTTTAAAATTGTTGTAATATTTTTCTTATGTTTGTAAATATTTTTTTATTTTTTGTAACTTAGTTCTTTTTTATTTTTTGTACTTTAGCTAGTTTATTTAATTGTATTTATTTGTAGCAATTGTGTTTAATTAATTTATTGATAGTGTAGTGTTAGGTTAATTGTAGGTAATTGTAGGTAGTTTATTTAATTATTTTATTGATAGGGTAGTGTTAGGTTTAATTATATCTTAGGTTAGGATTTATTTTACAGGTAAATTTGTTATTATTTTAACTAGGTAACTATTAAATAGTTCTTAACTATTTAATAGCTATTGTACCTAGTTAAAATAAATACCAAGTTGCCTGTAAAATAAATATTAATCCTAAAATAGCTATAATATAATTATAATTTATATTGTAGCTATATTAGGATTTATTTTACAGGTAAGTATTTAGCTTTAAATAGGAATAATTTATTTAATAAGAGTTAATTTATTTCGTTAGATGTAAATTATATTTAAGTTAGGGGGGTGTTAGGGTTAGACTTAGCTTTAGGGGTTAATCAATTTATTAGAATAGCGGTGAGCTCCGGTCGTCAGATTAGGGGTTAATAATTGAAGTTAGGTGTCGGCGATGTTAGGGAGGGCAGATTAGGGGTTAATACTATTTATTATAGGGTTAGTGAGGCGGGTTAGGGGTTAATAACTTTATTATAGTAGCGCTCAGGTCCGCTCGGCAGATTAGGGGTTAATAAGTGTAGGCAGGTGTCGGCGACGTTGAGGGGGGCAGATTAGGGGTTAATAAATATAATATAGGGGTCGGCGGTGTTAGGGGTAGCAGATTAGGGGTACATAGGGATAACGTAGGTGGCGGCGCTTTGCGGTCGGAAGATTAGGGGTTAATTATTTTAAGTAGCTGGCGGCGACGTTGTGGGGGGCAGGTTAGGGGTTAATAAATGTAATACAGGGGTCGGCGGGGTTAGGGGCAGCAGATTAGGGGTACATAAGTATAACGTAGGTGGCGGTCGGCAGATTAGGGGTTAAAAATTTTAATCGAGTGGCGGCGATGTGGGGGGGAGCTCGGTTTAGGGGTACATAGGTAGTTTATGGGTGTTAGTGTACTTTAGGGTACAGTAGTTAAGAGCTTTATGAACCGGCGTTAGCCAGAAAGCTCTTAACTCCTGCTATTTTCAGGCGGCTGGAATTTTGTCGTTAGAGCTCTAACGCTCACTTCAGAAACGACTCTAAATACCGGCGTTAGAAAGATCCCATTGAAAAGATAGGATACGCAAATGGCGTAGGGGGATCTGCGGTATGGAAAAGTCGCGGCTGAAAAGTGAGCGTTAGACCCTTTAATCACTGACTCCAAATACCAGCGGGCGGCCAAAACCAGCGTTAGGAGCCTCTAACGCTGGTTTTGACGGCTACCGCCGAACTCCAAATCTAGGCCTAAATCACCAACACCGTAGGAGATTTTTCTTATATCAGATGTGACCATAATGAAATAACACATGATGGGCAAATTCACCTGTTTACGGGTGTGCGATAAATAACCAGTAGTTTTTACTGGTTAATAGTTGGTACCGAAAAGTGCCTTTACATTGCAGTCTATGGGGAACTGTGTGTTCCCTGTAAGCATATATGTATATGCTTATATATATATATATATATATATATATATGTGTGTGTTTTTATATATTCACATACTAACACATAAATATATATATATATATATATATATATATATATATATATATATATGTGTGTGTATATAAGCATATACATATATACTTAAGACCTGCTAATAAATATAACAAAACAAATACTCAGTGCGAACTATCTTTTTAAGGGATTAATTGTATCTGTATGATATATTATAATATAAATTTGCTAATAATATATGTGACACCGTCTACAATCAACTATACAAATATATAGAGCACAATTATAAGAATGAAAGCAACACAATACTTGAAATAAGGGCTATGTAACAAAAAGAAAAGAATATAAAGCATATGACAACATATGAATATAGATAAATATGCCAAAAATACTGTCCTTTTTATGATGATCTTTGATTATCCACAAGGTAGCCCACTCAGAGTGAAAACAAAAGCAGTTCGTTCTCCAGGGGTATGGTAGAGAAGGGGTGTTATGCAGCTCTTCTAAAGGAACGCTTTCCCAAAAAATGATCTACTAAGGAAATGTAGAACTGTAGCAAAAAAGAGAAGCGCAAGACCCCATATCTCTGTGCAGCGTTACAAACACCTTTACTCAACTACTAACATAAAGTAATACACTCACAAGATAAAAACATATATGTGCATTAAGTGCATCAATGAGCACAAACATATATCACCATGTATCCTGTCCCCATCCGTTTAGTTCTTATTGTTCATTTCCGGACCTCGAGGGTAATTACCACAGTAATCCAATAATGTCCGTATGTGAACTGACCGGTAGTGTAAATGTTAATAAATAAATGAATAAGTCCCAAAAATTGATAGAACTTACTGATTCTCCTGAGGAGAGGTGACCCTCGGCTTTCTCGCGCCCTGTATGATCAATTGATAGGGTACGGAAACCTCACTGGGACCTAATTCCTCTTGAAGCGGATATTCCGCCTAAAAGCTGAGACACAGCTGATTCACTCGACGCGCTTTTTGTTCCGTAATCGGCTGAACTTTTTCAAGAGTCTACAGCTTGTGAACTGTGCAATGTTCTTATACACAGAACTCCTCTTTGGCACTCCCATATCCGGTGTAGCAGGGGTCGCCAGATGTACTGAGTGGAAAAAGGTCATTGTTCACAACATTAAAAATCCTATTCGACCTAAACTCGCTCTTTTTTCTCTCACAGCCTGTCAATAAACAGAGGCTCATATTAGGTACATAGTGAGAATTTCCAACTAATAACTTAATAGTTTGCATAAAAATTGTTGTTGCTTTTACACACTCGTACATGACTTTTTTCTACATAGGTAACACATGAACAAATGATATACAAATGGCCATAGATTCTTCTTATAATTTTAAAATCTGAAAAAATTCATATTCATAAACCACATAAAAACATTATACATAAAAATAAATAATGCATAATATATTCACAATATAAAAAGAGGGAGATTCTGATTAAATTGTTTAAAATATTTAAAATATTATAATATAACCATAATTTATATAGATTTTATGAGACATTGCATAGGGCATATAGATACCTAGAAATATCAATCATAGTATGCCTAACCTATATGTCCATATGCCCCTTTACTCATACAGTTTATTTAATATATTAATTTACCTAAACTAAAAAACTCCCTAAAAAACTCCCTAATATATATGTATGTATATATATATATATATATATATATATATATATATATATATATATATATATATATATATATATATATAAAAAAGAGTAATTAATTCAGATATTATTTGCACTAAATATAGATACTACCCTAAGCCATTACCCTAAAAACGCTTGTATATCTATGTTGATGTTTAATCCTCTGGGCGATAGGGAATCCAATTTTTTAATCCAGAATGTCTCCTGTTGTCTTAATTTCAATAACCTATTAGTGTCCCACTTATTAATAGGTATATGTTCTATCATTTTAATCTCTAAGCTATAAGGATTTTGATCATGGACTTTTGTTTATTGACAGGCTATGAGAGAAAAAAGAGCGAGTTTAGGTCGAATAGGATTTTTAATGTTGTGAACAATGACCTTTTTCCACTCAGTACATCTGGTGAACCCTGCTACACTGGATATGGGAGTGCCAAAGAGGAGTTCTGTGTATAAGAACATTGCACAGTTCACAAGCTGTAGACTCTTGAAAAAGTTCTGCCAATTACGGAACGAAACGCGCGTCGAGTGAATCAGCTGTGTCTCAGCTGTTAGGCGGAATATCCGCTTCAGGAGGAATTAGGTCCCAGTGAGGTTTCCGTACCCTATCAATTGAACATACAGGGCGTTAGAAAGTCAAGGGTCACCTCTCAGGAGAATCAGTAAGTTCTATCAATTTTTGGGACTTATTAATTTATTTATTAACATTTCCACTACCGGTCAGTTCACATACGGACATTATTGGATTACCTTGGTAATTACCCTGGAGGTCCTGAAATGAACAATAAGAACTAAATGGATGGGAACAGGATACATGGTGATATATGTTTGTGCTCATTGATGCACTAAATGCACATATATGTTTTTATCTTGTGAGTGTATTACTTTATGTTAGTAGTTGATTAAATGTGTTTGTAACGCTGCACAGTGATCTGGTGTCTTGCGCTTCTCTTTTTTGCTACAGTTCTACTTAAGACCTGCTGCCCATCGCTGCGTGACTTACTCCCTTCGCTGCACTAGGTTCTTTGCCGAGTCTAACTCCATGAGAACAAGGCTCCCATTGGAGCTTATGTAAGCATTTTCTCGTGAGCGCAAAGCTTCCATGCACATAACTTGTAATTGCAATACACATTTGTGTGCGCTGGTATTACAAAGTGAAGTGCAAAGATAGCCCTTGCAAAAGCGATATTTTGAGCTCCACTTGTAATCTGGCCAAATATCTGAATCACCCATAGGACTCCATTTATGAAGATGCATATGTAGGTTTGGAGCCCCAGTGGTAGTGGTCCAATATTGTGCAAATGAGCCTACAGCACTAGTTAAAGGGACAGTAAATACCTTGAGATTTGGATGTAAAATGTTTAGTTATGCATAATGAAACTAATTTGCAATATATTTTGATTATTTATTTTGTACCCTTTTGTGTAATTTAAATCTGAAAATTTAGCAATTTCTAACACTCAACTTGAAATGCATTTTTTTAACAGATATACGTATAATAATAATATAAAAACTATTATATATCTTTAATTCAACATTTTTAAATTTCTATTGCCCCACATTACTACCAAGTGATATGCCCCTTTAAAGTGGATATTTGGAAAGATTGTATAAGGTTACAGAAGCTTGACATACAGACCACAGATCTATTGGTTCTCTTGAAGAATGTTCTTTGTGTCCAGCTAGTTTTTACACTCCAGAAAGACATTGCCAATGTAATGGGTGGAACATACATTCTATCTATAAATTCAGAGCGTATTAATTAGTTTCTTAACCAACATATGATTTGTGTATTGTTTATAAAGATAGATAATAATGCATTTACTGCCCATTCCCCAGCTTTGCACAACCAACATTGTTATATTAATATATTTTATAGCCTCTACACCTCTAAATCTCTGCCTGTTTCTAGGTTTTGAAAGCCACCTCTTATCTCAGTGCATTTTATTAGCTTTTCACAGATAAGCAGTGCTAGTTCATGTGTGCCACAAAGATAACATTGTGCTCATTCCTGTATAATTATGCATGAACCAGCACTAATTGGCTAAAGTGCAAGTTTAAAAAACAAACAAAAAAAACACTGATATAAGGGGCAGTCTGCAGAGGCTTAGATACAAGGTAGTCACAGAGGTAAAAAGTGTATTAATATAACAGTGTTGGTTGTGCAAAACTGGGTAATGGGTAATAAAGGGATTATCAATCTTTTAAACAATAAAACATTTTAATGGGATATGAAACCCAAAATGTATCTTTCATGATTTAGGTAGAACATGCAATTTTCAACATCTTTCCAGTTTACTTCTATTATCAAATTTGCTTAATTTGCAATGCACTGCTGGTTTCTAACTGAACACATAGGTGAGCCAATGACAATCGGTATATATATATATATATATATATATATATATATATATATATATATAAAGCCACCAATCAGCAACTAGAACCTAGGTTCTTTGCTGCTCCTGAGCTTTTCTAGATAAACCTTTCAGCAAAGAATAACAAGAGAAGGAAGCAAATTATATAATAGGAGTAAATTAAAAAGTTGTTTAAAATTGTATGCTCTGTCTGAATCATAAGTGTCTTATTATGACTTTACTGTCCCTTTAAGTGGACTGTCCCGTTAATGATTATTGATCATTCAGATTTTAAGCTTGTAACTGGTAATGATCAATGCTCTGTGATTGAATAATTGGGCTAGATACATAAACACTTGTGAGCTGGTACATACAAGATCACTGGTCTTGAGTCTAATGTTTTTAAAAATCTTGTTTGAAATAAAAAAACGGTATAAGCTGTGTGTTTAGTTTATTACCCATTCTCCCTCAAGAGAACTTTTAACGAACAATAATGGCTGTTGATCATCGAAAAACGAACTGATACATGAAAAAATAAAAGTGTTCTCCAGGTTGCTTAGCTACTCTTACTTTTCTGTTGGTTTAGCATTTCCTTCTCTCCTGACAGCCTCCTCTCTCTCTGCATGTCACAATTTTCAGTATCGTCTTATGTTTTTACATTTAATTAATAGTGATGACATGTTCCGCATGGGTTTTTATTTGTACCGGTTCAATAGTCATCAAAAACATCCACCCCCATTGTCGGTATAAGCCGCGCCATCTTGTTTTTTTAATTCAAGCTTTCACATATCAGTAGCTGATATCATTATTATTATTATACTTTATTTATGAAGCACCATCATATTCCGCAGCGCTGTCCATGGATACAGTTCATTTAAATAAAACAATAATATAAAACTTCTAAGACTAAGAGACAGGACAGAATTTACAAACACATACAGGAGGAGTCGAGGGCCCTATTCCCATGGGAACTTACAATCTAGAAGGGTAGGAGGTTGAGAAACAGGAGGTGAGGACTGCAAGATTGAGAAAGATGTTAATGCAGAGTTAGATGAGGGAAATGTTGTTAGGTAAGAGAAATAATATTGAGTTGGGTGGTAGGCTTCTCTGAACAGAAAAGTCTTCAGAGAGCATTTAAAGGAAGAAAGATTAGGGCCAAGCCTGACAGCACGTGGGATAGTGTTCCAGATTGTAGGTGCTGCAAGACAGAAGTCCTGCAGTCTAGCATGAGAGGAGGTGATAGTCGCAGATGCAAGGAGCAGGTCATTGTTGGATCTTAGTGGGAGTATGCTTGTTGATTAGAGAGGATAGGTAGAGGGTAGCGCTGTTTGTGAGTGCTTTGTATGCAAGGGCGAGAATTTTGACTTTTATTCTGCTGTGTATGGGGAGCCAATGAAGGGACTCGCAGAGAGGTGCAGCAGATACAGAGCGATGGGAAAGGTGGATCAGCCTGAGGCATTTAGGATGGATTGAAGGAGGGAGAGGTGGGAAAGAGGAAGGCCAGTAAGTAGGTTATTGCTGTAGTCAAGTCGGGAAATAACAAGGGAGTGGATTATTTGCTTTGTGGTGTTAGCGCACAGAAAAGGTCGAATCTTGGAAATGTTGCATAGATGGTTGCGGAAGGATGTAGAAAGCGATTGGATATGGGGGGCAAAGGATAGATTTGAGTCAAGTGTAACTTGAAAGGCAGCAGACTTGGGGCGATGGGGAAATGGTGATGCCGTCAACAAGGATAGAAAAGTCACAAGTCGGCGTAGAGCTTGAGGGGGGGGGGGATAAGAAGGAGCTCAGTCTTGGACATGTTAATCTTTAGGTGGTGAGAGGCCATCCAGGAAGAAATACCAGATAAGCAGTCGCTGATATGAGAAAGGACAGAGGGAGAGAGAGCAGGGGTGGAGAGTTAGATCTGGGTGTCATCAACATAGAGTTGATATTTGAAGCCATAACTGCTGATAAGATTACCCAGTGAAGAAGTATAAATGGAGAAGAGTACAGGACCCAGAACAGATCCTTGAGGTACTCCAACAGACAGAGGCATTGGAGAGGAGGTGTCGCTGGCAAATCATTATTGTTTATCCAGTGTGTTTTATTGGTCAATCTATGGGTGCTGGGCATTTATCAAGTGCCTTTAGTTGTTGAATTAGATGTGTCCATGTTGTTTTTGATATTTAGTTGATAACTTGTGGTCAGGTGGCGTGTGATCGCCATAGTCAATGCTGTCCATACATCCTATCAGTGACTTTTAAAATATCCAATCTGATATTTTTTTGAACACTGGAATAAAATGTTGAAAAGGGAATATTAGGATTTTAAAAACATGATTGACAAAATTGTAATTGACACCAATGTTTGTAATTTAGTGACAATTATAAAGGTAAAGGATGCCATAGATTTAAAGGGTGTTCCTCTATGAAGGGAATGTGTCCATGTCAGAAACAGATTTCTGTTTTAGAATAGATAGCTGTAAATTGGGTACAAGAATACTGATCAAGCGCTAAACGGAAATACACATAAAGTCAAGAAACAAGGGTCTCCTAAAACCTGTTCAATGGTGATCAAGAAATGAATATACTTGATTGCACAAGATAAATGCTTAAAGGGACAGTCTACTCCAAAATTGGTATTGTGATTACCTTGTATTTAAGCCTCTTTTGACAGCCCCTTGATCACATGGCTATTTATTTATTATCTATTGACTTACATTTTAGCCAATTAGTGCAGTGTGAGCCACAACTCCACGGACGTGAGCACAATGTTATCTATATGGCCTACATGAATTAGCAGTCTCTTGTGAAAAGCTAACAAAAAGCATGTGATAAGAGGCTGTTATTGGTGGTTAAAAGCAGCCAGACATTTAGAGGTTTAAATGTTATAAAGTAAATTAATATAACAATGTTGGTTGTGCAAAACTGGGGAATGGGTAATAAAGGCGTTATCTATCTTTTTAAACAAAACAAATTTTGGTGTTGACTGTCCCTTTAAGTGTATATTAAAAATGAGGATAATCGGATAAAAAGCTTCTTTACTAATAAAAACAGAAATATGGGATATTTAAGTGTAAACACAAAGAGGCCTATCTATCAAGCCGTTAACTTTCTTGCATTCAACGGCACCAATACGCTCGCCTAACATCACCTAATATCATGGCCGCGGACCTGAATATGCTCTCCTTATTTATTAAAAAAGCCGGAAAAAAGCCGCACACCAAGTACGGGGTGATGAGCAGCGAACTGTTGTTAACTAACAGTCATCGATCTCGCTGCTATTTGGCTTTTTTCCAACTTTATTTATACCCTGTCACTAAACACCGACACTATACTAAAATGTTTAACCCCTATCCCGCCACTCCTGGACCCCACCACAACTTTGATAAAGTAATTAACCCCTATCTCACCGCTCCCGGACCCCGTCAAAACTTTAATAAAGCTATTAATCCCTATCCCACCGTTTCCGGACCCCGCCGCAACTTTAATAAAGTTATTAACCCCTATCCCGCTGCTCCCGGACCCCACCGCAACCTAAATAAAAGTATTAACCCCTATCCCGCCGCACCTGGACCCCACCGCAACTAAATAAATGTATTAAACCCTAAACCCCTGGCCTCCCACATCACTACCACTTACTAAACCTATTAATCCCTAAACCGCCAGCCCCCCACATCGCCATAAACTAAATTAAGCTATTAACCCCTTAACCTAGCAACCCGCTAATAAAAAGCCCCCCCCAAATAACCCCCCCTAGCCTACAATAAACTACCAATGGCCCTTAAAAGGGCCTTTTGCGGGGCATTGCTCCAAAGAAATCAGCTCTTTTACCTGTAAAATTAAATACCCCCCAACAGTAAAACCCACCATCCACACAACCAACCACCCCAAATAAAAACCTTATCTAAAAACCTAAGCTTCCCATTGCCCTGAAAAGGGCATTTGTATGGGCATTGCCCTTAAAATGGCATTTAGCTCTTTTACTGCCCAGACCCTACTCTAAAAATAAAACCCACCCAAAAAACCCTTAAATAAACCTAACGCTAACCCCCGATGATCCACTTACAATTCTTGAAGTTCCGCTTGAAGGATCCATCCAACCGGCAAGAAGTCTTCATCCGGACGGCTTCTTCCATCTTCATCCAGCCAGCAAAGTCTTCATCCATGCGGCCTCTTCTATCTTCATCCATCCCGCAAGGAGCGGGTCCATCCTGAAGACATCCGGTGCAGAGCGGGTCCATCCTGAAGACATCTGACGAGGAGCTCCTCTTCAATACAGTCTCCACCGTAAACTGGATCTTGAATGCAAGATGGCGTCCCTTGCATTCCTATTGGCTGAACGGTTCCAATCAGACAATAGGATAAGAGCTGCTAAAATCCTTTTGGTTGTTCCAGTCAGCCAATAGGATTAGAGTTGCTAAAATCCTATTGGCTGTTCCAAGTAGGGTCTGGGCAGTAAAAGAGCTAAATGCCCTTTTAAGGGCAATGCCCATACAAATGCCCTTTTCAGAGCAATGGGGAGTTTAGGTCTTTTAGATAGGGTTTTTATTTGGGGGTTGGTTGTGTGGGTGGTGGGTTTTACTGTTGGGGGGGGGTTGTATTTATTTGTACAGGTAAAAGAGCTGATTTCTTTGGGGCAATGCCCCGCAAAAGGCCCTTTTAAGGGCCATTGGTAGTTTATTGTAGGCTAGGGTTTTTTTATTTTGGGGGGGCTTTTTTATTTTGATAGGGCTATTAGATTAGGTGTAATTCTTTTTTATTTTTGATACTGTGGTTTTTTATTTTTTGTAACTTAGTGTTTTTTATTTTTTGTAACTTAGTGTTTATTTTTTTTTGTAATTTAGTAATTTTTAATTGTAGATTTAAATAATTTGAGTAGTGTTAGGTTTTTAAATATGTAATATAGTTAATTTAATTGGTAGTTTAATGTAATTTTAGTATAATAGTTAGGGTAGGTTAATTAATAGTTTAATATAGTTTAATTTAATCGTAGGATAATAGTTATGGCAGGTTAATTAATACTTTAATATAGTTTAATTTAATTGCAGGATAATAGTTAGGGTAGGTTAATTAATAGTTTAACCCCTTAATGACAACTAACGTACCAGGTACGTCCTGCAAAAACTGCCAGTTAGTGACAATGGACGTACCTGGTACGTCAGTTGTCTAAGAGAGTGCTGGAAGCTATTGCGATCGCTTCCAGCAGCTCTCAGGGTATAGCAGTGATGCCTCGATATTAAGGCATCCTGCAATACCCTTTAAAAAGCATCCGATGCAGAGAGAGCCACTCTGTGGCCCTCTCTGCACCGGTAGCGACGGTGCAGTTCGTTGGTGGGAGCTTACAAGGGAGGCAGGTGGGCGGCCCATCGCTACCCGGCATCCGGTTCCTGCAAGTGCATTGTGCACGCCGGATGCTGGGAGCGTGCGTGGGGGGGCAATGATTACTGTTAAGATGGAGGGGGGCAGAAAACGTTTTTTGTTTTTTTTTTAAATTAATATGATCTGGTAGGGGGTGGGGGTATTGGGGGGGGGGGGGCAGCTACACTACAGAAAAAGCTGTATTTAAAAAAAACACACAAAAAAACCTTTATTTTTTGGGGAAAACTGGGTACTGGCAGACAGCTGCCAGTACCCAAGATGGTGGCAAATAGGTAGGTGGGGAGGGTTAGAGAGCTGTTTGGGGGGGATTAGGGAGGTTGGGGGCTAAGGCAGGGGTCCATCACAGCTGAATAATTTAAAAAAAAAAATAAAAATAAAAAACACCTTTTATTTTAGTACTGGCAGACTTTCTGCCAGTACTTAAGATGGTGGGGACAATTGTGGGGTGGGGGAGGGAAGAGAGCTGTTTGGGAGGGATCAGGGGGTGAGATGTGTCAGGTGGGAGGCTGATCTCTACACTAAAGCTAAAATTAACCCTGCAAGCTCTCTACAAGCTACCTAATTAACCCCTTCACTGCTGGGCATAATACAAGTGGGGTGCGCAGCAGCATTTAGCGGCCTCCTAATTGCCAAAAAGCAACACCAAAACCATATATGTCTGCTATTTCTGAACAAAGGAGATCCCAGAGAAGCATTTACAACCATTTGTGCCATAATTGCACAAGCTGTTTGTAAATAATTTCAGTGAGAAACCTAAAATTGTGAAAAATCTAACTTTTTTTTTTATATTTGCTCACATTTGGCGGTGAAATGGTGGCATGAAATATACCAAAATGGGCCTAGATCAATACTTGGGTTGTCTACTACATTACACTAAAGCTAAAATTAACCCTTCAAGGTCCCTACAAGCTCCCTAATTAACCCCTTCACTGCTGGGCATAATACATGTGTGGTGCACAGCGGCATTTAGTGGCCTTCTAATTACCAAAAAGCAATGCCATATATGTCTGCTATTTCTGAACAAAGGGGATCCCAGAGAAGCATTTACAACCATTTGTGCCATAATTGTACAAACTGTTTGTAAATAATTTCAGTGAGAAACCTAAAGTTTGTGACAAAATTTGTAAAAAAAAAGTGAACAATTTTTTGTATTTGCTCGCATTTGGCGGTGAAATGGTGGCATGAAATATACCAAAATGGGCATAAATCAATACTTAGGGTTGTCTTCAAAAAAAAAAATATACATGTCAAGGGATATTCAGAGATTCCGGACAGATATCAGTTTTCCAATATAACTAGTGCTAATTTTGAAAAAAAGTGGTTTGGAAATAGCAAAGTGCTACTTGTACTTATTGCCCTATAACTTGAAAAAAAAGCAAAGAACATGTAAACATTGGGTATTTCTAAACTCAGGACAAAATTTAGAAACTATTTAGCATGGGTGTTTTTTGGTGGTCGTAGATGTGTAACAGATTTTGAGGGTCAAAGTTAGAAAAAGTGTGTTTTTTCCATTTTTTCCTCATATTTCATAATTTTTTTATAGTAAATTATAAGATATAATGAAAATAATGTATCTTTAGAAAGTCCATTTAATGGCGAGAAAAACGGTATATAATATGTGTGGGTACAGTAAATTAGTAAGAGGAAAATTACAGCTAAACACTAACACTGCAGAAATGTAAAAATAGCCCTTGTCCTTAAGGGCAAGAAAATTGAAAAATGGTCCGGTCATTAAGGGGTTTATATAGTTTCTTTTAATTCTACAGGTAAGTTTAAATTTATTATAAGATAGGGATGTTGTAATTTTAATGTAAAGTTAGCGGGTTGTTAGTTTAAGGGGTTAATAGCTTAATTTAGTTTATGGCGATGTGGGGGGCTGGTGGTTTAGGGGTTAATACATTTAGTTAGTGGTAGTGATGTGGGAGGCCAGGGGTTTAGGGGTTAATACTTTTATTTAGTTGTGGCGGGGTCGAGGAGCAGCGGGATAGGGGTTATTAACTTTATTTAGGTTGCGGCGGGGTCCGGGTGCAGCGGAATCGGGGTTAATAACATTATGTAAGTGGCGGTGATGTCGGGGAGGCAGATTAGGGGTGTTTAGACTCGGGGCTTATGTTAGGGTGTTAGGTGTAAACGTAACTGGTTTTCTACCATAGAAATCAATGGGATATCTGGCAGCATTGAACATAAGCTTTCGCTGCTTTCAGATTCCCATTAATTCCTATGGCATCCGCGGCCTCCAGGGTGGCGGTTTGAAAAACAGGTACGCTGGGCCGGAATACCCGCGAGTGTACCAGTTAACTATTTAAAAACTTTTAAAAAGTGTGAAATAGTGCCAAATGTGTATTCGGAACATCTGTAATGACGTAATCGTCGATCTGTATCGGATTGAGACTGGCGGATCGTATGTTACATCAGAGATTTCAACTTTTGCCAGTCTGTAGGCTTTGATAACTAGGTCGAATCAAGCTCACCACACTTACGCTGCGGAATTCTAGCGTATTTGCGGTCGATGGCTTGATAAATATCCCCCATAGGATCAGCACAAACACTATTCCATTCGTTAGAGATTTCTAAAGTAGAATGTCCTGGTGCAGCACCTGTCAGACCCCCCTTCCCTGGGTCTCAAGGTATAATTAAAAGAAACACAAAGGTGGCACTCAGTCAGTTAACTGTACATTTTATTAAAGTGAGCAACATTTTGGGCTCCTGCCCCTTTCTCAAGCTAAATTTATGTGCATATCAAACAACATTTATAAGCAAGACATAAGACAGAGGTGACCAATCAAATGGTAATTGGAGGGATTAACCAATGATGATGTCACAACTGAAATCATCCAAACGTAATTCCAATTCTCTTTCAACCCTCTCAATCCTAGTTCAGAAAGTATCACCTCATTAACATATTTAATACATCATACTATTAGCAAATAAGATGTAAGCACATTCACAAAAAAACATTAAAACACAATTAAAAAGAGTTCACAAAAACATTATCAAACTAAAAAGTCTTTCCAAACGAAGTAGTAAATCCAGAATGTGATCCATCGCCCAATCAGCAGAAACAAAAAAGACTCCTTATGCATAGTCAAAACACACAACTACAAGAGCATATCCGTGCTCACATTCAGATAAAACATCTGATGACGGCTCTTCAAAGGCTGATAGATACTCCTGTAATCCGTCTTTCTGCTCTTAAACAGCATTCTATAGCGACCTTTTCTCCTACTCAAACTCAAAACAAGTGGTGTCATCTCTGTTCGCTTTGGCAGTTTTCAGAGTTAGAATAGTCCCGGGATATAACAGGCAGATAAAACTATGGTGGCCTCTGCATGCAACGATACTGAGCAACGCTTTTAAAATCTTTCTCATATATATATATATATGTTTAAATGTGTACATATGTATGTGCACACATACATAGATACACATGTATACACAGACACACACTCATGCACACTTGCTCTATGTGTCTAAACTTGGTACTAGTGTATACCAAGTCCTAGCACAATTAAAGGGACACTGAACCCAAATTTTTTCTTTTGTGATTCAGATAGAGCATGCAATTTTAACCCCTTAATGACCGCAGCACTTTTCCATTTTCTGTCCGTTTGGGACCAAGGCTATTTTTACATTTCTGCGGTGTTTGTGTTTAGCCGTAATTTTCCTCTTACTCATTTACTGTACCCACACATATTATATACCGTTTTTCTCGCCATTAAATGGACTTTCTAAAGATACCATTATTTTCATCATATCTTATAATTTACTATAAAAAATTTTTATAAAATATGAGGAAAAAATTGAAAAAAACACACTTTTTCTAACTTTGACCCTCAAAATCTCCTACACTTCAACAACTACCAAAAAACTCCCATGCTAAATAGTTTCTAAATTTTGTCCTGAGTTTAGAAATACTCAATGTTTACATGTTCTTTGCTTTTTTGCAAGTTATAGGGCAATAAGTACAAGTAGCACTTTGCTATTTCCAAAAAAATTTTTAAAAAATTAGCGATAGTTACATTGGAACACTGATATCTGTCAGGAATCCCTGATTAACCCTTCACATATATATATTTTTTAAAAGAACACAACCTAAGGTATTAAACATGGGGTATTTTGACTCTTTCCATGCAACTATTTTACCACCAATCTATGCCAAAGTTTGAAAAAAAAAAAAAAAGTGGTGATTTTTTGACAAAATAGCAATTCAAGAATACATTTACTGAGAACGTTAAGGGTTACTGCCAAATAACACCCCAATATGTCTTCAGCAGCATCTCCTGAGTACAGTGATACCACCCATGTATAGGTCTGTTGGGTTCTCTGGGGGCTAAAAGGCCTTATTTTTAGGGGGCGCATTCCAGTTTTTTAATTTGGAATTTTCACATCTGTCGTCATGCACCCATGTCCTATTTGGGACATTTCTGAAGCCGGACAATGCAAATTACCCCCATCAAACCATATATTTTTAAAAAGTAGACACCCTAGGGTATTTCAAATGCTGGTATTTTAACACTTTGCATGCACTAATTCAACCACCAGTCTTTGTCAAACTTTTGGGTAGTCATTTTGGTGTGTTATTTTTCACACGCATTGTACTTTAGGCATGGATTCTCAGTTCCTGTTATATGTTACTGACCAAAAACACCTCAATATGTGTTCAACAACAACTTCTGAGTACAGTGATACCCCCCATGTATAGGTGTGTCGGGTTCTCTGGGGGCTAAAAGGCCTTAATTTTAGGGGGCGCATTCCAGTTTTTCAACTTGGAATTTTCACATCTGTCATCATGCACCCATGTCCTATTTGGGACATTTCTGAAGCCGGACAATGTAAATTACCCCCATAAAACCATATATTTTTGAAAAGTAGACACCCTAGGGTATTTCAAATGCTGGTATTTTAACACTTTCCATGCACTAATTCAACCACTAGTCTTTGTCAAACTTTTAGGTAGTCATTTTTTTGCATTATTTTTCACACACATTGTACTTTAGGCATATATTCTCAGTCCCTGTTATGTGTTACTGCCAAAAAAAACCTCAATATGTATTCAACAACATCTCCTGAGTACAGTGATACCCCCCATGTATAGGTGTGTCGGGTTCTCTGGGGGCTAAAAGGCCTTAATTTTTTTTCAAATATCTTTTTATTGTTGTCCGGTAAAGCAATACACACATTCCAGTGATTACATTTTGTGCGGTTATCATGTCTGGTGACAAGATTTACAATGCAGGTCCAAAATTAAACACAGTATGAAACAAAGCAATGTCACATTATGAGGGGTGAAATATTTTCTTCACTTGTCCACACTACGTTTCTATCTTACATGATATTTACTTGGTCTGAGTGATTGCACTTCCCCGACATAATCTTTTTCCATTTTCTTTGATATACCTATAACTAAACACTTAAGTAACCTATTCTAACTAGTAACCTAAATAAACCTTTTTTTAAAAAAAGAAAAAAAAAGGACAAATATTATTGTCCTTGAGGCCCGGCGGAGGAAAAAAAAAAATAAAAAAATAAAAAAAAGGGGGGGAGGGAGGCTGTGGGAGGTGAGGAAGGAGAGGAGGGGAGGGGGAGGCAGTTCACCTATGAAACAATTGTCGTTTAAAATAAATGTGCCCACTCCCCTCTCAGTTCCGCTTCTATGAAAAGAACTGAGTCCCTAAATGGGATCAGAATAAGTCTCTGAATCTCCAACTCGAAGGTAAGTATGAGTCTGCGCCATTTACGCAGGAATAAACCCAGCCTGTTCTGAACATCCATCCTAACATCCATTTGTTCCGTGAATATTTGTGTTCTAAGTAGGTTCCTAAAGCCCACAAAGGAGGGGCCCTTCCTTACTGTCCACTTTTTTAAGATACATTTTCTAGCTAATAAAATTACTAGGCTTAATATTGCGTCTTGTTGCCTGTGTTGCGTTTCCCAATGCAAAAATAGGATAGTTTCTGGGCTAAGCGTGATGTGTATCTGTAAGGACTTATTGATCCAATATTGTATTTTATTCCAGTACTGTCTGACTGACGGACACTCCCACATATAATGTAAGAGAGAAAAGGCCTTAATTTTAGGGGGCGCATTCCAGTTTTTCAACTTGGAATTTTCACATCTGTCATCATGCACCCATGTCCTATTTGGGACATTTCTGAAGCCGGGCAATGTAAATTACCCCCATCAAACCACATATTTTTGAAAAGTAGACACCCTAGGGTATTTCAAATGCTGGTATTTTAACACTTTCCATGCACTAATTCAACCACTAGTCTTTGTCAAACTTTTAGGTAGTCATTTTTTTGCATTATTTTTCACACACATTGTACTTTAGGCATATATTCTCAGTCCCTGTTATGTGTTACTGCCAAAAAAAACCTCAATATGTATTCAACAACATCTCCTGAGTACAGTGATACCCCCCTTGTATAGGTGTGTCGGGTTCTCTGGGGGCTAAAAGGCCTTAATTTTAGGGGGCGCATTCCAGTTTTTCAACTTGGAATTTTCACATCTGTCATCATGCACCCATGTCCTATTTGGGACATTTCTGAAGCCGGCCAATGTAAATTACCCCCATCAAACCATATATTTTTGAAAAGTAGACACCCTAGGGTATTTCAAATGCTGGTATTTTAACACTTTCCATGCACTAATTCAACCACTAGTCTTTGTCAAACTTTTAGGTAGTCATTTTTTTGCATTATTTTTCACACACATTGTACTTTAGGCATATATTATCAGTCCCTGTTATGTGTTACTGCCAAAAAAAACCTCAATATGTATTCAACAACATCTCCTGAGTACAGTGATACCACCCATGTATAGGTGTGTCGGGTTCTCTGGGGGCTAAAAGGCCTTAATTTTAGGGGGCGCATTCCAGTTTTTCAACTTGGAATTTTCACATCTGTCATCATGCACCCATGTCCTATTTGGGACATTTCTGAAGCCGGCCAATGTAAATTACCCCCATCAAACCATATATTTTTGAAAAGTAGACACCCTAGGGTATTTCAAATGCTGGTATTTTAACACTTTCCATGCACTAATTCAACCACTAGTCTTTGTCAAACTTTTAGGTAGTCATTTTTTTGCATTATTTTTCACACACATTGTACTTTAGGCATATATTCTCAGTCCCTGTTATGTGTTACTGGCAAAAAAAAACCTCAATATGTATTCAACAACATCTCCTGAGTACAGTGATACCACCCATGTATAGGTGTGTTGGGTTCTCTGGGGGCTAAAAGGCCTTATTTTTAGGGGGCGCATTCCAGTTTTTCAACTTGGAATTTTCATATCTGTCATCATGCACCCATGTCCTATTTGGAACATTTCTGAAGCCGGGCAATGTAAATTACCCCCATCAAACCATATATTTTTGAAAAGTAGACACCCTAGGGTATTTCAAATGCTGGTATTTTAACACTTTCCATGCACTATTTCAACCACTAGTCTTTGTCAAACTTTTGGGTAGTCATTTTTTTTGTGTTATTTTTCACACACGTTGTACTTTAGGCATATATTCTCAGTCCCTGTTATGTGTTACTGCCAAAAAAACCCTCAATATGTATTCAACAACATCTCCTGAGTACAGTGATACCACCCATGTATAGGTGTGTTGGGTTCTCTGGGGGATAAAAGGCCTTATTTTTAGGGGGCGCATTCCAGTTTTTCAACTTGGAATTTTCACATCCCATGCACCCATGTCCTATGTAGGCTATTTCTGAAGCCGGCCAATGTAATTTACCCCCATCAAACCATATATTTTTGAAAAGTATACACCCTAGGGTATTTCAAATGCTGGTATTTTAACACTTTCCATGCACTAATTCTTTGTCAAACTATTAGGCAGTCATTTTTTGTGTGTTATTTTTCACACACATTGTACTTTAGACATGAATTCTCAGCTCCTGTTATGTGTTACTGCCAAAGAAGACCCCAATATGTGTTCACCAACATCTCCTGAGTACAGTGATACCACCTATGCATAAGTTTCTTGGCTTGTTCGGGGGGTGTAATGCCAAATGTCCAACATGCGTTTGTGATTTTTTTTTCACATTTAACATATTTTCTTTGCCTATTGTCTTTTTGGGGGTATTTTAACATACCCCAATTTATTTGTTTCCATGAATGTGCATATTTTTGAAATGTTGACACCCCAAGGTATTGTATATGGTGTGCTTTGATGCATTTGAAGTAACTGTTTTAGCTAAAAAAATTGGAGAAAGTGTATGGTGGCATTTTTTCAATTTTCATTTTTACACACGCATTGCTTTTTGACTATGATTTAGGAGAGACTGTTGTAAGTTAGTGCAAAAAAATACTTCAGGTTGTTTTCTGCTAGGCACCCTGAGTACACCTATGCCCCCCATGCATAGGTTTGCCAGGATTTTGGGAAGGTTATGTTACAATTTTATGACTTGTGATTTTAGTTATTAAGTGAGAGTATTTCTTCTGATAGGCCTATCTTTAGTTTGGGGCCTATTGTAAACCCCACTTTTATTTATTGCCATGAATGTGCATATTTTTGAAATGTTGACACCCCAAGGTATTGTATATGGTGTGTTTTGATGCATTTGAAGTAACTGTTTTAGCTAAAAAAATTGGAGAAAGTGTATGGTGGCATTTTTTCAATTTTCATTTTTACACACACATTGCTTTTTGACTATGATTTAGGAGAGACTGTTGTAAGTTAGTGCAAAAAAATACTTCAGGTTGTTTTCTGCTAGGCACCCTGAGTACACCTATGCACCCCATGCATAGGTTTGCCAGGATTTTGGGAAGGTTATGTTACAATTTTATGACTTGTGATTTTAGTTATTAAGTGAGAGTATTTCTTCTGATAGGCCTATCTTTAGTTTGGGGCCTATTGTAAACCCCACTTTTATTTATTGCCATGAATGTGCATATTTTTGAAATGTTGACACCCCAAGGTATTGTATATGGTGTGTTTTGATGCATTTGAAGTAACTGTTTTAGCTAAAAAAATTGGAGAAAGTATATGGTGGCATTTTTTCAATTTTCATTTTTACACACACATTGCTTTTTGACTATGATTTAGGAGAGACTGTTGTAAGTTAGTGCAAAAAAATACTTCAGGTTGTTTTCTGCTAGGCACCCTGAGTACACCTATGCCCCCCATGCATAGGTTTGCCAGGATTTTGGGAAGGTTATGTTACAATTTTATGACTTGTGATTTTAGTTATTAAGTGAGAGTATTTCTTCTGATAGGCCTATCTTTAGTTTGGGGCCTATTGTAAACCCCACTTTTATTTATTGCCATGAATGTGCATATTTTTGAAATGTTGACACCCCAAGGTATTGTATATGGTGTGCTTTGATGGCTTTTTAGCCAAAAAAATTGGAGAAAGTGTATGGTGGCAATTTTTCAATTTTCATTTTTACACACACATTGCTTTTTGACTATGATTTAGGAGAGACTGTTGTAAGTTAGTGCAAAAAAAATACTACAAGTTGTTTTCTGCAAGGCACCTTGAGAACACCTATGTCCCCCATGCATAGGTTTGACAGGGGTTTTTGTAAAAAAAAAAAAAAAAGAACAGCCCCATTTTAGAAAAAAAAATATATTAGTGAAATGTAAAAATCTGGCACATTAAAAGTAAAAAAATAACAACAAAAAATTTAACAGTAAACATAACAAAAAAAAATAACAGCAAATGTATTAATTTTTTAAAAATTGACCATTGTATGGTACCGCTTGAAGCAGTCCCCAATGCAGAGTTCAGGCTGTCCAGGGCAATCAGGACAGTGATATACAGTGTCCCTTCTCTGCCCCCTCTTGGTACAGACTCTGCATTTTTTTTGTGGTCTCTGCTTTGCGGCAGTAGGGGGGATTTTAAAAATAAAATGAGTAGCCCCAACTCTGCTCTCTCCCATCACCGCCCGGGGAGCAGGTGCATCATGGTACAAAATCCCCGAAATGATCTGGAGCTGAAATTGTAAAAAAGTCTGTTTCATTCCGGGGTTTGCTTTTTTGAACAACAAAAAAGCGTTGTGGGTTGCAATCTGCATTAGGTAAATTGCAACCTTTTTGTACCAGGCCCTTGTCTTCCGCATAATTAGGTAGGGCTGCAGCAGCTGATCTGCCAGATCAACCCCACCCATATGTCGGTTATAAGACTTGATGCACACTGGCTTCCTTATGATCTCAGCTCTGCCACGTACAGAGACCGCCACCGTCCTCTCTGTGTGGATGGTGGTAAGAAGGTATACATCCTT
Organism: Bombina bombina; assembly: GCF_027579735.1. NCBI lineage: Eukaryota > Metazoa > Chordata > Amphibia > Anura > Bombinatoridae > Bombina > Bombina bombina. Next base: position 1,243,638,735 of record NC_069499.1, read on the forward strand.
CTTGTCTCTGTACTTAAGTGCCAACAGCTCCTCTTGGCGCAGAGCTGAGGTCTCCCCCCTTCGTAGCCGGGTGCGTACAAGTTGTCCTGGGAAACCTTTGCGGTTCTTTTTAATAGTACCGCAAGCTACTGTATCAAAGCAATACAGTAGCTTGAACAAAAGGACACTTGTATAAAAATTGTCTAAGTACAAGTGATACCCTTTGTTCATTAGGGGTAATATCAGGTCCCAGACAATCTTGCCAGTGGTTCCCATATGTTCTGGGCAACCTGGAGGGTCAAGGTGGCTATCCTTTCCCTCATACACCCGGAAGGCCTGAGTATACCCAGTCTCGCTCTCACAGAGCTTATACACCTTTACCCCATACCTGGAGCGCTTGGAAGGAATATACTGCTTGAATCCCAGCCTTCCCTTATACTTCATCAGGGATTCATCAACGCATATATTCCTTCCAGGTGTATAAGCCTCTGCAAACCTGGCAGAAAAGTGGGTAATCAGGGGGCGGATTTTATACAGCCTGTCAAATTGGGGATTCTCCCTAGGGGGGCACAGGCTGTTGTCGCTGAAGTGCATGAAATGAAGAATCATTTCATATCTCTGCCTCGACATACTCTGGGAGAAAATGGGGGTAGAGCAGATGGGGCTACTGCTCCAGTAGGAGTGAACGGAGGGTTTCTTTATGATGCCCATCAGCATAGTCAATGCCCAGAATTTTTTAAATTCTGGCACATTGATGGGGGCCCATTGCTGCTTTGCCAAATATGTTTCAGGCTTTGCAGCACGGTACTGATGGGCATATAAATTAGTTTGGGCGACAATGTTCCCCAATACATCATCACCCAGAAACACCTCCAGAAACTGTTGGGGGCTAAAACCTGCCACATCTATATTTATGCCAGCATTTGCTGTGAAGGGTGGGATATCTGGCCTCTGGAGATGAGGCGTTACCCACTCTTCAGCGGCAATGGCAGCAACACGCCTCCTTCTAGCAGGGGGGCTGGCAGGGGGGCTAGCAGGGGGGCTGGCAGGGGGGCTAGCAGCCACAGATACATCACTATCAGTTGAGACTGCATCTAATGATGTATCTGAGCATATGGCAGGGTCAAAATTGGGGTCTGAGTCAGACATAGAGGCATCTGACTCTGACGCAAGGAGAGCATATGCCTCCTCAGCACTATATGTTTTATTTGACATTATTGTATCTGTCACAGAAAACCAAAATTAATTAATTAACTAAATGGCCTTTGGTTTTTTTTTAAAAAAAGTACAGCTATGCTAATGCCAGTGATTTATAGCGACCACTGGCAAGCTAGGGGTTAAATACTCTTTAAATTAAATTAGCTAAATGGCTCTGAAAGGAGCCTTTGGGTTTTTAAAAAATTACAACAACAAAAATTAACCCCTAAAAAAATGCACAGACAGCAAAAAAGTACAGCTATGCTAATGCCAGTGATTTATAGCGATCACTGGCAAGCTAGGGGTTAAATACTCTTTAAATTAAATTAAATTAACTAAATGGCCTTTGGGTTTTTTAAAAAAAAAGTACAGCTATGCTAATGCCAGTGATTTATAGTGATCACTGGCAAGCTAGGGGTTAAATACTCTTTAAATTAAATTAAATTAGCTAAATGGCTCTGAAAGGAGCCTTTGGGTTTTAAAAAATTACAACAACAAAAATTAACCCCTAAAAAAATGCACAGACAGCAAAAAAGTACAGCTATGCTAATGCCAGTGATTTATAGCGATCACTGGCAAGCTAGGGGTTAAATACTCTTTAAATTAAATTAAATTAGCTAAATGGCTCTGAAAGGAGCCTTTGGGTTTTTAAAAAATTACAACAAAAATTAACCCCTAAAAAAATGCACAGACAGCAAAAAAGTACAGCTATGCTAATGCCAGTGATTTATAGCGATCACTGGCAAGCTAGTGGTTAAATACTATTTAAATTAAATTAAATTAGCTAAATGGCTCTGAAAGGAGCGTTTGGGTTTTTAAAAAATTACAACAACAAAAATTAACCCCTAAAAAATGCACAGACAGCAAAAAAGTACAGCTATGCTAATGCCAGTGATGTATAGCGATCACTGGCAAGCTAGGGGTTAAATAGTCTTTAAATTAAATTAAATTAGCTAGATGGCTCTGAAAGGAGCCTTTGGGTTTTTAAAAAAAAATACAACAACAAAAATTAACCCCTAAAAAAATGCACAGACAGCAAAAAAAAAGTGCAGCTGTGCTACTGCCAGTGATTTATAGTGATCACTGGCAAGCTAGGGGTTAATGGCTCTGAGAAGAGCCTTTGGATTTTAAATTTTTTAACAAATAAAAGAAATAAATCTCTCTCTGCTAAAATACAGGTCTCTCTCTCTCTCCAACAAAATAGCAAGTGAGGAGAGGGAGGGAGATCCACACTGATCAGAGTCAATATTTACAAATATTGACCTGATCAGACAAATGGGAGATTTTATTATTATTTTTTTTTTTTTCTAAGAAGGCTCAGATTGGGTGACCCTAGCTTGCCCCTATGGTGAGACAGGCTAGGGACACCCCCAGAGGCCCCATGATGCACTGGGCATCGCCATTTTGGAAGCCTCATGGGGGAGGGGGGGGGCTATATGTGGGGGCTTTTTTATTTTATATTTTAATTTTTTTTTGCCCATTTTTTATTTTATTTATACACTAACTAAGTGCCTCGACCCACCGAGGCACTTAGCACACTAGCAGAGCATCGGAAGCGTGTCCGATCGCTTCCGATGCTCTGCTGCACTGCCGGGCTCCACGTGGAGCAAAACCGGAAGTGATCACTCAAGGGGGAGTGATCAATCCGGTCCCGGCACTCCGTAACAGCACTGCAGGGATGCCTAGACATCGAGGCATCCCTGCAGTACTGTAATAGTGCCTGGAAGCGATCTTGATCGCTTCCAGCACTCACTTTAGCCGAGGACGTGCAGGGTACGTCGTCAGGCGTTAACTGCCTTTTTTTTCAGACGTACCCTGCACGTCCTCGGTCACTAAGGGGTTAAGCAACTTTCTAATTTACTCCTATTATCAATTTTTCTTCATTCACTTGCTAACTTTATTTGAAAAATAAGACAGCTAAGCTTATTTTTTGGTTCAGAACTCTGGACAGCACCTTTTTATTGGTGGATGAATTTATCCACCAATCAGCAAGAATAACCCAAGTTATTCACCAAAAATGGGCCGGCATCTAAACTTACATTCTTGCATTTCAAATAAAGATACAAAGAGAATGAAGAAAATTTGATAATAGGAGTAAATTAGAAAGTTGCTTAAAATTGCATGTTCTGTTTGAATCACGAAAGAAAAAATTTGGGTGTAGTGCCCCTTTAATGCATAGAATGTATCTCAATTTACCTTTCACAACTATATAGTTCAAAGGCTGTGCTAAATAGCATGTTGTTCTCTTCTTAAAGGGATAGAAAAGTCAAAATTGAAATACGTATGGGTGCATTTTAATTTGAAATAGAACCATTGTTGCAATATCTTCCATTAGCAGAAATTCTTTTATTAAAAGTTATTACTGGTTTTCTGCGGCATACGCACATATCCTGTGAGGACCCGTGCATCAGTGTTCAAACACCATGCTTGCTCAGATAGCGGATGGTGGTGTGTATTGCTTTTAAAGTTTTAATTTGTGTCATACAAGGTATTGCTGACCCTCTGAGAAGCTGTGGTGTTTGAATACTGGTGCACAGACCCTCTCAAGATATTTGCGTATGCCACAGAAAAACAGTAATAAGTTTTACTAGAAGCATCTTTGCTAATGGAAGTATCTATTTCACATTGAAATGCACCTATATACATTTCATTTTTAAACCTTTCTATCCCTTTAAGTAAAAATGAGTTACTACAAGAAGTGCATGGCCTTGGCATTAGTGGGCTGATAATAATAATAATAATAATAATAATAATAATAATATTACTATAGTCATTCCTACACAGACACATTTAGATGGTTTTATGCAAAAAAATATTATAATTCTCTGTTCACCATCATAAAATATATCTGCTCCCTACTGTATGCTGCAAGATTCCATCTAGGTGGATGCAGGTTTCCTATGTAGGATGGTGTGTTCAAAGGTGCCTGCAAATTATTATATTATGTATCTCCCTTTAATCTTCCTTTGCCTCTGTAATCTTCCTGCAGTCTATAAATGATTCAATTTATATCTGATGCTGCACAGTCATATATTTAAAATCATATCTGAAAGCTGCTCTTGCCTGTTAACACCTCATGTGCTTCCACAAAGATCAGTTACGCATCCTCCTCTGATTTTGTCACAGCAACCTTCCACTATTTGCCAATCTGTGACTGACAGCGTTAACCATGTTTGTCTTTAAGTATTACCATTATATTTTAAAGAGTAATAGGCAGAAAATAATATACCCATTAAATCATAAAATCAAAAAGCAAATATGAGGGTAGTAAAGAAGTGTGCATCGTTGCTTCTGTGGAAGCTAATAATCCAGATCTTAATGTGCTTTACTTTCACTAGAAAAAATCTGGCTCCAAAAAGAACCACGAGCTGCCACTTTCTTCCACATTCGGACTATCATGAATGATCAGAACACATGTGCCTACTTATTTTGTGGTAAAACCAATCAAAATGTTACTACTCAATCAGAGTATCTGACCTGAGCTTTGGTCACCTTGAAAGTTCATAGAAGCGATTAAATAAATGTTTTAAAAGCTTTTAAAACGGTCACATTAATACTATGGCACAGAACTACATGCAAAACTCCATATATGCATATCAAGTCATTTTACCAGTGCAGGGGTCTTGTCTAGGGATAGGCCAACAAGTCTTAGGCCTAGTGCAACAGCTCTGAAGAGGCATCAGATATTCAATTCTTAGCCACTTTCTGCATATAAATGCTGCATTTGATTACTTCTGGCCCCCAATTTTGGTACACACCTCACACCATAAGTATAGACACAAATATGGAGAAATTAATTAAAGATTCCTAGGAAGCTCAGCACAATGGGATGCCATAAAAAGGTGCCGCAAAATATTACGAGCCTAGGGCAGCATGAAACAGTAGCATGGTTACTACTGGTACTCTTCCTGTGTCTGCAGCTCTCTTCAAAACTTTTCTCTTATTTTAACCCTGTAAAAATGTTGGTTGGTGAAGTTCTGCATCTTTACACTGCGCTCCTCCATCTTGGAATGGAAATATTCTTGTACTCTGTGAAGGAAGCTGTGCACATTCAGTGATATTGTCTTTCTGATGAGCTATTTCATGCACTTCAGTTTATCTTACACAATACACAGTAGCAGCTGTAAATGCTTGCAGTAGCCACATTGCTCCATATCATTCCTGGTGAGATTTTTATATTTGTTATGTAAATTTTAAATTGTTAAAAGTGCAAACTGTAACCCTTCTGCTTTCTATTGTGCAATTTAATCCAAAGTGAAAGGTACAGCTGTCAAAAACTCAGTAACGTCACTGCTTGTGTCACACAATGCACAAATATGAGCGCTACAAGATGGAGGCTCCCAGTATAAAGGTGTAAAGCTTTACCCACTGGCTTCTTTAAAGGGACAGTTCACCAAAAAATGTTCTCCCCTTTAAATTGTTCCCAATGATCCATTTTACCTGCTGGAATGTATTACATTGTTTACAGGTGGCTCCTCTACCCTTATATTGGCTTTGAAATAGCTGATTTAGCCTGTGGCATCCCCATCTATACTGAAAGTTTGTATACTGGAGTCTAGGCTATTGATAAACCTAAATAAACACAGCCAGCAGAAGAAATTACACTCCCAGTGGGGTGCTGGCTAGTTAAGTAATAAAATGATTATTTTCCATTGTTCTCTCTATGTATTGAGCTTTGTTTTCCAGACTAATATATGATAAGGAAGCAAATGTGTGTACACAAATTGATAACATGATGAGATCTGATATTACTTGAAACTCAACCTATTGTAATAGCCTGTGGTTTAAAAGCACAAAACCAGCTACTTCATATACACAAATAAAGCTAAAAATGCAATTTCTCATACATTTTATACTCTGCAGCCAGTAAAATACATTAATATAAAAAATATTTTAAAGTGTACTGTCCCTTTAATGGGATAAAATAAGAGAAAAGCTTTAGAGATGCAAATAGAGGAAAAGCAATAGCATGGTGAGTAGTAACCATGTAGTTGTTCTTAGCTGTTTACTGTCCAAATGAAAGTGTTTGCTTGTACTCTGTAAACATCAAAATAACAGGCCAGATGCTGATGCCCCTATATCTACTTCTGCATGGTATAGTCAGAGTCATTTTATATGATGTTCATCTTCTTTCATCACTCTCTAAAATCCAACACTTTGCCTGACTGAATTACATTTGGAGTTCTGTTTTAATGTCTTGACAATTTATTGTCTCCCCTATTTATAAAGATACTAGCTGAGACTGCCCACATGCCCACTGTCTGGAGCACTGTGCCTCTGAACCTCCTGGCCCTGAAGTACAAAATGAAATTGAAAATACATTTTTATGCTATTAGAAGTATTAGTGAAAGATTTGGTGTCTTAAAATATCATTAGTATGACTCATAAGGGATTAAAGGAGCAATGTTGTGCGACCCTGTAAAGAAAAAAACACTTTCCCCCACTTAACCTTCTACTTAAGCTAATAAATAAAGACACAACAACAATTGGGATTTAAAGACCCTTGGGTCATTTATTAACTCGAGGCACCCCTGGATGTTTATTTAACAAAAACATCAGGGCGTTTTTACCTAATTCAACTCTGACTCATTTACATGGTTATATGTAAACGCTATAACTTTAACTTGAAGAAACATTAAGCGGCAAACAAACTAACTACCTAACTCACATGAAGCGGGAAGCAGGCCCAGGCAGCTGACACAAAGCGGAGCCCGGCTACAACGCATAACGGATAGAAGGTTTTACTCAAGCTGTTCGGCCCACCGCAAACCAGGAGAAGCTTTCCCCAGGCACGCGCCTGGCTATGTCACGCCTCCTGCAATGGCCGTCACTCCTCCCCGCTTTCTATCTGACGCCTGGGTCGCTACCGCCCGCCCCTTAGAGTGTCAACACCGCTCAAACCTTATTGGTCCTCCGGAATCGCCAGGCGAACACCAAACGATTTCCGAAAGGAGCTGAAAAATTTAAATCCCTGGACTTACCAACGGACTCTGAGTCGACTAACCCTGCCCAGAGCCAAGGGGGCCTAACCTACAACTTAAACCAAAAGCCGCTATCAGGGTGGGAGGGGTGGGAGAAGATCTGTGATGGCCAGGAACAGAAAAAAGAGGGCCTAAAACTCCCAGAAGCCCCTTTTTATTGGTAAGTCAAGATCCCTCCCTTAGCCTGCAACATTGTTGCTAGTCACACTCACACAACCCACATACACTCCTCCTCCCTGCTTCCTTAACCCTTAAGCCGTTTCTGGCTAGTTTTCAGCCCTGCACTTTCCTAAGGGATTAAAGGAGCAATGTCGTGCGACCCTGTAAGGAAAAAAACACTTTCCCCCAATTAACCATCTACTTAAGCTAATAAATAAAGACACAACAACAATTGGGATTTAAAGACCCTTGGGTCATTTATTAACTCAAGGCACCCCTGGATGTTTATTTAACGAAAACATCAGGGCGTTTTTACCTAATTCAACTCTGACTCATTTACATGGTTACATGTAAACGCTATAACTTTAATTTGAAGAAACATTAAGCGGCAAACAAACTAACTACCTAACTCACATGAAGCAAGAAGCAGGCCCAGGCAGCTGACACAAAGCGGAGCCCGGCTACAACGCATAACGGATAGAAGGTTTTACTCAAGCTGTTCGGCCCACTGCAAACCAGGAGAAGCTTTCCCCAGGCACGCGCCTGGCTATGTCACTCCTCCCCGCTTTCTATCTGACGCCTGGGTCGCTACCGCCCGCCACAAGAAACAACAACCACCTGATTCTTGCCGCCAAAACCTATGACTAACTACCCTATAACTTACATAACTGCAGCTACTAATCCTTTCCTAATGTTCTCTATAAACCTGTCTAACCCCAGGTCCGTTAGATGGACCCCATCCTGCCTGTACAAGCTCCTGTCCCCTGCTGAGATGTCGGGGTGCCTCACTATAAAACCTCCCAATTCTCTGATGACCTTCCCTACGTCCCTGTTAACTTTCTTTCGTACTCCAAAGGCGGCCTTATGGCAGACCATATGCCGCCAATGCAGCCTGGGAATCACCTGTGACCACCCTACTCTTACCCCAGGCAACCATGCGTGCAACCACCTAACGTCAGCGCACATAATCTGAATTAACTCTAGGGTAGGCATCGCCCCTAGGTCGTTGCCCCCCAGATGTATGACTATCACATCAGGACGATCCCACCTTTGGTAGGCCTCCTGTATCAATGCAGGCATGTCGTGCCAACAGAGACCTCTGCGGCCGAGCCACCTGACAGACGCCCGGGAGGGGTGAAAGCCCATTCGGCTCCCAGCCGGGAGTGTTGACGCTCGTATGGAGGCCCAGTGTATGAACGAGTGGCCGACAATCCAGATTTTACAAGAACCTCTGCACCTTCCTGAAAAAACACAAAACTCTGTTAAACTATGCAAACCAACAACTGATCTCCCCAATGATCCCCTACCCTGGTCAGATAGCAAATACCCCCCCAAGACACCGCCCCCTCTTCTCACTCAATCTACCGGTGCCTTTGAAAGTCTAACGTACGTTTTATAGAACTGCGAACTCCACCGACCCAGCGCCTTGATTCTGTCCGCCGACCAACCCAACGCCGCCGTGCTGGTTGCTGCGCCCACCCTAAAAGAATGCGGTGCTATGCGTGACGCATCCAAACCAGCCCGCTCTGCCGTCATCGCCAAAACCCTACGAAATTGGAATCTGGAAAGCACCGACCCGTCCTGATGGATTAGATACGGGCCTGTCCCTTGAGGGCGTAAACCCTCATAAACTGTCAACAGCGGGACCGGACAAATTCTGGCATCCCCTAACTTTGGTAGGTGTAGCCATACTCCTTTTCTTCCTGGTCCGTCTTGGACCTTGGAATAAGCAACAAAACTGCATTCCTGGCCCACCTAATGTGGTGCCCCTGAATACCCAATAGCGGCAAATTTTTGGATGGCGGCACCAGTTCGCTCACTCGCAGCACCCCGTGAAATGCCAGTGCGAATGCTGCCTTAAACAGCACAACCTCATATTGCCCTGCGCACACCGCCTCTAAGACGTGCATCAAATCCACCAACCGAGACACCGTAATGGGTTTCCTCCTGTCCGCCCTAGGTGGCTACCTTCGACCCCAACCTCGCAATGTTTGTTTAACGAGGAAAGTACCCGTGAAATCCCGCACCCTAAACAGCTTACTAAAGAAAGATAGGGCTGCCAGCTTACCCTGCACTAGCGATTTTCTGACGCCCTTCCTCTGAAGGTCCCTTAACCACTCTAACAGGGTTACCTGAGAAGTGTCACAGTAAGATAACCTCCTTCTCCCGCAGAACTCCTGCCATTCCTTCCAGTGCCTTACATATGATGTCCAGGTCGCCGGAGCCAATGACGCCTTAACTAAGGGGAACACGAACTCCCAGGGAACGCCAGCTGCCAGAGATAAGACGGGCATGGCAGGCCGTGAGGTGAGGCACAAGGGGCAACCCTCCTGAACACCTCCCATTTACCTCTAGACAGCGCATCATTATTCTTAACCCCTGGCAGATGCTTGGCTGAAAACTTGATATTATGCTGGAGGCATCTGAGTACCAGCTGCCTAAGGAGCCTGACTACTACCGCCGAGGTTGCTGACAAGTGGTTAATAGAGAAAACCACACTCTGATTGTTGCACCAAAAGATAACCGTTCGATTCGCCAACCTCTGTGCCCATAATTCCACAGTTACTATTATCGGGAACAGCTCAGCTGTGCCTCCAATCTGTGATTGAAAACGCGGCCCATCGGGATGACCCGCCCCGCAAAGTTCAGGAGACCAAGCAATGATTGCAGCTCCTTCACCTTCACTGATGTAGCCTCCATGGTGCAGCGCACCATGTCTAGCAGGCAGCTCAGCTTGTCCGCCGAAAGCCTACATAGCTTAGCCACGGAATCTATTTCAATTCCCAAGAAAGTGAGGTGCGTGCAGGGGCCCTCCGTTTTATCGGATGCCAAAGGAACCCCGAACGCCTCCATTAAGGAGGTCATGCTCCGCATTAAGTTGCCACACTGGGGGGAACCCGGTTCCCCCACAAGTAAGAAATCGTCCAAATAATGGGCGATCCGTTCTGAACGCGCAAAGTAGGCACATGAAATAGAGCAACCCATCAGGAGGCACCTATCTACATAATAGCTGCCCTCGAAGTAACAGCCCATTAACCGGAATGAAACCGGGTTAATGGGGAGTAGCCGGAATGCTGATTCGATATCCAGCTTCGCCATCAGCGAGCCCACCCCCGCTTCCCGCACGATATCAACAGCGGATTCAAAAGATTGATACTGCACTGAACTGAGCTCCGGTGAAATGGCATCATTCACCGATCCCCCTTTCGGGAACGAAAGGTGCTGTATAAGGCGAAATTTTCCGCTTTCTTTTTTAGGCACCACACCCAACGGGGACACAATTAGTCCCTCGACAGGCGGCTGTTTGAATTGGCCTGCCATGCGCCCCAAACTAACCTCCTTCATAATTTTTTCACGAACGACCCCCGGGAACTGATTTGCTGATTTCAGGTTCCTCCGAATTATGGACCCCTTTACCACTCCCTGTACGGGAATGACAAACCCCTCCTTCAGACCGGACTGCAGCAACCGTGCCGCCTCCTGTTCCGGGTACACTGCGAGCCATCTCTCAAGGGTGTCCACCCTCAGCTGCGATCCCCTGCCTGCTCGCGCCTTCTGGTGCAATCGACCCCTGGGTGCTGACCGCCGCAGTAGCGGCACACGTGCCGAAAGGAACAACTTTGCCCCCTGTCGCACTGCTTCTCTTAAAATTTCCAGCATTTCCATCCTTTCCGCCGTGCCCGCGCACCTGCCCAAAAGGGCTGGCTACCCGACAGCCCTGCAGGTGACGCCTGCACCTTAGGCCCTAGTTTGTTCCATAGTAGTAACTCAATGGACCCAAATGACAGGGATGGATCCGCCGCCATCTTTCTGCGATACGCGATATCATAATCCCTCCATATTCCTTCCTTATGGCATTTATAGATCCTCTCTATCGTGCTTTGATATTTTAGGATATCTGCCCCCTGCGTAGGCCATTTGGCCAAATAACAAGACCCCAGCACCCTAAAGCAGATCACCCACTCTTCGCAGGTGTCCGGCCTTTTCAGCTTCTTAGGGCCAGTCCCATGCTCCGCCATTTCCTTTTGTTTTTGAGCCTCAGCCGAGATCTCAAATATGTTAACATATTTTCTACTATGTATTTTCTTAATCGTCTTGGACTTTTTTCTATTTTCTATTACCCTCCTGGGTGCTCCCGCGCTCCCCGGCCGCGCCCGTATCCTCACTACCCCCTTGCTTGGTTTGCGGCACTGAGCCCTGGCTGCATGCTTTCTTCCTATCTGCCATCAGGGTACTTAGCATCCTGTACATACGCTTCTCCCCTTTCTTGTGTTAACCTAACTCGGTGTCACTTTCAGACCCTGACTCTGACAAACTGGTTTCCCCTTCCTCTAGTGTCTGTGTTGCAAGATATTGCTCACCTGCCTCTGCGCTTCCTTGTCCCCTTTCGGCCGTCTGTGCCTGCGGCGCTGACGATGTTGCTGCTGCCATGGAAGTGGTTGAAGGCAATCCTGGCCCCTGGACCACCGCCTGCTGCGACTGCACCTTTCCCCAAATGTGTCACCCCTATTTGTGCATGCCCTCCTATCCCCCCCATCCCACCAAGTGCCTCCCCCCTATCAACCATAGCATTATAGAATTGGTCCCCGCGCGCGTGCATTAGCCCCTCGCCGTGCACCCCCCAATCCCCCGCAGCCGGCACCCCCCTCCTACCTTCTGGGGAGAGGGATGCGGAGAGAGCTATCCTTTTCGCTCCTCTCCTGGCCGCGTTCAGAGTCCTACTGCGGCCGCAACCGGAAGTCCCGCCCACTGGAAGTACGTCAGTGGTCGGGGCTCCGGGGCGCACGGATGGGCCGCAATGCAGGCTCCAAGGCCTGCGGAGGCCTAGTGAGGCCTGAAGGACCAGGCCTGTTGGCCTCTATACCACTGGAGGACGCCGCCGCCGGACCACCCAGGATGGCGGATGGGCCACGCGACGGCCCGGTGGTGAGTGCTTGTAGTGTGGCGGTAGTAGATCCGGAAGCCGCCACGGGTCCACCCAAGCAAGCGGATGGACCACGTGGCCCTCCGGTTGTCAACGCCGGTGGCGTGGCGGTAGATGATCCGGCGACCGCCACGGGCCCCTCCAAGCGGGTGGATGGGCTGTGTGGCGGGCCGGTACCGAGCCCAGGTAGTGTGGCGGTAGAAGGCCCCACGGCCGACACGGGCCCATCCCTACTCGCGGATGGGCCACGTGTCGGACCGCTACTAGGCCCTTGCAGTGTGGCGGTAGATGGGGCCGCCGCGTGGGTGAGAGAGCCCCCCCGGAAGCGGACAGCCCCCCGCCATGAGAACTTTGCAATGGAGCGGTGGACAAGGGGGTAGCCCCTTGCGCTCAAAAAACCGGGGCCAATGCGTTAGAAAGGGACTGCACTAGCGACCACACGGTCGCTAGCTGTCCCTGGGGAATAGCCCCCACATCCAGGTGCCCAATCTGCCCCACTAGGTCCAGACTCCCCCTACCTTCCTCATAGGCCCCATCCTCGACTGATCCCTGGCCCCTACCAACCTCAGAGCTAGTCCCACCCAGCTGTTCCCCCCTTTCACTTACTCCCATCCTACCACTCTCCCTATTCTCCTCCTCAACCCTTGCAGAGGCCTCTGCTGGGCGTGCATTCCCTCCCCCCCGCTCCCCCCCTAGAGCTAATCCCTTGCAAGGTATTACTGCCCAGCCTAAGGGTTGGTCCCTGGGACCCTGGGGAAGGGGGAACAATTTCTACGTCACTCATCTCTTTTTCTGCAGGTTCCTTGCGTCCACGTTGAGGGCCCACATCCCTGAACCGGAGAGGAGGCAGAGAAGAACTGCGTGACCTATTCATCACTGCACTTCAGCAAGACAGCTAACTCGAGAAGATCTGTGATGGCCAGGAACAGAAAAAAGAGGGCCTAAAACTCCCAGAAGCCCCTTTTTATTGGTAAGTCAAGATCCCTCCCTTAGCCTGCAACATTGTTGCTAGTCTCACTCACACAACCCACATACACTCCTCCTCCCTGCTTCCTTAACCCTTAATCCGTTTCTGGCTAGTTTGCAGCCCTGCACTTTCCTTATTACTGGCAACCAAAAGCAAGCATACACAAGCAGACCAATGTAGTTAATAAGATGACTTTAGTTATGTGAGTGTTAGATTATGAGCCATGTCCATCTCTATTATTTTAGGAACACAAGCAGGTCCTACGGTAATCTTAAAATCACACTGCCCAAACAGAGAAAACTTTAAATCATGATATACTGGCAGCCCTGTAGCAAAAGATGAATGTTTGCTCGGCTGATATTAGTCAGTACCTGTGCTAGGAAGAGGAATGTTACAGTTAGAAGTGCATGTATGCATTAGATGACCCTAGGTACAAATCTGAATTCTATGAGTACAAACGTTTTCAGAGAACAGTTAATGCTTGCTGATCCAATGGCCAATTATAAAGCTGTTGTAGAAGCAAAATGCTACAGAAGTGAGTTAATAATGTGTTTTTATTCTTCAGTGGGAGAGAAAGAGATGCTCTGGGATTTTTACAAGTGAACATAAAAAAAATCTAGGGAGTGACAATGAAACCACAATATTTTTGTAATACAGAATATTATAGTGAAGTAAAGGTAATGTGGTTAATTCCCAACTAAAATGAATAGAAAGACACTCTAATAGCTTCTTTGGACATTTATTTTTAACTGACACAAACATATATCCAGAAAATGAATAATAAATGAACATAATATATTATGCAAAAATTGCAGTGACTTAGGAAACGTTTAGGGAATGAAGACATGGGTGTCTATTTATCAAAGCATCAACTGGAAATACTCTTGAATCCCACGTATTTGTTGCAAGATTGATCCGCTGTAGTTATCAAAGGGTCAAGATCGGCAAAAGTTGAAATTTGTGGCGTAATATACGATCCTGCGATCTCAATCTGACGCAGATCGATGCTTGCATCATTACAGATGTTTCGAAATCAGATTCTACTCTATTTGACCCTTTTCCCAATTTATCAAACATTTAACAGGAACGCTCTTGTGTATTCCGACGCAGCATACCTAGTTTTCAATCTGCCACCCTTAAAGTTGTGGATGCCATAGAACTCAATGGGAGTCTGAAAACACAGAAAGCTTATGTTCGATGCTGCAAGAGAATGAAGTATATTACAGAATAAAAGTAAATTAGAAACTCTATTACAATTGTATACCCTTTCTAAATCAAACAATATTATTGCTCCACATTTGGTGCAGTAGTAGGTATAGGGATAAAAATGAAAAATACATTACTACTTATGGATTATGCTACAAATTTGTATCTCATTACAAAGCAAGGGGACACTATTATTTCTACAAATTTGTTGAAAAGTTTTGCCCCAAACTTGTCGCACTAATAGATATAGAGATTAAAATGAAATAAATACACAACATAATATAGCTAACTTCCTTTTTATTTTTTGTAAAAATCTGTGTGCACCATGTTTAAGCCATGTAATACAAGTCACACTCTTCACTTCGCACCAATTTTGACTCAACACTTTTCTCACCAATTATGACGCAAACTCCAAAACATCCCACACACTAGTACATTTTTCAACCACTTTTAATTGGAATATGCATAATCACATGATTTATGACATCAGCCAATCTGATTCAAATATAAATTTTAAACTATCACTAACTAATCAAATTGCTTGATACTTGTGTCATTGATCACTTATCAGAACTTTTAAGTGCCATTTGTTACATTGTGTATTATACTTTGAAAGTACGTATATATGAAATTAGTATTAAAGATAAACATAGATGCTGACATTAGGACATAGTGTAATATTTTAGACAATGATTTTAAAATTTTACTTGATGTTTGAGTCAATATAATCTTAAAATGATAGCTCAAAGGGATAGCCCATCTAACATTAAACTGTCATGATTCAGATACAGCAGAAATTAAAATCACCTCTTTACTGTCATGCTATTTTCAGTGTATTTCTTCCTTCTCTTGAATTTCTTTGTCATTAAGAAATGTCATCTTATATGCCAGACCATTTTATAAAACCACAATCCAAAACTACATTGCAATCAGGAGGGGTTACACAGGTACAGAGAGAAAATTGGCCCAGCTCTTAAAATATCCATTGATTGCAAATAAATACATATGATACTCTGATTACATGTTATATTCACAATTATTCCTGCTCAGAATAATAATAAATTTACACTATATACATTTAGTGGTATAAATAAACACAGAGATATGAAGGACAACATTGTTTTGAACAAAAAAAGGAATTTAGGGACATGTAAATATGTTTGCAAAAGATTTCTGATATAACACACACACACACACACACACACACACATATATATATATACAGTGGGGCAAAAAAGTATTTATTCAGCCACCAAGTGTGCAAGTTTTCCCACTTAAGAAGATGAGAGAGGCCTGTAATTTTCATCATAGGTATACCTTAACTATGAGATATAAAATGTGGAAACAAATCCAGACAATCACATTGTCTGATTTGGAAAGAATTTATTCTCAAATTATGGTGGAAAATAAGTATTTGGTCAATATCAAAAGTTCATCTCAATACTTTGTTATATATCCTTTGTTGGCAATGACAGAGGTCAAACGTTTTCTGTAAGTCTTCACAAGGTTGTCACACACTGTTGCTGGTATGTTGGCCCATTCCTGGATGCAGATCTCCTCTAGAGCAGTGATGTTTTGGGGCTGTCGCTGGGCAACACAGACTTTCAACTCCCTCCAAAGGTTTTCTATGGGGTTGAGATCTGGAGACTGGCTAGGCCACTCCAGGACCTTGAAATGCTTCTTACGAAGCCACTCCTTCATTGCCCTGGCGGTGTGTTTGGGATCATTGTCATGCTGAAAGACCCAGCCATGTTTCATATTCAATGCCCTTGCTGATGGAAGGAGGTTTGCACTCAAAATCTCATGATACATGGCCCCATTCATTCTTTCATGTACAAGGATCAGTTGTCCTGTTCCCTTTGCAGAGAAACAGCCCCAAAGCATGGTGTTGCCACCCCCATGCTTCACAGTAGGTATGGTGTTCTTTGGTTGCAACTCAGCATTCTCTCTCCTCCAAACACAATGAGTTGTGTTTCTACCAAACAGTTCTACTTTGGTTTCATGTGACCATATGACATTTTCCCAATCTGCTTCTGGATCATCCAAATGCTCTCTAGCTTACTTCAGACGGGCCCGGACATGTACTGGTTTAAGCAGGGGGACACGTCTGGCACTGCAGGATCTGAGTCCCTGGCGGCGTAGTGTGTTACTGATGGTAGCCTTTGTTACGTTGGTCCCAGCTCTCTGCAGGTCATTCACTAGGTCTCCCCGTGTGGTTCTGGGATGTTTGCTCACCGTTCTTGTGATCATTTTGACCCCACAGGGTGAGATCTTGCGTGGAGCCCCAGATCGAGGGAGATTATCAGTGGTCTTGTATGTCTTCCATTTTCTAATTATTGCTCCCACAGTTGATTTCTTCACACCAAGCTGCTTGCCTATTACAGATTCAGTCTTCCCAGCCTGGTGCAGGTCTACAATTTTGTTTCTGGGATCCTTCGACAGCTCTTTGGTCTCCACCATAGTGGAGTTTGAGTGTGACTGTTTGAGGTTGTGGACAGGTGTCTTTTATACTGATAACAAGTTCAAACAGGTGCCATTAATACAGGTAATGAGTGGAGGACAGAGGAGTCTCTTAAAGAAGAAGATACAGGTCTGTGAGAGTCAGAAATCTTGCTTGGTTGTAGGTGACCAAATACTTATTTTCCATCATAATTTGCAAATAAATTCTTTCCAAATCAGACAATGTGATTGTCTGGATTTGTTTCCACATTTTGTCTCTCATAGTTGAGGTATGCCTATGATGAAAATGACAGGTCTCTCGCATCTTCTTAAGTGGGAGAACTTGCACAATTGGTGGCTGACTAAATAGTTTTTTGCCCCACTGTATATATATATATATATATATATATATATATATATACACATAGAGGACACTCACACTCACAGGAACGAACAACTTGCTCAATAGTATTGTTAGCCTGTTCTATGGCAATTTGCCACCCGGGTGCAGCTTCTTTTAGCCCAGTAATGCTTTTCACAGAGAAGAACTTTCCTGTAGTATATCAGTCTGATCCCGCCAACTACGGTCAGTCCAGCACCAAAATACCAGGCAATTCCTCTTTGAACAAGGAACACAGCAACCCCAGACGATCGGGCTAAAAGAAGCTGCTCCCAGGTGGTAAATCACCATAGAACAGGCTAACAATAGTATTGAGCCAGTTGTTCGTTCCTGTGAGTGTGCTTCTCTCTGTGTGTATTTAGTCTACCTATGGGAAAAAGGGGAAACCAGTCGTGGACTCCTTGCTCAGTGTGCTTAGAGGAATATGGCTACACCTCACTGACGAGGCCCAATGAAGGCCGAAACGATCGTCTGGGGTTGCTGTGTTCCTTGTTCAGAGAGGAATTGCCTGGTACTTTGGCGCTGGACTGACCGTAATAGGCAGGATCAGACTGATATACTACAGGAAAGTTCTTCTCTGTGAAAAGCATTACTGGGCTAAAAGAAGCTGCACCCAGGTGGTAAATCACCATAGAACAGGCTAACAATACTATTGAGCCAGTTGTTCGTTCCTGTGAGTGTGCTTCTCTCTGTGTGTGTATATATATATATATATATATATATATATATATATATATATATATATATATATATATATATATATATATACAGCAACAAATGAAAGCACTCTCAGGACTGGTTAATAGTGGGTCATGAACCAGTGTTTATTGACGTTTCGGGGTTCACACAGTATGTTGCTGTATACTTTTCATGTTTGCACCCAGGCATTTGACCCAGGAGTAAAAAAGTCCAAGAAAGAGCAGCACCACTGAATAAGCAATTCAAACTTTCTTTATTGGGACATCATAAAGGCAAAAAATATGACGTTTCGGTCTATCTGACCTTAATCATGTGGTATACAATAATGCCCTAACACCTTCCTTATAAACCCAAAGTGGGTGGAGTCAGATACATATACAGGTGTTCAACATTCTTAACATTTCCAACTATTAATTGCAGGACTCACAACTCCATCTAGTGGTAGTAGGGACAGCCATCTAATTACATGAAACCTAAAAAAGCAACACAGAAAAATGTATACAATATATACAGAATATAAAAATATCACAACCTAGTAATATGTTTCAGAACAACAATATGTTTAAGTAGCTAACACAAATGAAATTACCCAATGTTGATAGCAACCAGATTATTAAACAGTCTTTAACATATTTCACCAAGTAACATTCCAGTCTATTTCTTTGTTCATACCCAGGGGATCAAAGATTGCAAAGTATAAATCCAAAATGTCTCTCTACTCTTAAGTAATTTTTGTCTATCACCCCCTTGTCTAGGTCTCCTGACCTGTTCTATTATTTGAAACCTCAACTGTGAGATACTATGTTCAGCTTGAAGGAAGTGATTCGAGACAGGGGCATCCCTATTACCACAACATATATTTGACTTATGCTCATTTATTCTATCCCTAACTCTCCTTGTAGATTCCCCAATATACATTTTGAAACAGGGGCATTTAATAAGGTATATGTTATACTCTGAGTTACAAGTGAAAAAACCTGGAACCTTAAACTTTTTCCCATTTAAAGGATGTACAAAGGAATCCCCATTAATAATGTTGGTGCAATTACAGCATCCGAAACATGGGAAACAACCTACTTTAGGGGTAGAGAGATAGGCTTGAGTGGCTTTCTTATTAGAGCCAATATCTGCTTTTATTAATACATATCTTATGTTTCTACAACGTCTATAAGCTGGCATAGGAATTTCTTGAAGCTCTTCAATATTGGGATTCAAATCTTTTAAAATAGACCAATGCTTTTTGATTATCCTCCTGATATCATCACTCAGAGGATTAAATTGGGACACAAATACCAGTCGTTTATGCTCCTGTTTCTCTTTTCTCCTTTTGTTATAATCCCCCTTAAGAATAGAATGTTTGGGTATAATATCAATCTCACTAATTTAGAAGAGGATCCTGTAGAAAGGAATAGGAAGGCGCCACATAGGGTAATATTGCCAGATCACCAAGCCCAAACAGTAAGACAATTGGTAACTTACAAACAGAGAGGAACTTAAGAATGCCAAATATCGCAGGCCGGGACCTTATTGTCGCCAACAGACAGAACAACCGGTGGATGCCAACCAGTCACGAGGGGACGTACGGCCAATCCGGAACAACCAGGAACCAACACCTCCAAAGCCAGGCACCAATCAGTCCGTGTCGGTGAGAGGGGTGTGTTGAGATGGAAGGATGATGTCACCAACAAATCACTCGCTACCTCCGGCAAGTAGATATAGTAATGGAGGGTGAAATAAAGTCCAAACACCACAGCAGGGATACAAGAGTATGTGGCAATTTATTTAAAATATATAAAAAGCGTCAGCAATGCGTTTCTCGGCTACACAGAGCCGTTTCATCAGGCTGTCACCCTTTACAGTAAAGAACCAGCTGTAATAGTTCTAAGATAAATTCACACTGAACAATAGAAAAATTCCTATTAGAAACAATAGCCTGTCTCATAGCACCTATCCCACTTACATGTGTATGAGGTATAGAGGCTTGTTACATCTAATGAAAATAGAATCAATTTGTCACTCTGTATATCTAGGGACTCTAATTTCACTAGGAAATCTCCTGTATCTTTAATATATGATATTGATTGAGTGGCAAGAGGTCTCAAGATTCTATCCAAATATTTAGAAACATTAGTTAAAACGGAATTAGTACTCACCACAATGTGGCGTCCTGGAGGGGTCTGTCTATTTTTATGTATTTTGGGCAATGTGTAAAGGACCGGTATGGAAAATATATCTGGTACTAAAAATTTCTGTTGCTTTAAGGTAATAAGTCCATTACACATTGCCCCATAAATACAATTTTCCAATCCTTTTTAATCTTGAATGAGGGATCCTGATTCAGTGGCTTATAGACCTCATGATCCTGGAGTTGTGTTTCTATTTCTTGCACATAATATGATCTATCAAGGACCACAGTTGCTCCGCCCTTATCAGCTGGCTTACAAATGATCTGTTTGTTTGATTTTAAATTTAAGAGAGCTTTCTCCTCTGCTTTAGAGAAATTTCTCTGTATCCTTCTATTATGTATATAAGGCCCTCTATTCTTATGTGTCATTAGATCAACATCTCTAAGTACCAACTGAATAAATGTCTCAATGCTATTGTTGCTAGAGCTAGGAGTTAATGAACTCTTATTCCTTAAATTTAAAGCATTCAGTGACAACATATCACATTCCGATTGAGCATTATCTTCCCCTAAGGGGTTAACCCCTACAGTTCATTGTTTAGAAAAGTGCGCTTTTAGTTTTATGCTACGAAAGAAAGCATGAAAGTCACTTTGTAAGCGAAAAAAGTCACACTTAGTCATGGGGCAAAAGATAGTCCTTTCTGTAATACCTCCTTCTCAGTGTCCGTTAAAGTATACTCAGAGATATTTACCGTTAGTTTCGGTTGTTCTTGCTGCAGGTCACCCTCTGAGGCCTGCACTCCCTCTGTCCTGCATCCATTCTGTTTGTGGAAATGATTGCGGCCGCCTCTCCTCCACTTCCTTCTGAGTCCCCCGAAGAGTCATAGCCTAATGACGTAGGACTAGCATTTGTATCTTGTGTGCGACATTGTCTCTGCCAATTGGTGAATCCTGGTCACCTCTTGTCATCATGGGGATCTTTGGTCCAGCGGTAAACACTTCTATTCCGGTAATCCTCCTCATCTCTGTGAAACTTCTGTCTTTTCCGGATTTCTATGGTTTGCTTCAACTCCGCATTTGTTGATTTCACAGAAGTCAGAAGTTTTTCCAAATCCTCAGCAGGCAACATCGATCTTAGGATACCTTCTAAGAGTGTCAGCTCCTCCCTCTGAATATCCAGATCACGCTGCAAGTATTCAACTGTCAGCACCAACAGGTCAAAGGAACACTTGTTAAGGATTTAAGTAAACTTATCACAATATTCCTTATTTTCATGCATGAGTGTTGGTCTCACATTCATGCGTAGGCCCCTTGGTATGCGCCAAACCCGGTGGTACTCTGCCAGGGTGGTGGCATGCAAATCATAGGTGAAGTTCTTTTAAGCCAATTTCTCATATTCTTTTTAAGAGTTCTCAGTTGGTGGGGTCTGCAGAAAAGTTCTTGAGCCCCGAACTAGGGTAGTAATCCATGCGGCTTCTAGGTCACTGTATGTGAAAGTTTTCGGTTCAGTCCCATTGGTATTTGTTTCCATTCTTACCGTAGTGGTAATTTAGCAGATATTAGGTGCTCGTGGCAAAGGCACCAAAAATGTGAATAACAAAAATGCAATAAAGCCCAGCACTATCTGCAGGAGGGGGCATGCTCTAAGGGTCCTGCCAAAAAACCCAAAGTAGAAGTAAAAAAGTACAAAAAAGAGCAGCACCACTGAATAAGCAATTCAAACTTTCTTTATTGGAACATTATAAAGACAAAAAAGCACGACGTTTCGGTCTATCTAACCTTAATCATGTGGCATACAATAATGCCATAACACCTTCCTTATAAACCCAAAGCGGGTGGAGTCAGATACATATACAGGTGTTCAACATTCTTAACATTACCAACTATTAATTGCAGGACTCACAACTCCATCTAGTGGTAGTAGGGACATCTATCTAATTACATGAAACCTAAAAAAGTAACACAGTGGTGGTAAAGGAACAGAAATTTTTGGTACCAGATATATTTTCCATACCGGTCCTTTACACATTGCCCAAAATACATAAAAATAGACACCCCCCTCTAGGACGCCCCATTGTGGCGAGTACTAATTCCGTTTTAACTAATGTTTCTAAATATTTGGATAGAATCTTAAGACCTCTTGCCACTCAATCAATATCATATATTAAAGATACAGGAGATTTCCTAGTGAAATTAGAGTCCCTAGATATACAGAGTCACATATTGATTCTATTTTCATTAGATGTAACAAGCCTCTATACCTCAATTACACATGTAAGTGGGATAGGTGCTATGAGGCAGGCTATTGTTTCTAGTAGGAATGATTCTATTGTTCAGTGTGAATTTATCTTAGAACTATTACAGCTAGTTCTTTACTGTAATTACTTCCTATTTCAAGACCAATTTTATATCCAATGTCAGGGGGCAGCCATGGGATCAAATGTCGCCCCCACATATGCCAATATCTTTATGAATATCTATGAGGAGAGGTTTGTATACACTCATAAAGCTTTTTCACAGTATGGAATATGCTGGTTTAGATATATAGATGACATCGTTGGCATATGGGGGGGCGACATTGATTCCCTGCTGGAATTTGTGGCAGATCTGAATGTTTCCACCAGGCACATCAAGTTTAGGTTAGTACATAGTGAGGAGTCTGTTGACTTCTTGGATACTACCATACAGAAGATTGATGGGAGATTAAAGGTAGATCTATATAGGAAGGATAGTGACAGGAATAGTCTGTTGAGATATGAAAGTGCACATCACCCTTCTCTAGTTAATAGTCTTCCTAGAAGTCAACTTCTGCGAGTGAAGAAAATTGTATCTGATGAGAAGCTAGCTCAAGTTAGGTTGAAGGAAATGGGAATTTTTTTTCTGCAGAGAGGTTATCCTAAGCCTCTGATTGAACAACAAATTAGTGAGATTGATATTATACCCAGATATTCTATTCTTAAGGGAGATTATAACAAAAGGAGAAAGGAGAAACAGGAGAATAAATGACTGGTAATTGTGTCCCAATTTAATCCTCTGAGTATTGATATCAGGAAGATAATCAAAAAACATTGCTAAAGTAGGTTGTTTCCCATGTTTGGGATGCTGTAATTGCAACAACATTATTAAGGGGGATTCCTTTAAATGGTAAAAAGTTTAAGGTTCCAGGTTTTTTTACTTGTAACTCAGAGTATATCATATACCTTATTAAATGCCCCTGTTCCAAAATTTATATTGGGGAATCTACAAGGAGATTTAGGGATATAATAAATGAGCATAAGTCAAATATATGTCGTGGTAATAGGGATGCCCCTGTCTCGAATCACTTCCTTCAAGCTGGACATAGTATCTCACAGTTGAGGTTTCAAATAATAGAACAGGTCAGGAGACCTAGACGAGGGGGTGATAGGCAAAAATTACTTAAGAGTAGAGAGACATTTTGGATTTATACTCTGCAATATTTGATTCCCCTGGGTATGAACAAAGAAATAGACTGGAGTGTTACTTGGTGAAATATGTTAAAGACCGTTTAATAATCTGGTTGCTATCTACATTGGGTAACTTAATTTGTGGTATATACTTAAACATATTGTTGTTCTGAAACATATTACTAGGTTGTGATATTTTTATATTCTGTATATATTGTATACATTTTTCTGTGTTGCGTTTTTAGGTTTCATGTAATTAGATGGATGTCCCTACTAACACTAGATGGAGTTGTGAGTCCTGCAATTAATATTTGGAAATGTTAAGAATGTTGAACACCTGTATAGGTATCTGACTCCACCCGCTTTAGGTTTATAAGGAAGGTGTTAGGGCATTATTGTATACCACATGATTAAGGTCAGATAGACCGAAATGTCATGTTTTTTGTCTTTATGATGTTCCAATAAAGATAGCTTGAATTGCTTATTCAGTGGTGCTGCTCTTTCTTGGACTTTTTTACTTCTACTTGGGTTTTTTGGCAGGACCCGTAGAGCGTGCACCCTCCTGCAGATAGTGCTGGACTTTATTGCATTTTTGTTATTCACATTTGACCCAGGAGGACGGATTTACTTCTAGGATTGCTTTATATATATATATATATATATATATATATATATATATATATATATATATATATATATATATATATATATATATATATATATATATATACAAGTATGTGTAAAGATATATGTACAAATTCTAGCATTAATAATCATTTATAAAAAAAAACATGAGATAAAAGTGTATCATGACTTTTAGAAATACAAATACACATTAATTTATTTGAAAGTATAATATAACAGATTTTTTGGTATAACAAATAAATATAAAAATAACTTTCTATGAAATATTGTTTGTTGAGGTATAAATCTATTTCTTGGTCATTAACAGATAAAAAATAAAAGATTAGCTATAGAGAAATGTGCTTGTTCATGGATCGTAATGAAATGGAATAAATAAAGTTGGGAAAAACCTGAATAACCACAACATCAATGACTGTTAGTTAACAACAGTCCGATGCTCACTGCACCGTACTTGACGCGCGTGTTTTTGACGTTTTTTAAAATAAATAAGGGTATTGTATGCAGATTCGTGGCAGCGATGACTGGCTAGCGTATTGACGCCGGCGAATGCACTGAGATTGACGCTTTGATAAATATACCCCATGGATAGCGAAGTGGCTAGGATCAAAGCATTAAAGAATATAACCAGTGCGGAGATAGAAGACTTGTTGTCTATGGATGGAGTGTTCAGGCTCTCAGATTAATTGTATAACTAAACAAATAATCAATGGTAGCAAATGTTCTCAGACAGAGTATTCATGGTCTATACATTTTTTACCTTCAGATCAGATGAAAGAAAATTAATCATGATCAGATTTTGTTCACACATCTTTCTATCATGTTGTGCTTTGAAATGACCCTTAAAAATGTATAAAAGTGAATATGAAATGCACAAGGATAGGGAACTCAAAATTTAATATTAATATTTTATTTTATACCAACAATGCAATATAAACAATGGTAAGAATTAGTTAAAAGAAAAGAAAAAAAAAGCAATACATTAAAAAAAACAGGACAGTGTTAATTTCACACAAGCCATTAGAATGAAAAATATTACACATTAATCCTGAGCTTTTTTCTCTTACGCTTCACTAAGTACATTGTTGGGTATTTTATAAATATAGTCTAGTATCAACAAAAACTAGTGACTTACATTATAAATATCACATTAATAGTTCACCCCATGTTCATGTCTTTATTCATGTCTTTGTTCCTAAATGGGTATATCAAATAATCAATTTCGCTAGGAGAAAATGTATTTTTAATGTAATGTAATTTTAATACACTTTTAAAATCACTTCTATTTTCAAATGTGCTTTGTTCTCTTGGAATCCATTGTTGAGAATGAATTTGCATATATCCTACATTAGTGGGAGCTAGCTGGTGATAGGTGCCTACATTAATTTGACTCTTGTGATTGGATAACTAGATGTGTTCAGCTAGCTGTCAGTAGTGCATTGCTGTTCCTTCAGCAAAGGATAACAAGAGAATGAAGCATATTTTATAATAAAAGTAAATTTGAAAGTTGTTTAAAATTGTAAGTTCTATCCAATTCAGGAATGAAATATTTGGGGTTTCCTGTCCCTTTAAGGGGTTTCTGTTGTCCTGTGTTCGATTTTAACCAATGAAGGTTTATTCTTTAGATTAATGTTTGCCTGTGTCTCTATGTAGTATTGCTGTGATATTCTGTGCACAAAAATTCTGTATCCTACATTAAAAGAGAAACTGATAAAGGAATTGTAAATTTCATAATTTAGATGCTTAAATGCCAGACCAGGTGGATATGACAAGGAGCTTTTAATAATCATCTTCTTTAATTTTTTGGCTTTTTGAGAGAAGACACATTTTAAAGGAACACTAAAGTCAAAATGATCCTTTTCTGATTTAAATAGAGCATGACATTGTAAACAACTAGCAATTTCAATTCCATGATCAAAATGTGCACAATCTTTTTATATGAACACTTTCTGAGGCTCCAGCTCCTACTGAGAATTCTCAGTATATACATATATTCGTTTTTTGATTGACTGATAGCTGTCACATGCAAGGGATGGAATATATATATATACTTCTCCTTTGAAATTCATGGTAAGGGCAATTGCATTGTCAGTCTTTCAAGCCTTTGTTAATGATGCAATTATTTTGTATTTAATGACCCTTTAAGGTAACTGTCCTTGTGGGGTATAGGTTGCAGGTTCCTAACAAATTTGCTTAAGGATTTAAGTTTGGGATTGTATTTGACAACACTGGTTGTCTGATTATTTTTTTCTCAGTTTTTAGTCCAGCATTTCCTCACTTGGTATCTGTGAGGTTCTGTTTTTACTAAAACCTTAATTTAGCAGACATAGGCAACCAGTGTAAGGGAATCTCTATGGGCTATGGCAGGGATGAGGGCAATAGTAATTAATTCATAATAATGTTTGTACACTTTAAAGTTATCTAGGAGGAGCTACTATCTGGTGATAGGCAGAACGGGGTATAGATATTGCTGGAATAAAGACTTGCATGCCTAGGTATAGATAAGCAATATTGTATCACTTGACCAACAGATCTCTCTAGGCAACTGTTTGCCTTGTCAGAAATTGTGATTGTAGAATTCATCACTCAAATCAAATGGCAACAATATTCTACAAATTAGCAGCATGTATCCTCTACTTACACAATATTAACGTGTTATTTTCTGTTTTGTGCATGCTTACAAAAATAATAGAAAGATACTTCTATTTTTCTGAAAAAGCTAGTAGTATTTTTATTATTATTAGCCATCTCAAAGTTTTAAATCAGCTTTTGTCATAGTAATTATTGTTTTGTTTGGATCAGTAGTACCCTCTAGTGGTAATTCTGAAACTTGGTAGTGCAAGCAATTAAATTATAAACCAAGACCATTATCATTATAAACCAAAACCATTATTATAAAATTATATAAAGCACAACTTGTCATAGAAACACAATATATGCAAGCTGTAAAACATCAAACAAGTTTACTCCATAAAACGTAAACATTTATAGAACGTTTAAAGGAATTGATTCTCAAAATTGTTGTACACAGAAATCTACTTTATGAGAGGTTTCAGTCATAAATGTTACACTATATCTGGCTGGAAAAAGTACAAAATTATCAACATTGTAATATTTTTTTTTACAACCACTGATTCTTAACTCATGTTTCCGGGGAGCCTGAAACATTGGGCAGAGAAAGCAGTATCCGCTGCTTATTAAATCTCCCTCTACATCTCCACTCGCACAAACCCAACGCTCGCTAAATTTGTGCTCAAGCAAATTTTTTTACTTTCAACTTGTAAAATGTGCGAGTTTGTGTGATCACGATATTGCTTATCGCGACTTGCGGCACTTGTAATCTAGCCCTATGTTGTAACAACATGAAAAGTTGATATAAAAATGTTGTCATTTTACTAAACAAGGATGATATTTTTTTGTAATTGGTGGCAACATTCTAGGTATCTGCAAAAACAAATAACATTTTATGAGTAAGCGAAAAGCTTTAATAACACAGTGATACTAACATTTGTTTCAGTTTACTTTAAAGGAACACACTGAATCAAACAATACATTCTATAATATATAACACAGTTTTTGCTTTACTGACACTTGTGTATTATGGGTTAGATTAGTGAAGCACAAAAATGTTAGTGCTATGGTTCGTAAACATTGCGCAATTGTAATCCATACCGTTTCCATATTAAATGTCCAAAGTGACTTTTTATCACTCCAGCTTATAGTCTATTGTGCACTAACATCTGCATGTTGGATAGCGTGAGTGCATTAAATCCTTTGACATAATAAACATCTTTGGGAGTGCGCAATAAAATTTGATTTTGAAAACAATCGGGTTCTAAGCCGACAATAAACCCTTGACATATAATATTTCACTTTAAAGGGACAGTCTACTTGAAAATGTGTATTTTTTAAAAAGATAGATAATCCCTTTATTATCTATTCCCCAATTTTCAATAACCAACACTGTTATATTAATATACTGTTTACCTTTGTAAACCTTGTATCTAAGCCTTTGAAGACTGCCCCCTTATCTCAGTTTCATTTTAGCCAATCAGTGCCCTCTCATAAGTAACTCCACGGGAGTGAGCATAATATATATGGCACACATGAACTAGCAGTACCTAACTGTGAAAAACTGTCGAAATTATAAGATGCAGCCTTCAACGGCTTAGATATCAGGTTGATCCTACCTAGGTTTAACTTTCAACAAAGAATACCAAGAGAACAAAGCAAGTTTGATGACAAAAGTAAACTGGAAAATTGTTTAAAATTGCATGCCCTATCTGGATCATGAAATGTTAATTTTGTCTAGACTGCCCCATTGAAGCCTGTGCTATACATTAAAAGTATAGGGCACACTAAAAAAATGTGGTAGCATTAAAATGCTTTGATTAACATCTGTAACCATCGACTTGTAATACCAGATTGCAGAATGCAACATAATGCACCCTGTCCTATTGATTTCACTCTACTTGTAATCTAAGCCTATTTTTGCAACCCCCACAAAGGGAAATACACATAGGTTAATGCCCATTCTGGAGCTGCAAGCATGAAGTGGGAAATGTAAATTCATTATTTGAACATGGCATACGGGTTACACTTAATGTACCTCTGTTCTGTTATCTCATAAATAAAATATTGCTTTTCCCATAAACTTTCACCAATATACTTGTTTAGACTGTGTCTCTTGATTTTTAGTAGTTCCCTTTTAGGTGAGCAGTTACATCATTTGGTGCTGAGGTCATATGGTCATATTTGTATAAGTTATGCTTAAACAGACATAAAGGGTTAAACATGGATAAACATTTGCTGCCCCACTGCACCCACATAAGTATACAGGTGAATAAGCAGATCAGCAGTTGCAGCAGGTCCTGCTGTAGCCATGGATTGGATGATCTGCCCTTAGCCTTTATTGTGGCTGCACTGAAGCAAGTCAGGTGGGTTTTTGCTGTTTAAACCTTTATTAGAGGTTAAATGTATGAAAAAGCAGAGCAATTCATTTTTGAATATTATGTCAGTTTAAAGGGACACTCATGTCAAAATTAAACTTTCATGATTCAGATAGAGCAGGCAATTTTTAACAACTTTCCAATTTTCTTCCATTAACAGAATTTGTAATTTAGGTTAGGATTTATTTTACAGGTCATTTTGTAATTATTTTAACTAGGTAGCTATTAAATAGTTATTAACTATTTAATAGCTATTGTACCTAGTTAAAATAAATACAAAGTTGCCTGTAAAATAAATATAAATCCTAAAAGAGATACAATGACGGATACCCCGGCTACCCAGACTAGGTAGCTCTGCCAGAGTATCCTTCCTCTGCCTGGAACAGGCTGCTATGTAGCCCAGGAAAGTGATTTCTATGTAGCCCAGGA
Source organism: Bombina bombina (assembly GCF_027579735.1). NCBI lineage: Eukaryota > Metazoa > Chordata > Amphibia > Anura > Bombinatoridae > Bombina > Bombina bombina. The sequence goes on from NC_069499.1 coordinate 1,243,668,256, forward strand.
AAGTGATTCTAGCAGGAGCCCACCTAAATGACTAGACAGACTAGCATTCAGGTGAAATAAGAACTGATTTTATTTAAAACACATACTCCTTTTATACAGACAGCTCATCTTGATAAGAACAGAAAACAATGCCACTGTTTTCCTGCCATTCCCGCTCCTCCAGACAGCCCGGCACCTCCATAGGAGCTACAGTCTCACATAATCCCAACACCTAGGGGTGGCGGTTTCGGGGTGATCCCGGTGGAGCGGTGGCACTTCCAGTATGTCATTTTAAATCTCTCGGTCCCCAGATGCCACAGTCCAAAAATCAGCATGATTCGTTACTGGGGACCGGAGTTACAGTCCATTGAATTTATGGGGATAGGGGTGTCCAAAACCCCCAGTTCCCAAAGGAGCTCCCCTCTGATAATTGCCACAGCTCTTGTCCTCCCTAGGGGCTACCAATCCCCCAAAGAGCGGAGCACTGGGGCAAAGGGCTGCTGGAGCGACCAGGGGTAAAGTTAGTGGGTGTCCTGCTGTCCTGTGGCCGACTCGAAGTTCCAGGAGCCCGGCCAGCCTGAGAGGAGTTAAACATGTGTCCATTGTGAGGCGGCTGACTGGGAGTTCCAGGAGCCCGGCCAGCCTAGGAGGGTTTTCCTGGTCATACACCAGCTCTTCACAAAACAAGCAAACAAAAGCTTCCAGAGATTGTGGTTGCTCTGAGGAGCCCAAAACCACTGAGAAACAACAGCGGTGAGGTTGTAGGGGGGGTTGGTGGTAGCCTTAGCTGTCTGGTATCCATGACAATGTCATACCTCAGGTGTCATCTTTTCTGGGTTTTCACACTTTTTCGAGCAAGTTATTTTTTACTATCTTGCCATATCTGTCTAGTATCACTCTGAGACCTAGATTAAGAGTGGGCACCAATCGGGTTTACCGCTCATATTATGAGTTGAAAGTAAACTCGATCACGTGAGTGCAATCTTGATTTACACTAGAATCATTACTTTAACTTCAGAGCTCTGGTTAACTGTTTCGCAAAACATAAAAGTTGCAGTAAACATATAATAAATACATTATAAAGTATAGTTACATGCATAATAACACCATCTAATAAAATTAAAAAAATATATAATTACACACAAAAGTTATAAAGGCTCACAGATATGAGATCTCAGGTGTTAGAGAAAAAATGGAGCAACCTATTGTTACTCAGCTAAGGCAAGCCACAATAACTGCTCCTGCACAAGATATGCATGTAAACTGCCTATAACTATTCACAGGGGGTCATAGATACCTGTCTCAAGAATATAAGCACTAGTATTAGGTAATTGAGGGCACCTTCTAGAGGCTGTTACAAACTCTTTTGGACTGGATTAAAGGGATATGTAATGCACCTGCAAGGGCTAGAATAGAGCATTATCATTGGCCCTGATGTATCAAAATCAAATAATTTCTTATGGGAAAGAACTACACCAACTATGTTTATCTAGTCATATTCACACAATGACCTATGTGTAATTTAGAGAAAACATTGTAAATCCATGTTGGTGTTCAATCCTCTCGGTATTAGAGTCTGGAGTCTAAAGATCCATCTACTTTCTTTCTGTAGTAGGAGCCTAGCTCTATCACCACCCCTGGATAGTGGTGGAACATGATCAATGATCATATATTTAAGTTCAGATACAGAATGTTTAGCCAAAAGGAAGTGCTTGGTAACTGGTTGGTCAGCTTTGCCCGTGGCTAGGGCGCTCCTTATCGCACACCTGTGATTGGCCATACGGGTCCTCAGGTCATCATTTGTCTTTCCAACATAATATCTTCCACAGCTACAATGTAGCAAATATACCACATATCTAGTGGTACATGTTAGCTGAAACTTAATATAGTACCTCTTATTAGTCCAGGGGTGTGTGAAGAATTTGCCTTGTGTTAGGCCATTGTAGGTTGTACACCCACTACATTTGTAGCATCCAGCTTTAGGTGTTCCCAGCAAAGTTCCCGTACTATAACTGGCCTTGAAATCTGGTCTCATTAATATGTATAGTATATTTTATATGTATATTATATCTGTGTGTAGTTGAGTGTAGACATAAGATATACCTGAACCAATAACGATGTTGTTAAATACGCTGTATATCTAGTCGATTAGATGTTAAGTTGTAGCAGATTGAATTGCTTTCAGTGAAAGAAGAATCCAGAGGGATCATTATTTATATATTTTACCAGGAAGAATACATTGAGATTTCTCTCGTTTTCAAGTATGTCCTGGGACCACAAAACATTGCATTGATACAATAGGGTACAATTAAATACAAAAACAATAATAATACACAATATATGCAAACATTTAACATAGAACTGGTAGGAAATATTTAATCAACCATGACAGGCACATTCTGTTTTGAGATATGTAGAGAGGGATCTCTTAACGGATATTTGGCTTGGGGAAGTTTTGAAAGTGTGAGGGAGGTCATTCCATAATTGTGGTGCTCTGTAGGAAAAGGAGGATCCAGCTGCTTTCTTTTTGTATTGAGGCAACTTAAATAATGCGCTGTTATTGGATCGGAGGTTATAGGAGGTAGGAATAGCAGGGGAGAACATTCTGCTCAGGTAGGGTGGGAGCTCCCCAGAAAGGCTCTTAAACACAAGGCAGGAAAGATGGAGGGTGCTTCTGGATTCTGACAGCCAGTTGAGTTCTTTTAGCTTGTCACAATGGTGGGTCCTGTAGTTACATTGTAGCACAAAGTGGCAGAACGAGTTATACAATGTATTAAGTTTATTAAGGTGAGTTTGTGGTGCAAGTGCATATACTACGTCGCAGTAATCCATGATAGGCATCCGCATTTGCTGTACAATCTTTTCCTTTACTATAGGGCTGAGGCAGGATTTGTTTCTGTACAGGGCACCTAGTTTTGGATAAAGTTTAGATGCAAGTTTTTCTATGTGGAAGCCAAAAGATAGATTGGGGTCTAACAACATACCTAAGTATTTAAAAGAGTGGACTGCGGTCAGCGTGCAATTGGATTTTGTTTTGATGCGAAGATGGGAATTTTGTAATTTGTGTAATTTAGGTCCCATTCCAAAGATCATTGTGACAGTTTTGTCAGTGTTTAGGTAGGGTTTGTTTTTGAGATCCAATTTTCTACCTCTGTGAACTGGTCTTGGAGCACTGCTTCAAGCTGCGGCAGATCGGAATTGCTTGCATAGATTACCGTGTCATCTGCGTACATGTGTACAGTTGAGGATTTGCAGACATCAAGCAGATCATTTATAAATAATGTGAATAGTAGGGGGCCGAGAATGGAACCCTGGGGTACACCACACGTGACTGGGAGAGGGAGGGAGTTGCTGTCAGAAATGGAGACATATTGTGATCGATCCGATACATATGATCGAAACCAGGTAAACGGACGATCAGCAATACCAAAGTTTTTTAGTTTGATCAGTAGTATGTCGTGGTCTACTGTGTCAAAGGCCTTTGCAAAATCAAGGAAAATTGCTCCAGTTTGGTCTCCTTGTTCCATGCCAGTTTGGGTGTCGTTGCAAACTTTTAGGAGGGCAGTTGTAGTGGAGTGATTCAGGCGAAAACCTTTTTGATCAGGGGTCAGATAGTTAGATTGTTGGTAATACTCACATAATTGTGTATGGACGCATTTTTCTAAGATTTTTGACAATACTGGGAGCAAAGATATAGGGCGATAATTGGAAACCAAGGTTAACTCCCCACTTTTATGGATAGGCACTACTCTTGCAGTTTTCCAAAGTTTGGGTATGTATCCAGACACCAAGGATTTGTTAATTAGGGTTGTGACCGGTTTAGCAATTGCCGGCGCATTGAGCTTCAACAGCATAGCTGGATTTGATCAGGTCCAGACTGGTTTTTCATTTTTAGATTATTAAGGTGTTTCTTAATGACATTGATGGGTACAGGTCTAAAATTGAACTTCTCTATATTGGGTCTTTGCTGATTTAGTGGGGCCTGATCCACATTTGTAGTTTCAGGATGCGTGTCATTTATTAGTTTGTCAATCAGGGTGGTGGAGCATCTGACAAAATAACTATTAAAGGCATTTGCTACTTCTAAGGGGAGTTGCAGGGTATGGTTGTCCACATTGACAGTGGGGGGTTGGGAGTGGATTGGAGGATTTTGTAAGTTATTTATGAGTTTCCAAAACTTTCTAGGGTTTGATATGTTATTGTTCAGATTTTTACAGAAATATTGGGCCTTGGCCAATTTTGTTTGTTTAGAGCATATATTTTGCCATTGTCTATATACACAGTGATCGTTCATAGAGCCTGTATGCTTGAACTTTGACCACAATGAATCCCGAAACTGGTACATTTGAATGAGGTCAGCTGTGATCCAATTCAAGTGTTCTCCTTTTACTCTCACCTTACGCAGAGGGGCATGTAAATTCCAAACTTGTAGGAGTTCAGACTGAAAGAATTCAACGGCAGAGTCTAGATCAGGGATTTGGTTTAATCTGTGCCAGGGGAGGTTCTGGATGTTAATTAGAAAAGATTAAAGATTACATTTTTTGAAGGATCTGGTGATTTTAACCTTGGGAGAGGATTTAGTTGCCTTTATTTTGCGCAAGCAGCACACTAAGCAGTGGTCACTGAAATTGTTAGGGAGAATATCTGCCTCTTGGATTCAGTCGTGAGAAGTGGAGAGAATCCAGTCGAGCAGGGTGTGAATATGACTTTTGATGTTTATGCGAGTTGGGGAGGAGATTAATTGCGTTAGCTGCAAAGATTTAAACAGTGAGCGACAACTATTATTTTTTGGATTCAGCCAATCAATATTAAAATCTCCAAAAACCAAAATTTCACTTTTTGAGTTTTGAGCTATGGTTTCACTAAGGAGATGTGCTATGTCAGAAAGGGAATGCACAGGGGAGCTAGGTGGGCAGTAGATTCCTGCAACAATGATTGATTTACTGCACGGGATCTCAATTGTGCCAGAAAGGAAAACAAAGGTGGCAGGAGAGCTACATTTTTGTACTTTGTGGAATTGTCAACATAAATTACAATGCCGCCTCCTCTCTTTGCTCTATCATTTCTATGGCATATACACAATAAATGAGGATCTAATATAATATGCTGTATATAGAGAATATAGACAAAGAGTATCTGACGTTATGTAACAATTATCACTTTGCTTTTTAGATTGACCTGTGTGATGTACCGTAGCAGGCCGCTGGCGTACACACTCAGGAACATTGTGCAATGTGTGGGGTATATATGGGGGTAAGTTTACTGTATAATATTATGTTTTTTATGGTGTGAGGAAGGGGTTAAAATCACATTAAAAGGAATTGATTATCTTAAAACCGGAGAGTGCCTCAATTGCTGTGGATATATTTAAGACTGTTTAAAGAGCACCCTGGAAGTTGCTTAAACCGTTTTGGAGTGCTGGTCTGTATCTTTATTTTGTTTTATATATATATATATATATATATATATATATATATATATATATATATATATATATATATATATATATATATATATATATATATATATATATATATATATACATTTATTACTTTACAAGGAGTCCCTTTGCGCTTCTTTGCGCTCTGCTACTTTTGGATATATATATATATATATATATATGTGCATTGGAGCCCTTTGCCGTTAAGTTAAGAGGGCTCCAATGCACATAACATACGTTAAGCTAACATAAAAAAGCATATTTATGTAATATTCATTTTTAATAAAGTGTTTAACTGTGTATTTACTGAAAATATTTCCCATTTCAATGTTCTGCACATAGCAGAATATGTTCTATGTATTTTTAAATAGAGATTCCTATATATATCTGTATATATCTATATCTATATAATAATCTATAGATATAGGTATAGATATATATGTATACAATGTACCGAAAAACATCATATATATGTAGAAATATTTATTTATGAAAAAATAGAACATATTCTTCTATGTAAAATATTCAGATATTTTCATGTTGGGTTATCGCAAATGAGAAGATGCAATCGTGTTTGTGCAAGAGTAGGTTGTTATGTTTTTTTTTTCCACTTTTATTTTCTCCATTGGCTTCAATGAGAGAATACGTGAACGAACACGCAGTATTCTATATTAAGAAAGATTTTTGCACTTGTCAGGTTACAGTGAAAGCAAAAACAGTTTACTTTCAACTCGTAATACGAGCACAACCCAACGAGAGAGATCACTGTACCTCATTCAGACAAACCCCTGAAGTACTGGGCATTTAATAAACTGAGATTTAATGGCCCCAAAATACATTTCTGCCCCATGTAGTAGTGTGGAAAGTGAAAGACTGTTCAGCTTAGCATCAAACGTCCTTACAAATAGTAGAAACAGACTTAAAGCTGAACATGCGGCAATGCTTCTTTAAAAAAAACTTGCCACTAACTTTTGAAAAATGTTTTCTAATTGCTAGATTGCCTGTTATACTGCTAGTTCTGATTTTACATAATTATGCTTAAAACATACTGTACTCCGAGGAACATCCTTAGCTTATATGATTGCAGAAAGAGTGTTCAATAGTACATATTAAGTTAATTGCTATGAACACTCATCCTACAATTATAGGTTTAGATTACATTTGACTGGTAAGCTTTACCAATGCTCTGTTCACATTTCCAACTCCATAGACTTTAATTGAGATGGACATCTAATGAGAGCATTGGTAAAGCTTACCAGTCAATGTAATCTAACCCATAGTGTTGTTCCCCATGATAAAACAGTGCACTGTTATATTTTTAACTGTATTGCACTTTTGGTCATTTGTGATTTTACATTTGTTATGTATTGTTGTTATTATTAATATATTTTATTGTAATATTTATATTTATAAACATTTTCTGTGAAATTTCTTCGAGTTTCTACAACTTTGCAACAGCAAGTAAATAAAACTGTTTTATTATTTCATATCTTTTGAGTTACGTTTCTTCATAATTATAAAGAGGCTATCTTAAGTCATTAGTCTGTATTATGCTTGAGAAACTGTCACATGAGATAAAAAAAGTATCGGTAATTGGTATCGGCGAGTATTTGAAAAAAGCATCAGTACTCGGTCTTAAAAAAATGGTATTGGTGCAACCCTAATTTATATATACTATATATATATATATATATATATATATATATATATATATATATATATATATATATATATATATATATACTGTATATATATATATATATATATATATATATATATATATATATATCTGACAACGTAAATATAATATATATATATATATATATAGAGAGAGAGAGAGAGAAAGTGAGAGAGAGAGAGAGAGAAAGTGAGAGAGAGAGAGAGAGAGAGAGAGAGAGAGTATGGGCAAGCGCTGTAAAAAACCCTTAGGAATTAAAAAACCTGAATATTGACAGAAACATTATATAAATATAAATATATGGAATAAATATATATACATATAAAAAAAAATATTACTGAATCATGAACTAAAAAACATCAAACAATGCAATATAAACACATGAAAATTATCGGTTATAAACTGAGAAGAACGTTTCCTGAGCAGATAATTCTTTGAGTGGCTCAGACAAGTTTCTGCAGTACAATAGTCTTAATGTAAGGGAACAAAAATACTCCAGATAGATCCAAATGTAAAAAAAGTCGTCCCAAATGAGTAAAATGTCTACTTACAGGACTTGACCTCAATCCATATAAGGTAAGTATGCACGGTCCAGAGTAGCCTGGGTTAAACCTACCCCATCACATTAACCCGTCTTGTGTTAAATTTGATTACACTTAATTTGCATGCGCATTACAGGTTGAAAGAAAATGCGTTTGTTTAAGGCACATGCGATATTCTTATATCGAGTGCACTAATGTTAGTACGCCACTTGTAATCTAAGTGTTCACAATGATCAATTTTTCCTGAAAAAGTGTATTACATTGTTTAAAAATAACTCCTTTAGCTTTAATTTGTCAATTTAAAATAGCTATGGGTGAAGGTTTTGACATTTCCTGTCCAAACCTCCACCTATACTGAAAATGTCAGTACTGCAGTACTGGATACAGAAAACATGGGTACACAAAAGGCTTTAGAAGAATTCACCCTCCCAGTGGGGGTGAAAGGTATAGAAACCCCAGCTCTATTTAAAAGATTTTCATGAATCAGCTTTAATTACAATGAACTCTTATATTTTCCATGCCTTGGTAGATTTTCCCTTTTAATGCTCATATAAATAAAGTGTATTTCAATTTTGTAGTTATCATAGAAACTTTATTGTCACAGTATTATGGACATCTAATGTGTGTCACATTCATATTCAGACCTAGTTCTAACCCTAATCCCTAACCCTAGTCATAGATGTAATGCTTATGGGATACTCCACTATCAGACCGAACTCGTCCAGTAGTCTTCTTATCCCGGCATCGAGCCGGAATGATAGGAATTATCCCAGAGCAGAGAAAGTTTGCAAGATAAGGTAAGCAGCACTCACCACAGGCAGGATACTCTTCAGCGGCAGTGGTAAAGCAGTCCAAAGGTAAATCACTAGAATGGTCAGGCAGGCAGGGATTGGCAATGGTAGAGCAGTCCAAGGATAAACCACTAGAATGGTTAGGCAGGCAGGGTTTGGCAACGGTAAAGCAATCCAAGGGTGAACCACTAGAATGGTCAGGCAGGCAGGGTTTGGCAACGGTAAAGCAATCCAAGGGTGAACCACTAGAATGGTCAGGCAGGGTTTGGCAACAGAGAGGCAATCCAGAACAATAGGGGTTAATCAAGCAGGGAAGTCAGACAAGCAGAGTTCAGCAGCAGTAAATCAGTCCAGCAATTTAGGGGTTAATCAGGCAGAGTAGTCAGACAGACAGAGTTCAGTAGCAGTACATCAATCCAGTAATTTAGGGGTTTAACAGGCAGAGTAGTCAGACAGGCAGGGTTCATCAACAAAAATGCAAAATAGCAGAAACAATCTATCACACCCAGGAGCAAACAAAGTAACACCTATACTTGGGCAGTGATAGATCGCTTCTGTGAAACTTACATAGGCGTAGGATTCACGCCACAGGAATCTGGACCAGCATCTGACAGAGGAGCGTGCGGCGATGAGGTCAGCGCTGCACGCATCCGGACCAGACACAGCCCCTGACAACGAGCAAGGACGGAGATGCCGCGCCCCTAGCAACGTCTAGAGTGGTGCGGCGTGACAATAATATTGCCACAACTTGAGTCCTAACTGTAGCTCTTTCCCATTCAAAACCCTACAATAAATCCAATCCTAAACCAAAACCTAACTCAGCCCAGAGTCCTAAAACTAACACAACTCCAGCCCTTACCTTAGCATTAAAAGGACAGTGTGCTGTAAAATCCCCTTAAGGTGTTATCAATTACTTTTTATACCAGCAGCAGAGTATATAATGCATGATAAATTGGTCATTTAGGTTTATTTTTGTATTTGAAATAGCTGTTTCCACTAATTGAACCACAACCTAATTAAATAGTCTTGTAGGGAGGACAGCCCTCATTAGCTCGCTATTCTTATTATTTGCACAATGTCTACATTATCTTATTAAAAAAAAAAAAAAAGAATACATAGGGGCATATCTATCAAGTTCTGTATGGCTCGCCGTAAACAGAAGTTGTGAAGCAGTGGTCTAAAGACCGCTGCTCCATAACCTGTCCATCCGGTCTGAGGCGGCGGACAGAAATCAATCAGGTTGGGCTGATTGACACCCCCTGCTAACGGCCGATTGGCCGTGAATCTGCAGGAGGCGGTATTGCACCAGCAATTCTCAAGAACTGCTGGTGCAATAAAAAATGCCGACAGCGTATTCTGTCGGCATTTATCGATGTGCTGCGGACATGATACGCTACATCATATCATGTCCGCTCGCACATTAATAAATTGACCCCATAGAGAGAACAGTGGCAAATAAACATTTTAGTATCTCTATGTCACACCCCCAAAGAGATCATAATTTTATCTAATCCTTCTGGTTTTCTATATCCATTACTTAAATTACTGAGGGGTAGATTACAAGTGGAGTGCAAATTAATGCTACCCCTTGAGAGTTAATTGCGCTATAAGTAAGCTTTTTGCGCTTGTTGGGTTGCGCTCATAATACGAGTTGAAAGTAAACTGTAAACCGACAAGCACAAAAAGCTGAAATTAGAATATCATGTGCGTGTTTACCTATCCCCCCACGGAAGTCAAGGTAGAAAAAAACAAGGAAAAATAACCTAACACCCCTCTCTCATGCAAACCTGATCGCATCTTCTCATTTGCGCTAACCCAACATGAAACTATAAATATTTCACAATCCAATGTTCTTAAAAATCGCAGAATATGTTCTATTTATTCATAAATACATATATATATATATATATATTTAATAGTATAGTATATATATATATATATATATATATATATATATATATATATATATATATATATATGGGAATATCTAATTAGAAATATATAGAACATAGTCTGCTATGTGCAGAACATTGGAATGTCAAATACTTTCAGTAAATACATAGTTAAAAAAAACTTTATTGGGGGCGGAGCGACGAGCTGAACCGGCAGGACGCATCTTGGAGGAGCTCCTGATCTATATTCCACATATATGAGCCTTTTTTAGGTTCCCAAGGGTTATTAACGATTCTTTGGTGACTATAACTTTAAAAGTTTGTTGTAGAGTATGAGCCTATCTGAGTTGGTTCCTTAGCCTAAGCTGTTTAGCCAAACTAAGCGACTCTGTCTGACAGGCCGCAGTGTTTTAAGCTACCGCACATTTCCCCCCCCCCAGGCAACTGGGTTACGAGTAGTCCTACTTGACTACACACTTTGTTTTGAGATGGATACCGATACATGGGAAACAGAAGACACTATTTTTGAGATGTTTAACGAACATTATGCTGGACTGCGCTACCTAATTGTGCAGTCGTTTGCAAGTTGCTTGCCTCCACGTGACCCCCAAGATGGCGACCGAGAATTAAAGGACATTATTGAACGAAATGGGGAATTGCTTATAGAATTGGTCTCCGAGGAGGCTACCCCGTGTTTCACTAACACTGTTGACATGTGTGGATTTATGTGCCAGGATGAAGAGGAACGAGGTGTTGCTCCCCAGCACGAGAGGGAGACAGCTCAAATCCCCAAGCGGTTAGATGTGCCTAACATGGGGAATACCTGCAGAGAATCTATGATCCTGAGGAGACCCCTGCAGCTCGACATTGGCTGCTCAGACCCACAGAGACACGCGCTTCCCATGGCTGGAGAAGTGCCTATCCTTGGCTCTCAAGGCAGACGATCTGTGGGGGCGCGCATCCCAACTTTTCATAACCATGCTGAGGACACATTTAAACTTAACTGGTTCACAGCGGAGGAGCCGGGCTCAGAATTGGGATGTTTATTTCTTTATGAGGCATGCCCTGGAAGGGGATTACCGAAAGCTAGGATCCTTGGCCACCTGCAGCCTCGCCCCCACTTGTTCAGAAACATGCCGGTAAGACACTTCATTTCAATCAGAGTGGGCATAGGCTAGAGAGTTGAACTTTTCCCTTTCTTAGAGGGCCCTTCAAAATCCTACAACTGCGCGCTAAGCTCTGCAGGGACGCTTTCATATTAGATGATGTTTTTTACCAACCCGAGTCCTACTATCAAAGAAGCCTAAGGCCACATTAATTATAGACATTAGCAGTGGGACCCAAGTGTCTGCAGTACAGTATGACACCTTTAAGTGTACTTTTCACTGAACACTATGCTTACATATGGTGCCGGGAGGAAGAGTAATAATCCAATATGCTCTGTGCTAGATTAGTTCTTGGAACTCCCTGCATATTACTCAATGGTTCTGGGATGCAACTGCCATAAGTCTAGCAGCTCAAGTCTCACTTTTCAACAACCAGAAATCCTGATATTTGAGGTCCTCCTTTGTGACTGTAACGTATAACTATTTGCTTGCATTTCTCACGTTGTCAGCCTGTCTTAACTGTGTCTACACAGAATAGAGCCGTTCATAAATAATATCTGCTACTAGAGATATCTGGACTCATCCTACATCAAGGATCTCATTAAGCAAACGTATTGAAATTGAATGTGTTATATCACTTTCTGTCTACAGGGTGTTTTTTTGTTTTTTTTTGTAACGTCTCCTGCTTTATATATTAGTGGGCTATGGAGTAACCGCTGTGACCTGCTAAGCTGCGATGACACCAGAGTTAATTTGTATTCCCTAACAGCAGGGTAGATCTGTACCAGGTTCATATATTGAATGCTCAGGCATGTATAGTTCCCTTGGTAGCTGGTAGGGGCGACAATATCCTAACCCAGGATTTACTTCATATGCTCCGATTAAGTTTCCTCCTCTCTTGATAGACAGATGTCTTGTCCTTGTAAAGTACATAACTGAGTCACTTGCTCTCAACAATTAACCCTGCACTCACACTATATACTTCCTAGTCCCTTACATTTTATATTTTAACTTTCCTAGTCATGTAACTTAATGGTTAAGAGTTCATTTTCGTTATTGACTCTCAGGGCAATTTACAACCTTACCTGCTGGGAAATGTACACTTGGCACATAGAGTCCTATTGTAATTATCAAATATGGTATTGAGGTGCTGCTCCATATTCTACACTTACTGTGAGGTTATGCTTCTTTACAGGTTGTACATTTGGTTATACGCTTGGCATCATATCATAGTTCTACTCCCACTGATTTATATATCAGCAGGTGCTAAAGTCCAGGGGTGGCTTTGTTTTCAATTGTGTCTTCTTTCTGTTCCCCTATTACTGTTATTATACGTAGATTGGCCAAAGTGGCAATGTTATTACTCTAAGGGTCCATGAGTGACCACCTATAGCTTCAGTTTTCCTCCGTTATACTTTGCCAACTTACTAGGAGGCCAAGAGTGTCCCCTTGTGTCATAGGAGGAATTTACATTTGTCAAAATCTTTATTACCTAGACACTTATAACAGTATTCATGTACTCTTTTCATTTTTTTTTTTTTTTTTTTGTCTATGCATGTTTCTTGTATACTTATGCCATGGCATTGATATGCTTATGGAATCCTTAATTTCTAGAAATTGTGTCACTTTGTGTAGGAGACCTGTGAGTCTCCAAATGTTATATGTTATGTTAAAAACCAAATAAAATTCTAATTAAAAAAAAAAAAAAAAAAAAAACTTTATTAAATATAAATATTGCATAGGAAATGTAATTTTAAAAAACTTTCCAATTTACTTTTATCACCAATTTTGCTTTGTTCTCTTGGTATTCTTATTTAAAAGCTAAACCTAGGAGGTTAATATGCTAATTTATTAGACCTTGAAGACTGCCTCTAATCTGAATGCATTTTGACCATTAGAGGGCATTAGTTCATGTGTTTCATATAGATAACATTGAGCTCATGCACGCAAAGTTACCCTGGAGTGAGCACTGACTGGCTAAAATGCAAGTCTGTCAAAAGAACTGAAATAAGGGGGCAGTTTGCAGAGGCATAGATACCCGGTAACCACAGAGGTAAAAAGTGTATTTCTATAACTGTGTTGGTTATGCAAAACTGGTGAATGGGTAATAAAGGGATTATCTTTCTTTTTAAACAACAAATATTCTGGTGTTGACTGTCCCTTTAGCTGAAAAGGGCTCCAATGCACATATACTGTATATATATATATATATATATATATATATATATATATATATATGTGTGTGTGTGTGTGTGTGTGTGTGTGTGTGTGTTTATATATTTCTGTAAATAAATACGCATATGAATGCATAAATACATCTGTACACATATAAATACAAAAATACCAAAATGACTATCCTGCCTAAATATCTACATGTATTTCAAACCCTACCATTATTTACCCAAATCCTACATTCACACGCAACAAAGAATTATAGAATCCTTTATCTGGTCTCACTGGAAAGCAAGGATAACAAAAGAGACTCTGAGCTAATAGGTGCCCCTAACTTAATATATTACTACAACAGAGCCTCCCATCTCACCCAAATAGAACTTAGGTAAATTATGCTGGACACCAGCCAAACAGAGACTTCCAAATATATACCCCAATTACTTTATTGCAAACACACTAAAAGTGTGGGACAATCTAGCCTCCACCAACAATTCAATATCAACTAGAGTATCTCCAATGACAACACTGATTGATAACCCAACCTTTGGTTGAATTAAATTCCCACAAAATTCTATAATAAATGGCAAAGCACAGAATGTTCCGGTGTATCTACTTTTAACTGAAGGGCGCCCACGCATGCGAGCTAGCATCGCCCCAACCATAGCCCCCCCCCCTTTCAAAACTGGTACCCATATGTACAAGTACGCCATGCCATAAACACCAGTCCAGACCGGGTAGACCTATTTAGAACACTCACTCCTTTTGAAACACTCTGTTCCAATCCTAAAATCCACCAATCACGTCTCCCTGATCCATAAAATATTACAACACTCCTTCCCAGAATGTAGACCGACATATATATAAAAAAAATGGGAAAATTAACTAAATATTACACTTTCAGATGACCGGTGGAAAAAAGTGTTTCTAGCAATCAAAAAGTTGTCACTTTCCCAAACCATAACATAAGCTACAAATTAATCTCACGTTGGTATCTAACACCCTGCAGACTACATAGTATATATCCAAGGACTTCCCCACTCTGTTGGAGACAATGTGGAGAGAAAGGAAACTTATCTCATATCTGGTGGACCTGTCCTCTAATCCAGAATTATTGAACCAAGATCAATAGAAGTATCAACAAAACACTAAAGCCCAACATTGAAATCACATCCACAATGATACTTGTCAATGACCTCCCTAAAATCCCATGCCATTACCGGCAAAAACTTCTCCAATATATGCTGAACTGCGCTAAACGATTGATTCCAAGGTTATGTAAAAAAACACAAATTCCAACACAATCAGATTGTTTAAAATAAGTAGACTATGTACTCTCATTAGAATAAATATATTACACCTACATGGGTAAACAGGACTTTATATTAGACATAATCTTTATTTGGGAACACAAAACACTGATGTAGAACAGTGAACTAACACTGACGCACTGACGACTACATAACTAAACCCCAAATCTATAGAAATAACAAGGACTCCCCCCTCCCAAAAAAAAATAATTACACACTCTGCAAAGGATAGAACTTGAAAATAAAGCAAAGATAGGAGATCCCACTACCCCCAATTCCTCTTCACCTAATCTACACTCTCCCTCCCCCCACATCCCTTCTTAACCCCCTCTTATTTCTCTTATTAAGTAATAAAACTAATAACAAAATGTACAAAGAGGCGGATAAGTACTGTATGAACCTTTATTACTTTTAATTAATTATATTTGCTTAGCAGACAACAATGTCATAATGTAACATTCTCTTTGCATAAACAACACACCTGTTGAAATGAATAACTTATCACTCCACCAAGTTGCTTCTTTCAATAAAATCCAATAAAAAATAATAATAAAAAAAATACATAAATACATCTGTACATATATATAGATACAGGTAGCCCTCAGTTTACACCAGGGTTAGGTTCCAGGAGGAATGGTTGTAAATAGAAACCATTGTAAATTGAAACCCAGTTTATAATGTAAGTCAATGGGAAGTGAGGGAGTTAATTGACATAAGTAACACCTAATAATTATTTTTAAACCTTTGAAATAAAGACTTTGATTGCTAAACAGCATTATAAACCTAATTAAATAGATTGTATCATCATCAAACTAAGATTAATGAACAAAAACATTTGCTAAACCACACCTAATAAAATTATCACACAGACTTCACTGTATCATCATCAATCTAAGTTTAATGAACAAAAACAAAATAATTACACAACAGACTGTATCATCATCAAACTAAGTTTAATGAATAAAAACATTTTTTTACTTGCCTTTTTCTGCAAACAGTTCTCTGAGTCTGCAGCTAAGGGAAGTGGCTGCTAGATCTTGTTCCTTTAAAAACGGCTCCATTGCTCAGGTCTGGTTATACACTGATTAATATCAGCCTGCCTGTGTTTAATCACACAACAGACTGTATCATCAAACTAAGTTTAATGAACAAAAACATTTATTTTACTTGCCTTTTTCTGCAAGCTGTTCTCTGCATTGAGTCTGCAGCTAAGGGAAGTGGCTGCTAGATCTTGTTCCTTTGAAAGCTGATTCATTGATCACGTCTGGCTTGCTTGGCTTTGCATGTCTGTGCTGCAATACAAGCGAACAGCTCCACCTACTGGCTATTTTAATGTTTCTCAATGCTTTCAATAGCAGTCAATGCTTTTCAATGGCAGTCACATGACTGGAAAAAAAGGACGTTATTCTGAAACGGCGCAAATTGAACCGTCGTAAACCGAGGGCCACCTGTATACAGTGAGGGAAAAAAATATTTGACCCCCTGCTGATTTTGTATGTTTGCCCACTGACAAAGAAATAATCAGTCTTTAATTTTAATGGTAGGTTTATTTGAACAGTGAGAGACAGAATAACAACAACACAATCCAGTAAAAAGCATTTCAAAAAAATTAATTAATTGATTTGCATTTTAATAATTGAAATAAGTATTTGATTAGTATTCCACAGAAGCAATCAGATGCCAAACTCTCCACCATGGCCAAGACCAAAGAGCTGTCCAAGGATGTCAGGGACAAGATTGTAGACCTACACAAGACTGGAATGGGCTACAAGACCATCACCAAGCACCTTGGTGAGAAGGTGAAAACAGTTTGTGCATTTATTCGCAAATTGAAGAAACACAAAATAACTATCAATCTCCCTTGGTCTGGGGGTTTCATGCAAGATCTCACCTTGTTGAGTTTTAATGATCTTGAGAGCGTTGAGGAATCAGCCCAGAACTACACGGGAGGATCTTGTCAACAATCTCAAGGCAGCAGGGACCATAGTCACTAAGAAAACAATTGGTAACACACTATGCTATGAAGGACTTAAATCCCCCTGTGCAAGAAAGCACATGTACAGGCCAGTCTTATATTTGCTAATGATCATCTGAATGATTCAGCGGAGAACTGGGTGAAAGTGTTGGGGTCAGATGTGACTAAAATCAAGCTCTTTGGCATCAACTCAACTTGCCGTGTTTGGAGGAGAAGGAATGCTGCCTGTGACCCCAAAAACACCATCCCCATTGTCAAACATAGAGGTGAAAACATTATGTTTTAGGTGTGTTTTTCCTGCTAAGGGGACAGAACAAATTCACTGCATCAAACGGACGATGGACAGGGCCATGTACCATCAAATCTTGGGTGAGAACATCCTTCCCTCAGCCAGGGCATTGAAAATGGGTCATGAACGGGTATTCCAGCATGACAATAACCCAAAACACACGGCCAATGCAACAAAGGAGTGGCTCAAGAAGAAGCACATTAAGGTCCTGAAGTGGCCTAGCCAGTCTCCAGACCTTAATCTTATAGAAAATATGTGTAGGGAGCTGAAGGTTCAAGTTGCCAAACGTCAGCCTTGAAACCTTAATGACTTGGAGAAGATATGCAAAGATGAGTAGGACAAAATCCCTCCTGAGATGTGTGCAAACCTGGTGGTCAACTACAAGAAACGTCTGACATCTGTGATTGCCAACAAGGGTATTGCTACTAAGTACTAAATCATGTTTTGCAAAGGGATCAAATACTTATTTCACTCATTAAAATGCAAATCAATTTATAAAAATGTTTAAATGTGTTTTTCTGGATTTGTTGTTGTTATTCTGTCTCTCACTGTTCAAATAAACTATTAAAATTATAGACTGATCATTTCTTTGTCAGTGGGCAAACGTACAAAATCAGCAGGGGATCAAATATTTTTTCCCTCACTGTATGTGTATATATATATATATATATATATATATATATATATATGCATACATATACATCTTTAGACATGTATATGTATGTATATCTATGTTAACCCCTTAATGACAACTGACGTATGTCATGCAAAAACTAACAGTTAATGACAATAGACGTATCTGGTACGTCAGTTGTCTAACAGAGTGCTGGAAGTGATCACAATCGCTTCCAGCAGCTCTCAGGGTATTGCAGTGATGCCTCGATATGGAGGCATCCTGCAGTACCTTTTTACAAGCCTCCAATGCAGAGAGAGCCACTCTGTGGCCCTCTCTACACCGGTAGCGATGGTGCCGTTCGTTAGTGGGTGGGAATGTAGCAGGGAGGTGGGTTTAAGTAAGTGCAATGTGCACGCCCGTGGCCGGGAAAGTGCGGGGGGGCCTGCGGGGGTGCGCGCATTAGCCGCTGGCATAAATGAGATCATCAGAGGGAGAGGGGAAAAAAAGTTAAAGAAAATGAAATATAAAAGGATCTGGGAGGGGGATGGGGGTATTGAGGGGGGGAGCTGCTACACTACAGAAAAAGTTTGAAGGTGAAAAGAAAAAACAAAAATACTGTTGTTTTTCGGGGCAAACTAAGATGGTGGCAATTAGGTAGCGGGGGAGGGTTAGAGAACTGTTTGGGGGGGATCAGGGAGGTTGTGGGCTAAGGCAGGGGTCCATCAAAGCTGAATAAATAATTTAAAAAAATAAAATTAAAAAACTCCTTTTATTTAGTACTGGCAGACTTTCTGCCAGTACTTAAGATGGCGGGGACAATTGTGGGGTGGGGGAGGGAAGAGAGCTGTTTGGGAGGGATCAGGGGGTGGCATGTGTGGGAGGCTGATCTCTAATCCTGCAAGCTCTCTAAAAGCTACCTAATTAACCCCTTCACTGCTGGGCATAATTCACGTGTGGTGCGCAGCAGCATTTAGCGGCCTTCAAATTACCAAAAAGCAACGCCAAAGCCAAGTCTGCTATTTCTGAACAAAGGGGATCCCAGAGAAGATTTTACAACAATTTGTGCCATAATTACAGAAGCTGTTTGTAAATAATTTCAGTGGGAAACCTAAAATTGAGAAAAATGTAACGTATTTGGCATGAAATATACCAAAATGGGCCTAGATCAATACTTTGGGTTGTCTTCTAAAAAAGAAAAAATATACATGTCAAGGGATATTCAGGTATTCCTGACAGATATCAGGGTTCCATTGTAACTAGCTCATATTTTGAAAAAAAGTGGTTTGGAAATAGCAAAGTGCTACTTGTATTTATTGCCCTATAACTTGCAAAAAAAGCAAAGAACATGTTAACATTGGGTATTTCTAAACTCAGGACAAAATTTAGAAACTATTTAGAATGGGTGTTTTTTGGTGGTTGTAGATGTGTAACAGATTTTGGGGGTCAAAGTTAGAAAAAGTGTGTTTTTTTTCCATTTTTTTTCTCATATTTTATATTTGTTTTATAGTAAATTATAAGATATGATGAAAATAATGGTATCTTTAGAAAGTCCATTTAATGGCGAGAAAAACTGTATATAATATGTGTAGGTACAGTAAATGAGAAAGAGGAAAATTACAGCTAAACACAAACACTGCAGAAATGTACAAATAGCCCTTGTCCTTAAGGGTAAGAAAATTGAAAAATGGTCTGGTCATTAAGGGGTTAAAGCTCTTTGTCTTTTTTTTCTAACACCTGAGACCTCATATCTTTGAACCCTTATAACTTTTGTGTGCAACATTTTTAAAATATTTTTTATTAGATGGTGGTAATATGAGTGGATGTGTACTTTGTAATGTATTTTTGATGTGCTTTGTGACACTTTTATGTTTTGTGAAACAGTTAAATAGAGCTCTGAAGTCATGGTAATCATTCTAGCATAAATTGTCATTGCAATAAAGTGATCGCTTTTAGATTCAAATCTTAAAGGGACATTGAACCCATTTTTTCATTCATGATTCAGATAGATCATGCAATTTTAAGCAACTTTCTAATTTACTCCTATTATCATTTTTTGTTAATTCTCTTGCTATCTTTATTTGAAAAGCAACAATGTAAGTTTAGAAGCTGGCCCATTTTTGGTTCACAACCTTGGTTGTGCTTGCTGAACCAAAAATTGTCTGGCTCCTTAGCTTAGATGCCTTCTTTTTCAAATAAAGATAGCAGAGGAACAAAGACAATTTGATAATAGGAGTAAATAAGTAAGTTGCTTAAAATTGCATGCTCTATCAGTCATGAAAGAAAAAATTTGGGTTTAGTATCCCTTTAAGCCCGTTGAGCGCAAGCCCTCACGATGAACCCCTTATCACTCGGGTTGTTTCAAATGACAAAATAAAAGTAAAGGAACTGTTTGTAAAATAAATTAATTAACAAATAATTAAAAGACACACTCCAGCAAGTAAAATAGTGGTAACACATTAAGGGCTAGATTACAAGTGGTGCACTAAGTGAAATACGCAAGCATTAAGGGGTAT
This sequence comes from Bombina bombina, assembly GCF_027579735.1. Lineage (NCBI taxonomy): Eukaryota > Metazoa > Chordata > Amphibia > Anura > Bombinatoridae > Bombina > Bombina bombina. The sequence continues at coordinate 1,243,688,556 of NC_069499.1, forward strand.
TTCACTGTTCTGTGCGTGCGTTGGATATAGAGCGTGTATTATGAGTTGAAAGTAAACGTGTTCGTTTGAGTGCAATTGAATTCAACACGTTGGGTTAGCGTGACTTCCGAGCTCTGGTTAACTATTACGTGAGAAAAAAAGTTGCATAAAAAACATCAAAAATTCATTTAAAAGTACAGTTACACACATAATAACACTGTCTCATAAAAAATATTTTAAAAAATGCATTAAAAGTTATAAGGTCTCAAAGATATAAGGTCTCAGGTGTTATAAAAAAAAAGTTGCAAAGGGCTTTAACATAGAGATGCATACATATACATGTCTAAATATGTATATGAATGTATATACTGTATATATATATATATATATATATATATATATATATATATATATATATATATATATATATATATATATATATATATATATATATATACTTCGCCAACCTGCACAACGGAGCGCTACGAAGAAAGTCATCCGATGACTCATATGTTCTCAAAACGGCACTGCTGGAGAGTGGGTGGGGACTTTCTTCGTAGCGCTCCGTTGTGCAGGTTGGTGAAGGGTATTGTTTCTGTTCTTACCTGCCTAGGAGCTGCCGAAGACGCCAAGCCTGAGGTTGGATGTGTAAAGACTGAGTACATCGTCTGCCGGGTCAGACACAGGAAGCCTCAGACGCAAGGAAATAACGGAAGGTATGTGCACAGCTTGAACAGCAGAACAGCTGACACAGACACATTCAAACAAATCTGTGAATATGTTTAAAGAGGCACACACAACTTTAACCTAATATAGAGGTCTAGTCAGTAATCACATCAGCAAGAGTTATAGTAACTGGCTATAGGATTTATGAAATAATGGTATAAATATAATGATAATTAATAAAAATCCTTATGATTACTGGATTTTTGGACTTAAAAATAAATGTGTTCTATCTCTTACGGCTGAAGAGGAGGTGGGTTAAAATTAAGGATATAAGGATTATAAACACAGGATTTAAAATTGGGACATTCAAAACAACATAAAACTTACAAGTTTAAATAAAAGTACTTTATTTTTTCACTTTGGTATAAAACATTTGAATACATTACAATGGCATATTCTAATGAGCAATCATATGTTTTGGGAGATTTTGATGATGAAGCTAGTGACTCATATAATGATATTGTTCACACTTTGGACAGTTTGTTTTTTGATATTGATGTTTTACGCAAGAGAGATATCAAACTAGATTTAGATATTAAGGCATTTCAAATTTACATGCAGTAAAGAAATTTCCATCTTTTATGGTTTATGAGCAAGATTTCATTAATAAATGGAACAATATTTTAGATGCATGTTCATTTGCCTTAATTAAACTCCTAATGGAATATAAGAAACAACAAAGGAGAGACTTGTTGATAGAACTGAAAGACATTCAGGAAAAACTTAAAGATCACCAAAGGGGTGCTGATTTTAAAAAATATGAGACACAGTTTGAAATTAATATGACAACATTTAAGCAAAAATTGTGGCAGTTTAAATCCCAAAAGATGCAACAACTGAATCAGAATCTCTATCTCAGGTCTCAAAAAATGATCTGCATCCAGCTTTGGCACCAGGAAGAAAAAAACCCACAGGGGGACAAGGGGAAAAGGGAGGAACAAGCAACGCTATCAATCTGGGAACAAACAAAACCAAAAGGGGAGCCATGCGCAGGACCTATGCAACGAGGTCCCAGAACTTCCAAAAGAGATATGCATGAACTCTGATGTGATTAATTTATATTCCAAAATTTTAAGCAAGACAGAAATTGCAGTGTTGTCTAAAGGCCTTAATTATGTTCCCACTAGTCACTTTAATGTTTTTGAAACCATAATAGATGTTAACAAGCTTGTGCGCAAAATCACCTTGCGTAAACATTTTTTTGCTAATGAAGATTTGGAACAAGAACAGAAAGATATAAATAGTGAGGCTAAGGTCAGCACAGGTGAGGCTGCAGTTGACTCTCTGGAGTTTTCAGATTGGTGCAGTATCTATCTGATTTAGAAAAACTAGAAACAGAAAATTTTGGAGATAAGTCAGGCTTAACAGGTAGGGAAGACATCTCTTTAAAACATTTAAGAAATAAAAGTTCTTTCTATCCAGTACAAACAAGACCCAAAATACTAGATATTTTTCAGAGAACAATTGAGGAAAAGTTAAGATCTTTAGATGAGGTAAACAAGACAAAGAATAAAACTAAATTTAGACATAAACAGGAAAATAATCTAACATATTCAGAGAAGGGGGCTTTAAAATCTTTTTACAGATAATAAAGATCTCATTATTAGGCAATCAGATAAGGGAGGGAATGTAATCGTCCTGGATAGACGAGACTACACTGCTGAAGCCTTGAGGCAACTAAATGACACCAAGGTGTATAAAATATTGAGTGAGAATCCAACTAAGAAATTTAAAAATGAACTTTTGGAAATAGTGAAGTATGGTAGATATAACAATATTATCAATGACACTGTACAGGAAGCATTAATTACTACTTTTCCTGTTGTACCCATATTTCACTATTTCCCCAAGGTCCATAAAAACTTAACATCTCCTCCTGGAAGGCCGATAATAGCGGGCATTAATTCTCTTAATGAACCACTATCTGAACTTATAGACTCCTTCCTTCAGCCTATAATAAAAAACTTACCAAGCTATGTACAAGATACCTCTGCACTGTTAAAGGGCCATTATACACTCATTTTTTCTTTGCATAAATGTTTTGTAGATGATCTATTTATAAAGCCCATAAAGTGTTTTTTTTTTTTTTTTTTTTTTAAATGTATAATTTTGCTTACTTTTTAAAAAACATTGCTCTGATTTTCAGACTCCTAACCAAGCCCCAAAGTTTTATTTGAATACCGTCAGCTACCTTCTCCAGCTTGCTCCTGTTTGTGTAAAGGGTCTTTTCATATGCAAAAGAAGGGGGAGGGTCTTATTTCCCACTTGCAGTGGGCTTTCCAACTACCTTTTCAACAGAGCTAAACTGAAAGCTTCTAAGTACGTTTTTAAACCATTTTATACTGGATTTTTATATCAGTATCTGTGCATCTTATTCTTTATAGTAGTGTCTATTACATGCAGTTATATCAAAATGAGTGTATACTGTCCCTTTAAGAAAAAATAACAATATCTAATGGAAACCTACCTACAGATTAATTTCTGTGGATGTATCATCCCTATATACCTCCATACAACATGAGCTAGGCATAACAGCTATTGAATTTTTTTCCTTGAGAATTACAGTAATTATGATTCAGCTACTAACATTTTTTTGATAAATGCTATAGAATATTTGTTAACTCACAAATTTTTTAAGTTTGGAAGTGATTTTTTTCTCCAAAGACGTGGGACAGCTATGGGGGCTAAGTTTGCCCCCTCCTATGCCAACCTGTTCATGGGTTGGTGGGAGCTGTCCCACGTCTTTGGAGATGCTAATCCTTTCAAACATCAAACAATAGCTTTCTTTCTTTACATAGATGATCTTCTGTTTATTTTTGAAGGAGATTCTATAGAAGCTGACAAATATTGTGAGTATCTTAACAAAAATGATTGTGGCATAATATTCACCAGCGAACATAGTCCAGTTAGCATTAATTTTCTTGATTTAACAATTTTTGTGGATGAGAATAAAAGAATTATCAATACAACTTTGTTTAGGAAGCCTACAGCAGGCAACGCCATCCTAAAATATGACTCCTGTCATCCAAGACACGTGGTAAAGGCAATTCCCAAAGGGGAATTAATAAGGATAAAGAGGTATTGCTCTACTTAGAGAGACTATCAGGAAGAAGCTACTCTAGCACTGCAAAGACTTAAGGATAGGGGCTATACAGAGGATGTGCTTCTTAAAGCTAAACCTATAGTGGATGGTATCCCCAGGGAGAATTTGTTACTATATAATAAAGTTAGAAATAGTCATCAAGTAATGGATAAAAGACCGAAATTCATTACAAATTACAGTCTTGAGTACAATAAAATTTGTAACATAGTGCGGAAATCTATTCCCATACTATATTCAGATCCTATATTAAAGGAAATTATGAAAGAGGGCTGTAATTTTATATCTAAAAAAGGAAAGACTCTCTCGAATTACTTATCTCCTTCTGATATAAAGCTTAAGACAAACAAAAACTGGTTACAATGGAGAAAAGGTTTTTCTAAATGTAGAAGACCTATTTGTAGAACCTGTAATTTTGTTACTGAAGGGGACACTATAACTTCATCTGTAACCAATAAACAATATAAAATCAATTTTAGCATCAATTGTGCAACTACACATGTTATATGCCTTCTTACATGTACATTGTGCCTAAAACAGTATACAGGCAAAACCAAAAGGCCACTCAAAGAAAGATTTTTAGAACATTTAAGAAGTATTGAGGATGAGGAGTCTGATACACCTGTAGCTAGGCATTTCAGAGATTTTCATAACTCTGACGTCAATGCACTTACTGTTCAAGGTATAGACTTTGTTCCCTTATCAAATAGAGGAGGAAACAGAGAAATGCATTTGGATAAGAGAGAAGTCTTTTGGATTTTTACCCTACAAACCAGCTATCCGCTAGGAATCAATAAGAGGCGAGACCTTGATTTATTTGTTTAAAACTCTCAATTTGCCAAGCTATTTCTTCGAATTTAAGTATAAAGTATATGATATCCTTAATATAGCCATCATCAATCTATAGATTTATGACATGCTCCCTTTATACTAGAATGCTATGTATATATTCCTACACACATAATCATTAGATTAGAGCAGATATCTGTTAAAACAAATTTATTTTGAAATAATTCCTTGATACTAATAGTACAAAACATTACTATATTGTTATATTTATAGGTTTATATTGATAATTTCACAGACTTATTTGTTACTTTACTGATATGATGTTATTTAAATTGTTTAATACTTAGTGGCTATTACCTTGTTGTTAAATGTATATACCCCTTTAAGGGAGTTACTGATAAAAAGGCAGGGCTTTGCAGGTGCACAGGTAAGCAGTGAACAAGTGCTGTTTGCAGCACAAAACATGTCTGCTCTGTGCACCTGCATCACAACTTGTTTGTTTTTAACTTTTGTCCCAATAAACAATTTTTCTACTTTTTTACCTATGGACTTTGAGCGCTTCTTTTCCTATTTTGGTTCTTTATATATATATATATATATATATATATATATATATATATATATATATATATATATATATATATATATAAATATATATATATATATATAGATAGATAGATAGATAGATAGATAGATAGATAGATAGATGTGTGTACATATGTATTTATGTGTTTTACTGTATATTTACTGTACATATTTAACATTCCAATATTCTTTGCTTACAGGACAATGTTCTTTTTATTGTAAATACATATTTATATATATATATATCTGTATATACCTACACATGTATATCTCTTCCTATAGATATATAGGTATAGATATGGATTTTACATATTTTAAAAGTGTCAGATATATATAGAAATATATATTATATTAAATATATTATATATTTAATAATTAAAAAATCAGTTTTGTTCATTGGCTTTCGCGATTATATTTAATGCGGTCTGGTTAGCACACATGAAAACTTAATAATCTTAAGGTACATTATTGAAATATTAATTATTTTAAAATGATTGAACATACTGTTAAAAATATAAATATATTCTATGGATTATTTTGAATATTTTATAGTATGTTTAATAAATTTTAATAATTCTTATTCATTTTTTAAAAATATTTTATATGTAATATTTCAATAATGTTCCTTAAGATTACTAATGTGCGCTAACGCAACTGTATTACATCTAAATCGCGAAACCTGATGCGCAAAACGAATATTTTACATTTCTATGTTCATCACATAGAATTTTTTTTTAATTTTTATCATTAATTATATATTTATTTATATATCTGATACTGTTCACGTAAAATACATATCTATAGAAATAGATATACAGGTATAGGTATTGATATACTGTATATATATATATATATATATATATATATATATATATATATATATATATATATATATATACATAGTAACATACATAGTAACATAGTAGATAAGGTTGAAAAAAGACTGAAGTCCATCGAGTTCAACCTATACAAATCTAAAATACTTACAAAAAGCTCCAGTTAAGCTTAAATAACCCCATTAAAATGTGACCCATTTAATACTAGCAATCATATCCATGAATTTTGTTTATATACAGAAATTTATCCAGACTATTTTTAAATGTATCTATGGTATTGGCATTCACTACCTCCTTTGGTAATGAGTTCCACAATTTTATTGCTCTTACAGTGAAAAAAACGTTTCCGTTGCAGGAGATTAAATCTCCTTTCCTCCAACCTTAAATTATGACCTCTTGTCAGAACCAATTTTCTTGGAATAAAAAGAGCTTCTGCCATCTCTGTATATGGGCCTTGAATATATTTATATAAAGTAATCATGTCACCTCTCAAGCGCCTTTTTTCTAAAGAGAACAGACCCAGTTTGGCTAGCCTCTCCTCATAGGTTAATTTCTCCAATCCCCTTATTAGCTTTGTGGCCCTTCTCTGAACTTTTTCTAGTTCTGCAATATCTTTTTTAGCAATCGGTCCCCAGAACTGCACTCCAAACTCAAGGTGAGGTCTTACCAGGGCTTTATATAATGACAGAATTATGCTTTCCTCCCTTGAATCAATGCCTCTTTTAATACATGCTAGTATCTTATTAGCCTTTGAAGCCGCTGCCCTGCATTGTGCACTCATCTTTAGCTTGTTATCTATTACTACTCCCAAATCCCTTTCCTCCTGTGTTTGGCTAAGTCTTGTCCCATTTAAAAAATACATAGCCTGCTTATTTTTACTTCCAAAATGTAGAACCTTACATTTTTCCGTATTAAATCTCATTTTCCATTCACTTGCCCATAGTTCTAATTTTAGCAAATCCCTTTGCAAAGAGAGTTCATCCTGCTCTGACCTAATGACCTTACTTAACTTAGTATCATCTGCAAAAATAGAGATGTCGCTATTTAATCCTTGCTCCAAGTCATTTATAAAAATATTAAAAAGAACAGGGCCCAGTACTGATCCCTGGGGGACGCCACTGATTACCTTTGTCCAATCTGAGTATGATCCATTTACTGCTACTCGTTGCTCCCTATCTTTTATCCAGTTATTTATCCATGAGCTAACATTTTCAGCTATTCCCAGTCCCTTAATTTTGTGCATTAATCTCTCATGTGGCACTGTATCAAATGCCTTTGCAAAATCTAAGTATATCACATCAACTGATTCCCCTTTATCTATATTTTTACTTACTTCCTTGTAGAATCTAATTAGATTAGTTTGACATGATCTATTTCTCCTAAAGCCATGCTGATTAGAACTCATAATCTTGTTTACACGAATATGCTCATCAATATAATCCCTTATAATCCCTTCAAATATCTTCCCCACTATTGATGTCAGACTAACTGGTCTATAGCTTCCTGGATCATCCCTGCTTCCCTTTTTGAAGAGTGGCACCACATCAGCTTTACGCCAATCCTGGGGTACCATGCCTGAGGATAATGAGTCTTGAAAAATTAAGAGTAAAGGTTTGTCTATAACAGTGCTAAGTTCACTTAACACCCTTGGGTGTATTCCATCTGGGCCTGGAGTTTTATTTACCTTAATATTTTTTAGATTTTTCCTGATATCCTCTAAACAAAACCCAGTTAGTGGTATGGACTGGCATGTTCTATTCTGTTCCAAAGTATCATTCAATGGTTCCTCTCTTGTGTATACTGAAGAAAAAAACTGGTTTAGTACCTCAGCCTTCTCCCTGTCATTATTTATCATGCTACCCTCCACACATTTTAATGTACCTATATTATCCTTCTTAGACTTTTTGCTATTTATGTACTTAAAGAACCTTTTAGGGTTAGACTTAGAATCCTTGGCAATTAATTTTTCATTTTCAATTTTGGCTAATTTGATTGCTTTTTTGCATGCTTTGTTACATTCCTTATAAATATTGTATGCTGAGTCTGTACTATTTTCTTTTAATAATTTAAATGCCCTACGTTTTTTCCTAATTTCTTTTAACACATTTTTATTTAGCCATAACGGCTTAGTTTTTTTTATTTTTATTTTTATAACCATATGGTATGTATTGATATGTATATTTATTTAACAAATTTTTAAATATTATCCATTTATCCTCTGTATTTTTATTAGAAAATACATTGTCCCGATTTATATTATTTAATGATTTCCTTAAATCATTGAATTTTGCTTTCTTGAAATTAAAAGTCTTAGTTAAGCCTTTAAAACACTGCATATGAAAAGAGATTTCAAATGTGACCATGTTATGATCACTGTTACCCAAATGTTCTTTAACTTCTATGTTTGATATTATATCTGTATTGTTTGATAGCACTAAATCCAATATAGCTTTACTCCTAGTTGGCTCCTCTATTAATTGTGACAAGAAGTTATCCCTGAGAACATTTAAAAATCTATCCCCCTTAGCTGAATTACTAGTTTCATTGGCCCAGTTTATATCAGGGTAGTTAAAATCTCCCATACTTACAGCACTGTTATTAGCAGCCTTACCTATTTGGATAAGTAGTTGAGTTTCCTCCGGGTCACTAATGTTGGGAGGCTTGTAGCATGTTCCTAGTAATATTTTTTTAGGATTTTTCCCCCCACTCTTTATTTCAACCCACAGGGTCTCTACATTGTCACTTGTATCATAAATATCTTCCCTTATTGTAGGTTTAAGGTCAGGTTTAATATACATGCAGATTCCTCCACCCCTTTTATTATTCCTGTCCCTCCTAAATAATGTATACCCCTCTAAGTTAACTGCCCAGTCATGTGAATCATCCCACCAAGTTTCAGTTATACTGATAACATCATAGTCCTCTTCTGCAACTAAGAGCGTCAGCTCCCCCATTTTACCTGTCATGCTTCTTGCATTTGTTGTCATACATTTAATTTTCATGTGCTTTCTGCTGCTACTTGGTGTACTTTCCTCTATACTTTCTAATGTGACATTTCTTAAGTCATCCCTTCCTTGAGATATTAAGGGAGTGACATATTCAGACACTGATCTCTCTGTTCTATTTTGTTCTAATTGACCCTCCCCCCCTTTGCCTAGTTTAAAAGGTTCTCTAAACGTGCTACCATCCTTTCCCCCAACACACCTGCACCCATGTCATTCAGGTGCAATCCATCCTTACTGTACAATTTGTACCCTAGTGAAAAATCAGCCCAGTGTTCTAAAAAGTCAAACCCCCTCATTTTTACACCATGTTTTTAGCCATGAATTAACATACATATATATATATATATATATATATATATATATATATATATGTATTTACAATAAAAAGGACATTGTGTTGTATGTGAGGAACATTGGAATGTTACATTTTCATAATTTTTGTGGGTTAGAGCATGAGTATAGGTGCTCAATTATTTTTTCAGTTTAAGCGCTCCATTAAAGTCTATCAGCTAGATTACGAGTTTTAAGCGCTATAGGAAAATTAACGACCGCCACAAAAGCGTTGTTATTTCACCTCCTTATAGCGCTGCTATTACAGGTTTTGAAAAACCCGACATATGCGGGCGATATGGTGGTGTTGAGCTCCATACCTCACCCAAATACAAGCAGTTTTTTGACGTGCTTGTGCACAATTTCCCCATAGACATCAATGGAGAGAGTCGGCTAAAAAAAGCCTAACACCTGCGATCGGGGAATGAAAAGCTCCATAATGCAGCCCCATTGATGTCTATGGGGAAAGAAAAAGTTACATTTAAACCTAACACCCTAACATAAAAATTACGTCTAAACACCCCTAATCTGCCACCCCCGACATCACCGCAACCTACATAATGTTATTAACCCCTAATCTGCTGGCCCTAACATCACCACCACCTAAATAAAACTATTAACCCCTAATCTGCCGCTCCCGATATCACCACCTACATACAGTTATTAACCCCTAATCTGCCGCACCCAATGTCGCCGCCACTATACTAAAGTTATCAACCCCTAAACCTCTGGCCTCCAACATCACAAACATTAAATAAATATATTAACCCCTAAACCTAACCCTAACGTAACCCTAACCCTAAGCATAACCCTAAACCCCCTAAAAATAAATATAATTAAAATAAATCTAAATTAAACTTACAATTATTACCTAAATAATTCCTATTTAAAACGAAATACTTACCTGTAAAAAAAACCTAAGCTAGCTACAATATAACTAATAGTTATATTGTAGCTAGCTTAGGTTTTATTTTTATTTCACAGGTAAGTTTGTATTTATTTTAACTAGGTAGACTAGTTAGTAAATAGTTATTAACTATTTACTAACTACCTAACCTGCCTTACACTAAAACCTAACATTAGAATAAAATAAATTAAATTAATAATATATAATTATCTAAATTACAAAAAAATAAACATTAAATTACACAAAATAAAAAAATAAATTATCAAAAATGAAAACGAAGTACTTCTAATCTAAAAGCCCTATAAAAAAAAAAAAAAACTAGCCTACACTAAACTGCTCTTTTACCTGTAAAAAAAAAAATACAAACACCCCCCAACAGTAAAATAACCAAATCACCACACCAAACCCCCCAAATAAAATATCTAAATAAACCTAAGCTAACCATTGCCCTGAAAAGGGCATTTGGATGGGCTTTGCCCTTAAAAGGGTATTTAGCTCTTTTACATTGCCCAAACCCTAAAAAGCTAAAAATAAAACCCACCCAATAAATTCTTAAAAAACCTAACACTAACCCCCGACGATCCACTTACAGTTTTCGAAGACCGGACATCAACCAATCAGCGAATAGGATTGAGCTTGCATTCTATTGGCTGATTGGATCAGCCAATAGGATGAAAGCTTAATCCTATTGGTTGATTGCAACAGCCTATAGGATATTTTCCCCTTTAATTCATATTGGCTGGTAGAATTCTAAATCAGAATGTAAGGGGCGCCATCTTGGATGACATCACTTAAAGGGAACCTTCATTTTCCAGCGGCGATCGTAAGGAGAGGATGCTCTGCGCCGGATGTCTTGAAGATGGACCCACTTTACGCCGGATAAATAGAAGATGCCATCTGGATAAAGACTTCGGCCCATTTGGATGAAGACTTCTGCCTTCTTCGATGAGGTCTTCTGCCCGCTTGGATGAAGACTTCTGCCTCCTGGATGAGGATGGATGTCCAGTCTTCGAAAACTGTAATTGGATCGTCTTGAGTTAGTGTTAGATTTTTTTAAGGATTTATTGGGTGAGTTTTATTTTTAGCTTAAGGTTTGGGCACTGTAAAAGAGCTAAAGGCCCTTTTAAGGGCAATGCCCATCCAAATGCCCTTTTCAGGGCAAAGGTTAGCTTAGGTTTAATTAGATAGGTTTTTATTTGGGGGGTTTGGTTGGGTGGGTGGTGGGTTTTACTGTTGGGGGCTGTTTGTATTTTTTTTTACAGGTAAAAGAGCTGAATTATTTGGGTTGTACAAAAAGTGGAATAGACTGCGAGATTAGTGGGGAATATTGCACACCTAAAAACTGTTATCCCAAAAGTTTAAAGTAATCTGTAGAGTGAGGTGGCGCAATGCAAGTTGCTATTCCCAATGTAATTTTTTTATTTTGTGTAAGGTAACACGGGATACATTGTATCCATTAATCACCATTGCAAACATATGCTGCACTGTAATTCGCTACAATAGACTAAAGAGGCAAAAAGCTAACTCATTCTTTGGATTGTGAGTGCACTGCACATATAGAATTTTTAGAGCACATGTGTCATTTTTAACGATCTTACAAACAAGATTATAATAATTGTTTTATAAATAAGATACATATGCATGTTTTTTAGAATTTTACCATATAGTCAGCACCGGTGCATTGTTCATTTTTAGAATGTATTGTTCCACATAGAACTTAATAAATTGTTTTATATTATTTACACATAAGTTTATTTTGTGCTTATTTCAAAGGAATATTCAATTAGAGGGGGTGATTAATGCCCTTTTTTAACATTTAATTACATTGGGAATAGCAACTTGCATTGCGCCACCTCACTATACTGAATTATTTGGGGCAATGCCCCGCAAATGGCCCTTTTAAGGGTCATTGGCAGTTTAGTGTAGACTAGGTTTTTTTTTTTTTTTAATTATTATTTTTTTTTTGATAGGGCTATTAGATTGGAGTAATTTGTTTTTATTTTTGATAATTTTGTTTTTTATTTTGCGTAATTTAGTGTTTGTTTATTTTATTTTATTGTAATGTTAGGTTTTAGAGTAAGGCAGGTCAGGTTTTGTTTTACAGGTAAATTTGTATTTATTTTAACTAGGTAGTTAGTAAATAGTTAACTATTTACTAACTAGTCTACCTAGTTAAAATAAATACAAACTTACCTCTGAATTAAAAATTAAACCTAAGCTAGCTACAATATAACTATTAGTTATTTTGTAGATAGCTTAGGTTTTATTTTACAGGTAAGTTTGTATTTAGTTTAAATAGGAATTATTTAGGTGATAATTGTAAGTTTTATTATATTTAAGTTAGGGGTGTTAGGCTTAGGGTTACATTAGGATTAGGGTCAGAATTAGACTTAGGGTTACGTTAGGGTGAGGGTTAGGTTTAGGGGTTAATATATTTTATGTAGTGATGTGGGAGGCCAGAGGTTTAGAGGTTAATAGATTTATTATAGCGGCGGTGTTGGCGGACGGCAGATTAGGGGTTAATAATTTTATTTTAGTATTTGCAATGCGGGAGGGCCTCGGTTTAGGGGTTAATAGGTAGTTTATGGGTGTTAGTGTACTTTTTAACTCTTTAGTTATGAGTTTTATCTTACAGCTTTGTAGCATAAAACTCATAACTACTGACTTTAGATGGCATTACAGATCTTGTCATTTTAGGCTGTACCGCTCACTTTTTGGCCTCACAGCAAAACTCGTAAAATACCGGCGCTATGGGAGTCCCATTGAAAAAGGACTTTTTTAAAAGTGCGGTACTGACGTTGCGTGACGGCCAAAAAGGTGTGATGTACACTTATTCTGACAAGACTTGTAATAGCGGTGTTAGGGGAAAAAGCATCGTTATGAAGCATAACAATGCTTTTTAACTCATAACGCAAACTCGTAATCTAGCTGTATGTGAGAATTCTTTTTTTGTGTGTGCACGTATTGGGTTTGGGGGCACGAAATTATGCTCCACTCGTAATCTAGCCTTAAAGAAGAGGAAAAAATGACAGTTCACTGCCCATAATTCACAAAACTTTCCCTTAATACACGATTTTTACATTCTAGATGTGAGATTGAGACTTGCAATATATCAGATGCAAAATTATGGTCAGACACTGTACATACAGCAGAGGTGGGAAGAATATAGCAATTTGGATTTTAAAAAATAGCCCACTAAGGACAATATATGAAACAGATAAATAAATATATACAGGTATTCATAAACAAATTGTGTACTACAGTTTTTTCCATGTTTATAGAAAACTCTTAAGAATCTTGTTAAAATGTGTTTAGTTCACAACATAGTATTAGTATGAATGTTTAAAAAAATATATAATGTATATAATAATAATACTAAGAAGAAGAAATATTGTAATGTAATTTATAAATGTTACAATATTACAAATTTAAACTGTAAACTCAAATGAAAAAAGTTAATGCACTTTGAATTTAACAGCAAAGGTATATTTTATTTTTACCGATACGGTTGACCCACTGATATAGATTGGGAAATATTAATTTGGACATATGTCCTTGTGGCGTTGTGATTTATGGTTGACAATAAAATGCGTCAGTGTTCAGGGAAATGATGCTGACCCTCAAAGCATCCAGTCATATTGCATCGGTGATGCTAAAAACACACAGAGCCAGCAATCTATTTGCTTGTGTAACTCAGTTTAAATAATAGAACACAGACCAAATTATCTGTGGCAGAAGCACAGTTATTAAATAATCACTTTCTTTGGAAACAGTGTGTCCCCTAAGGGTATTCAATTGGGAAATCATCCAAAAATCTGGCAAATTAGCTGCTTTTACATAGAAAGAAGGGAGCAAGCTGGTGATTTGAGAACCCAAGGGAATGGTATAGTTTTTACAAGATAAACTTGAAATCTGCAACCTGTGGTTAATTGAACTAATTTAATTTGGTTTATTAATAGGAGCATGCCGTTATTTAACATTTATGTGGCTCACAAGGCATTTTTTGCACCTGCAGGGTGCTTATTCTATGGTAGGACATAGCTTCTGTATCTTAATCTTTTCTTGGAGACTGGGACAATATAATTTATTATCCTTAGTACTATGTTTCTTTTTTTTTTTTTAAATAAACTTTAAGTGCTTATGTGTTCTTCAATGATATCACAATATGGTTGTGAATAATGACAAAAATAAAAGGACTAAAGGCTCTGCAAAAGTTTACCACAGAAGAGTATACAGCATTTGTTATCCTTGGAACTGATGATAGACTGCCTGTGAGCTTAAAGATCAACAGCTATATCATGTCCCAACATAACAATGTATAGCAACAGCAAACATCATCATTAAAATATATGAAGAAGTTTCTACCATTTGTTAACATTTAAAGTGGATTCTAATTTAGTTTTTAAGAGGTATGAGAGGCAAAAATAGAGAATTCAGAGGTATATCCAGTAGCAGCTCTGTGGGGTGCTGGGGGATGCTATGCACCTCCAATAGTGATGTCGCGAATAGTTCGCCGGCGAATAGTTCCCGGTGAACATAGCATGTTTGCGTCGCCCGCGGACGGCGAACATATGCGATGTTCGGTCCGCCCCCTATTCCTCATCATTGAGTAAACTTTGACCCTGTACCTCACAGTCAGAGACACATTCCAGCCAATCAGCAGCAGACCCTACCTCCCAGACCCTCCCACCTCCTGGACAGCATCCATTTTAGATTAATTCGGAAGCTGCATTCTTAGTGAGAGAAGGGACAGTGTAGCTGCTGCTGATTTAATAGGGAAATCGATAGCTAGGCTAGTGTATTCAGTGTCCACTACAGTCCTGAATGACATCATCTAATCTCTGCTGTAAGGACAGCAACCCCAAAAAGCCCTTTTTAGCGCTAGTACATCAGTCTGCTTCTTTTTTTTTTCCCTGTGTAATCTAATTGCAGTTGCCTGCCTGCCAGTGTGTGTGTCAGGCTCACAGCGTATACTGTGCCCACTTGCCCAGTGCCACCACTCATATCTGGTGTAACAGTATTGTACATTTAAAAAAAAAAAACAACACTTTTTTGACTGTGAAATATAGCAGACAGCTGCCAGTACCCAAGATGGCCGCCAATAAGGCAGATGGGGAGGGTTAGAGAGCTGTTTGGGGGGGGGGGGATCAGGAGGTTGGGGGGCTAAGGGGGGGGATGGCTACTACACCACAGCATATGTAAATATGCTAAAAAAAAATAAAACCTTTTATTTTAGTACTGGCAGACTTTCTGCCAAGTACTTAAGATGGCGGGGACAATTGTGGGGTGGGGGAGGGAAGGGAGGCTGTTTGGGAGGGATCAGGGGGTCTGATGTGTCAGGTGGGAGGCTGATCTTACACTAAAGCTAAAATTAACCCCTGCAAGCTCCCTACAAACTACCTAATTAACCCCTTCACTGCTAGCCATAATACACGTGTGATGCACAGCAAGTATTTAGCGGCCTTCTAATTACCAGAAAGCAACGCCCAAAGTCATATATGTCTGCTATTTCTGAACAAAGGGGATCCCAGAGAAGCATTCTACAACCATTTGTGCCATAATTGCACAAGCTGTTTGTAAATAATTTCAGTGAGAAACCTAAAATTGCGAAAAAATTTAAGTTTTTTTTTTAAATTTTATCGCATTTGGCGGTGAAATGGTGGCATGAAATATACCAAAATGTGCCTAGATCAATACTTTGGGTTGTCTAACTACACTACACTTAAGCTAAAATTAACTCTACAAGCTCCCTACATGCTCCCTAATTAACCCCCTTCACTGCTGGGCATAAAACACATGTGGTGCGCAGTGGCATTTAGCAGCCTTCTAATTACCAAAAGAGCAACACCAAAGCCAGATAAGTCTGCTATAATGGCATGTCTGGCACACAGTGTTGGGGCAAAGGGTCCATCTGGACTACTGTTACCTGGTCTGCAAAGCATGGTCAGGGCAGGTATATCACATACACTGCGCACTGTGAAGCGAGCGTAATCCTTACAGAGTACCTGATCGATACAACATCATAACCTGATGCTGGTGCAATGCTGAATAAGGAGAGCGTATTGCTCTCCGCATTCAACGAGGTCTTGCGGACCTGATCCACCACTGTCGGATCAGGTCCGCAAGACCTTTAATAAATTGGCCTCTATGTCTTCTTTTCTTTTCTTGATCCATCATAATCGAAAAGGTTAAAAAAGGGATATTCTTCTTCTCTTGATTCATCCAAATCCAAAAAGTAAAAATGGGTCCTCTTCTTTTCATTATCCGTCATAAGTCAAAAGGTAAAAAGGAGTACTCTTCTTTTCTTTTTCCATAGGGGTGTCCTGGCAGTTTTATTGTCTGATTTCAAATTTAGTTTCAAATCAACAATTAGAAGGAGCTTCTTCTTTTAAAAATCAGCAATATGAAAAAAAAATCTAAATCTATTGGCTGTTTGACCAAAGACCTACTGCCTTGGGACCACCACTGAGGAGCCGGCCCGCCAGAATACATACACACACACACATAGATATGAAGACAAAAATATTTTTTCTATTTTTAGCGCAGCACCTTTGGTTTAGTGCATCTTTGGGTCATTGGTTGAGCAAAAGTTAGGGA
The DNA here is from genome assembly GCF_027579735.1 of Bombina bombina. Taxonomy (NCBI): domain Eukaryota; kingdom Metazoa; phylum Chordata; class Amphibia; order Anura; family Bombinatoridae; genus Bombina; species Bombina bombina. The sequence continues at coordinate 1,243,705,410 of NC_069499.1, forward strand.
CCTGAGATTGTTACACACCCTATAGAAGTCTGTAAGATGAGGGATTTAGCAAGACCTTGCTAATAATTTTGAGTTGTAACTTGAAATTAAGAGCCATATTCTTATATATACACTCACTGGCCACTTTATTAGGTACACCTTGCTAGTACCAGGTTGAACCCCCGTTTGCCTTCAGAACTGCCTTAATTCTTCGTGGCACAGATTCAACAAGGTGTTGGAAACATTCCTCAGAGATTTTGGGTCCATATTGACATGATAGCATCATGCAGTTGGTGCAGGATTTGTTTGCTGCAGATCCATGATGTGAATCTCCCGTTCCATCACATTCTAAAGGTGCTCTATTGGATTGAGATCTGGTGACTGATGGAGGACATTGGAGTACAGTGAACTCTATTTTCATGTTCAAGAAAAACCATTTGAGATTTTGTGACATGGTTCATTATCCTGCTGGAAGTAGCCATCAGAAGATGGGTACAACTGCAGTCATAAAGGGATGGACATGGTCAGCAAAAATACTCAGGAAGCCGTGGCTTTTAAACGATTCTCAATTGGTTACTAAGGGATGCAAAGTGTGCCAAGAGAATATCCCCCACACCATTACACCGCCACCATCAGTCTGAATCGTTAACACAAGGCAGGATGGATCCATGCTTTCATGTTGTATACGCCAAATTCTGACCCTACCATCTGAATGATGCAGCTAAAATCGTAACTCATCAGACAGGCAACATTTTTCCAATCTTCTATTTCCATTTTGGTGAGTCTGTGCGAATTGTAGCCTCTGTTTCCTGTTCTTAGCTGACAGGAAGTGGCACCCGGTGAGTCTTCTGCTCCTGTAGCCCATCTGCTTCAAGTTTCGACATGTTGTGCATTCAGAGATGGTATTCTGCATACCTTGGTTGTAAAGAGTGGCTATTTGAGTTACTGTTGCCTTTTTATCATCTCGAGGCCAGTCTGCCCATTCTCCTCTGACCTCTGACATCAACAAGGCATTGCCATCCACACAACTGCGCTCACTGGGGGGGGGGGATATTTTCTCTTTTTCGGGACCATTCTCTGTAAACCCTAGATATGGTTGTGCATGAAAATCCCAGTAGGTCAGCAGTTTTTGAAATACTCAGACCAGCCTGTCTAGCACCACAACAACCATGCCACATTCAAGGTCACTTCAATCTCTATCCTACCCATTCTGATGCTCGGTTTGGACTTCATCAAATCATCGTCACCCCGACTCTAGATGCCTAAATGCATTGAGTTGCTGCCATGTGATTGGCTGATTAGTACTTTGTGTTACAAGCAATTGAACATGTGTACCTAATAAAGTGGCCGGTGGAGTATGTAAATATATATATATATATAGATATATATATATATATATATAAAAACAACAACAAACAGATTTGAGCGACGCGGCTCTGGCTTACCCTCTTCACATTCACGGCACTATGAAGCGTGGCATGACGTCACACATCAAGCGATCCGACTCATCAACCGGAACACAGCGCTCTCGAAACAGACACAATACTATAGAAGGATGTTTCCAGGAGTCGAAAAAGGTGCCATAAAATATTCCTTTATTCAGTATTCCACAATAAAAGCATTAGTATGCACAGTGCAGCATAGATAGCAGAACTCTGTGATAGACAAGCCAGGAGGACTACCGGGTTAGACTGCAGCAGACATGTTTCGTGCTTCTGGGCACTTGTTCACTGCTCGCTAGGTTAACCCAATTACTACACCTTAAATAGGTATTCCTCTTAAAGATACATACGATGTGTTAGCATAGTCACCATGATTTTCATGAATACATTCTGATTGGCTGTTATTGATAGTTCAACATTAACTGTTTAACTGTTTAAAATGCTGTACTTTTCATCAAACTAAATCATCTAATTTTTCACATACATTTCTTCATTTTCAGCACAGTTATAGGTTTAAAGATACAATTTTTTTTTTTTTTTAAAACAAAAAAACTCTATAATAGAGGAAGTAATTTAGGATTGTATACACACAAATCATATCTCTTCTAAAGTTTAGACCTTGAGGGATGATAGTATTTAAGGTAAAGATCCAAAATATTTCCCTTAAATTTAGTTTACTTTCTCTCTATCTCCTCCCCATTTCCAATGGGGTATGTGGTCTATGGCTTGTAAGCTTAGTAATTTGTGATCAGCATTATGTAACTCCCTAAAAATGTCGGGGCAATGGGAGGTATCAGGATTCCTCATCTTCTATTGATCTGATATGTGCTAAAACCTGTCCTTCAGGGGAACTCTTGGTTCTCCCTACGTACTGCTTAGAGCACCCCCTGCAGGTTTAGCAAGGTATATTACATGAGTTGTGTCCCAATTCATAAAAAATTTAGTATTGTAAATTTTCTGTGTGAATGTGGAAGTGAAATATCACCTTCAGAAACAAAGTTACATGTTTTGCATATTTTTTCTACATTTGGAAAAAACCTTTTCTTTTTTGAGCCAACAGCTGTTAGATTTAGTAGAGCTGTCAGAGGGAGAGATGTAAGTTACCAATGGATTTGCCTTTCCTAGATATAAATCACATCCATTTTGTACAACCTGTTTAAATCCTGGGTCAGTGTATAGTATAGGGAGACTTTCCTTGATTATGTTACATATTCTGCCATATTCCAGGACTATATGTAGTAATAAACTTAGTTTCGAATTTTCTATTTTCTTTTTATTTCTCATCTTTTTGTCTCGATATTTGAGCAAATCTGTCCCTAGATAAGCTATCTACTTTTTTGCGTGCTTTGTCTAATACCTTAGATTCATATCCTCTTTCTTTGAGGCGATTTGTTATTATATAGCCTGTAAATTGTAGGTAGCTTCTGTTTGTACAATTTCAGTTAGCTCTTATAAATTGACCTTTAGGTATTCCCTGTATAGTATGCCTAGGGATGGCAGGGGACTTGTAGTCTAATATAGTGTTCCCTGATGCAGGTTTCCTATTAAGTCTGTTTCTATAGTGCCATTATCTTTACCCTGTGATTTTAATATCCAAAAAACAAACAGTGTTTTGATTTTGTTCTCTCTGCAGTTTAATACCACTACTAGTATTATTTAGGTGGTCACAAAATAGGTCAACACTTTGTTCATCACTGTCAATATGAAGATGAGATCATCTATAAACTGAGCATATAGAATTATGTTCTTTTGAAGGGGGTTTCCATCTCCAAAGACGTGGAACCGCCCTCCCAAACATCCCATAAAGAGATTGGCGTAGCAGAGGGCAATTTTGCCCCCATAGCGGTACTACGTTTCTGGAGATAGAAACCCCCCTCAAACATAAGAAAGTTGTGTGTGAGGAGGTATTCGATAGATGTTAATAAAAACTGTTTTGTTGCACTGTCATAGTTTGACTATGGACCTCCAAAAAATACTCAATCGGCTTGAATGCCTTTTACATGAGAGATAGAAGTGTAGAGAGATGTTACATCTACTACTAGAAATCGATATGTTGATTTCCATTCAATCTGTTTTTAATTTGAGGCAGGAGCGCCGTTGTGTCCTGTATGAAACTTGGGAGTGCTTTAACCAAAGGCTGCAAGGAAGCTGTCTATTAGATCTGAAAGTAGTTCATTGAGGGAGTTTATTCCTGGCAATGATTGGTCGTCCTGGCGGTAGTATTGTCTACTTTTATGAATTTTTGGAAAGTAGTGGAATATAGGTATAACAAGGGATGGTCAGGGACAAGTACTTCTTGGGTAAGACTGATTAATTACGTTGTTGTATCTCGCATTATCCACTATGTCAGTTAGAATCTTTTATATTCTGTTATCGGGTTATTTTTTAATTGATATACAACTCTGTATCTTTTAGCTGCCTCTGGGCTTTAGTGATGTAAGGCTTCCCTGTTTAATACATCAACGTTACCACCCTTGTCAGATGATCTCACTTACTATCCTATTTATCATTAGAAATTTTGCCTTGTGCCTCCTTTTCTTTTATTGACAAATTGGTGATTTTGTACTCTGCCCCTTTTCATCCAATTGCCTTAGTCTTTTCTTCTATTACTCTCTGGGAAGGTTTCTACAGAACTAGTTCTTGTATGGAACTGGATAGAAATTACTTTTTTTCTTAAATTTAGGTTAGGATCAATATCTTTATTTGTTACCAATGTGTCCCTTCCTTCATTACTTTCTAGTAGTAGGGCCCTCCATATCTGTAATTGTACACTGTTCATAGAAAGTCAAATACATATCATTTTCATTTTGTTGCGCTATAGGGCCTGTGCTCTATATTGCTATTATAAATAACTCTGAGAATCTACTGGGCTAAAGAATAAAAAAGGGGAAGAAAATTATTCTTTCTGAAGAAAACTGGATGAGTCTATGTCAATGGCTATAATATCTGAAACGATGAAGGAAACTAAGCAAAGTTGATATTAGGAAAAATAAGTAAATAAACTCTCACATCTTGCTAAAATTACAAAGGGAAGACTATTTAGCCATTGAGGGGTGTTTAAAGACTAATTCCTTTTATCAGTGAGCTTTGGCACACAAGAGTACCAACTAGTGACCAGCAGAAATAGCTGATCTATAAAGATTATAACTTGGTAAGACACTGAGAAACAAGATTCCAAATAAATTGTTTAGAATATGTTTAGTATGCCAAACAGCATTTGCTAGGCTGAAACATAATTTGTTTACTTTCTGGGGTCCAGGAATTGTTTAAAATATTTTGAGCTGTTGTAAATCCCCAGTGAAGACCAAGTAACACAGAAATCAGCCAGGGTATTATCAAAAGACAATTTTGTAGAACCATTGTATAATAATTGCCTGCTGATACTGATAATAGTGTGTTGGGGAAGTGGGAAGGTGAATTGGTGGAATGATCTTCTATCAAAGAACCGTTCTGTAGAAACATCTTACAATAATAGCTTCCTAAGTATCCTTAACATTTTACATTGAATTTTTTTTCCCCAACACTTAACTCCAAAAATGTACTTTATATTTGAGCATCTCCAAGTACTGAGTGACCACAAGACAAAATTACAACCACCTGAAATGGAGCACTAACTTAACATGCGCCTGTAAAGGGGCATATTTGCTAATTTACGGGCGCCTGTTAAATAACCAGCCTTTACAAGTGGATGGTAAATGCTCATGTGAGCTTGCAGTAGCACTTTGCACTTAGTGCAATTAATCAGAGGTCAGACCTCTGGTTAATTGACAAAATGCCCACCAATTGCCCCCAAATAAAGTGGACAGTTTCTTTATGAAAATAAAAATATGATCATATTTATTTATTTAAAAAAAAAACCTGCACAAAAGCAGTTATAAGGGGGTTAAAAGTGAGAGGATGTGGGGTGTAAGAAAAAAAAAAACGGCACTGAAATGTGCCTTTACATTGCGGTCTGTTGGGAGACTGTGTTATCATGCAATATGTTAGCTGGTATTACTGAGTGGAGCACAAATAAAATAAATACAATACTATAGGCAAGTAAATTAATATAATGCTTAGAGAATAGGCGTTTAATCAATTACCGACTGTGAACCTTTATTCACAAATGCATAATTCTCATCATGTTTACTACATTGAGAATTTTAAGAAGAAAGCATATCTTCTATGTTTTTATTTAGTCTTAGAACTTGAAAAGGGGGCATTGATGAAATTGGCAATCAATCCCTGTATATTCTTAAATCTGTATGTTAATATTTTGGGGCCGATATAACAAGTGTGGCCCCAAGAATGCCACTTATTCCCTGTTCCGCACAATTCCTTCACAGTTAAGAAGCAGCGGTCGTAAAAGACCGCTGCTCCTTAACTAGTCTGCCCGACTCTGAGGCTGCTGATATCAATCCGCCCGATTGTGTATGATCAGGTTGACTGATCCTGCTAGCGGCCGATTGGCCACAAATCTGCAGGGGGCGGCATTGCACAAGCAGTTCACCAGAACTGCTTATGCAATGATAATGGGATGTCGGCTCGGACATGATCTGCTACAGCGGATCATGTCCGTCCGACTGTTGATAAATCGGCCCCAAATCTTAAACAGGAGTCCCTTTTTAATTCTCTGAAGTTAGCTATAATAATTTGGAATGGAAATTTCACAATACTTTTTGGTTCTGCATCTGGGGTTGCACTGCTGATTGGTGGCTAAATGTAGCCACCAATTAGCAAGTGCTATCCTGGGTGCTATTTGAATCATGAAATAACAAATTTGGGTTTAATATCCCTTTAAGTAGACAATAATAAAATAAGCAATTCAGGGAAATATGTTTAGGGCCTTTCTGCACTGTTGGACACACAAACAGGCATCACTGTCTTTGTCCATTCAATCCTATATGTTTTCATTCCTCTGAAAATAAAATAATTAATGTACTAACTCTGTCAGCAGTAACATTTGTGTGATAAAAAGCAACTGTAAAAAAATCAGCATGTAAAGCTTGTTACAGTTAATAAAACCCAGCATTCTTTATTGACTATCTTGAAGGAGATAACCTTGGAAGAACATTGTACATCAATAGAAAACATATAGCTCCTCTTCAAAATTTAGGAACACACGATCCAAACATTTGGCTTCTCTGCAAAATTAATTGAATAATAATTTTATTCTCCTGTGAATGTCGAATGTGAACAGGAACCCATAACGCACATTAAAATTAACATTTATAGCCATTTAACTATAAAATAGAAATAATTTAGCAAAGAGAAGAAATAATCATTTACTGTTGAAGTCAAGCTCCCGTCATTTCATGAGACCATTAAAAATGAATTTGTGCAGGAGACATGTTTGTTAACATTAGAAGGTATAAATGGCTGTGCAATTTTATTTCTCTTAGTTAGGGAAAGGTCAGTGTACCTCTATATAAATTTATAGAACATGGCTGTCCAACCTAAGGCCCAGGGGCCACAATGTGGCCCTCCAGTGCAGTGGTTTTCTATCCCAAATCACTCATTTTCCTTTCCCCATTCACAGAATACAGAATGCTACTTATCTCTGAAGTAGTCTTTTTTCCGTCCTCTTTGTTTGGCTCTAAAGTATGTTTTTTGGGCCTGGGGTATACATGTCATTTTATAACACTTATCTTCACAGACATACATGCTATGCCATTTCCTTTCAGTAACCATTGTGAGCAATTGGTCTATATTAAATCAACATATATTTTTGAAATAAATAGAGGCCTAGATTACGAGTTTTGCGTTAGAGGCTATGCGGTGCTAACGAGCAGGTTTTGTCTCACTGCTCACTTACATGCAGCGCTGGCATTACGAGTTTTCAGAAACTCTCATTTAAAGACAAGAAGTGGAGCATTGAGCAAAACTTTGCTCAGTACCGCACTTCAATACAGCGGCTGCTTAAGTCATCCGGTAAGCTGGTCATAAGTGCTTGTGCACGATTTCCCAATAGGAATCAACGGGGAGAGCCGGCTAGAGAAAAAGTCTAACACCTGCCAAAAAGCAGCGTAAAAACTCACTAACCAGCCCATTGATTCCTATAGGGAAATAAAAGTTATGTCTACACCTAACACCCTAACATGAACCCAGAGTCTAAACACCCCTAACTTACACTTATTAACCCCTAATCTGCTTCCCCCTACATTATAGTTTATTAACCCCTAATCTGCCGTACCGCCCCAATGTCGCCGCCCACTATAATATACATAATAACCCCTAAAACGCCACACTCCCCCTCGCAAACATTAGTTAAATAGTATAACCCCTACCTGCCGTCCCTAACATCGCCGCCTACCTACCTACATTTATTAACCCCTAATCTGCCACCACCCAACTTCACCACCACTATACTAAATGTATTAACCCCTAAATCTAAGTCTAAACCTAACACCCCCCTAACTTAATATATAATTAAATAAATCTAAATAAAAAATTCCTATCATTAACTAAATAATTCCTATTTAAAACTAAATACTTACCTATAAAATAAACCCTAAGCTGAGCTACAATATAGCTAATAGTTACATTGTATCTATCTTAGGGTTTATTTTTATTTTACAGGCAAGTGTTGTATTTATTTTAACTAGGTAGAATAGTTTATTAAATAGTTATTAACTATTTAATAACTACCTAGCTAAAATAAATACAAAGTACCTGTAAATAAAACCTAACCTAAGTTACACTAACACCTAACACTACACTACCCTATATTATAAAAGGCCAAGTGTGTTTGTCTGAAGCTGTCATGCGACGTAAGTAGAGACAAACACACCTGGCCTTTCCGGACTGACCTGGCATTCTGGCGTCAGAGTCAGTGTGTGGTAGAGTGGGCGATGCAGCACGGGTGCGTCGTGGGCGTGGCCAGCGGGTGCGTCATGGGCGGGGTCAACTGGCCGAAACAGAGCAGAAGATGGGGGATAAGAGGGGAGGATGGGGGGAGAGAAGACGGGGGATTAAAAGAGGGGGGAGAGAGAGACAGCACAAAAGAGGAGGAGAGGACAGCACAAAGAGAGAGGAGAGACAGAGACAGCACAAACGAGAGAGGAAGAGACAGGGACAGCACAATATGAGAGGGAGAGACAGCACAAAAGAGAGAGGAGAGACAGAGACAGCACAAACGAGAGGGGAGAGACAGAGACAGCACAAAAGAGAGAGGAGAGACAAAGACAGCACAAAAGAGAGAGGAGAGACAGAGACAGCACAAAAGAGAGGAGAGACAGAGACAGCACAAAAGAGAGAGGAGAGACAGAGACAGCACAAATGAGAGAGGAGAGACAGCACAAAAGAGAGAGGAGAGACAGAGACAGCACAAACGAGAGGGGAGAGACAGAGACAGCACAAAAGAGAGAGGAGAGACAGAGACAGCACAAAAAGAGAGAGGAGAGACAGAGACAGCACAAAAGAGAGGAGAGACAGAGACAGCACAAAAGAGAGGGGGAGAGACAGCACAAAAGAGAGAGGAGAGACAGAGACAGCACAAAAGAGAGAGGAGAGACAGCACAAAAGAGAGAGGAGAGACAGCACAAAAGAGAAAGGAGAGACAGCACAAAAGAGAGAGGAGAGGCAGCACAAAAGAGAAAGGAGAGACAGAGACAGCACAAACGAGAGAGGAGAGACAGAGACAGCACAAAAGAGAGAGGAGAGACAGCACAAAAGAGAGAGGAGAGACAACACAAAAAGAGAAGGAGAGAGACAGCACAAAAGAGAGAGGAGAGGCAGCACAAAAGAGAAAGGAGAGACAGAGACAGCACAAAAGAGAGAGGAGAGACAGAGACAGCACAAAAGAGAGAGGAGAGACAGCACAAAAGAGAGAGGAGAGACAACACAAAGAGAGAGGAGAGACAGCACAAAAGAGAGAGGAGAGACAACACAAAGAGAGAGGAGAGGCAGCACAAAAGAGAAAGGAGAGACAGAGACAGCACAAACGAGAGAGGAGAGACAGAGACAGCACAAAAGAGAGAGGAGAGACAGCACAAAAGAGAGAGGAGAGACAACACAAAGAGAAAGGAGAGACAGCACAAAAGAGAGAGGAGAGGCAGCACAAAAGAGAAAGGAGAGACAGAGACAGCACAAAGAGAGAGGAGAGACAGAGACAGCACAAAAGAGAGAGGAGAGACAGAGACAGCACAAAAGAGAGAGGAGAGACAGCACAAAAGAGAGAGGAGAGACAGAGACAGCACAAACGAGAGGGGAGAGACAGAGACAGCACAAAGAGAAGGAGAGACAGAGACAGCACAAAAGAGAGAGGATAGACAGAGACAGCACAAAAGAGAGAGGAGAGACAGAGACAGCACAAAAGAGAGAGGAGAGACCAGCACAAAAGAGAGAGGAGAGAGAGACAGCACAAACGAGAGGGGTGAGACAGAGACAGCACAAACGAGAGAGGAGAGACAGAGACAGCACAAATGAGAGAGGAGAGACAGAGACAGCACACCAAAGAGAGAGGGAGAGACAGCACAAAAGAGAGACGGAGAGACAGCACAAACGAGAGGGGTGGAGACAGAGACAGCACAACGAGAGAGGAGAGACAGAGACAGCACAAATGAGAGAGGAGAGACAGCACAAAAGAGAGAGGAGAGACAGAGACAGCACAAACGAGAGGGGAGAGACAGAGACAGCACAAACGAGAGAGGAGAGACAAAGACAGCACAAAAGAGAGAGGAGAGACAGAGACAGCACAAAAGAGAGGAGAGACAGAGACAGCACAAAAGAGAGAGGAGAGATAGAGACAGCACAAATGAGAGAGGAGAGACAGCACAAAAGAGAGAGGAGAGACAGAGACAGCACAAACAAGAGGGGAGAGACAGAGACAGCACAAAAGAGAGAGGAGAGACAAAAACAGAAAGAGAGAGGAGAGGCAGCACAAAAGAGAAAGGAGAGACAGAGGACAGCACAAAGAGAGAGGAGAGACAGAGACAGCACAAAAGAGAGAGGAGAGACAGCACAAAAGAGAGAGGAGAGACAGCACAAAAGAGAGAGGAGAGACAACACAAAAGAGAAAGGAGAGAGCACAAAAGAGAGAGGAGAGGCAGCACAAAAGAGAAAGGAGAGACAGAGACAGCACAAAGATAGAGGAGAGACAGAGACAGCACAAAAGAGAGAGGAGAGACAGAGACAGCACAAAAGAGAGGGGAGAAGAGAGAAAAAGAGAGGGGGGATTGAGAGCAAGTAAGGGGTGGGAGAGAGGGGAGAGAGAGGGGAGAGAGAGAGACGAGTGCAAAAGAGGGGAGAGAGAGCGCAAAAGAGGGGAGAGAGAGCGCAAAAGAGAGGGGGGAGAGAGAGCGCGAAAGAAAGGGAGAGAGAGGAGCGCGAAAAAAGAGGGGGGAGAGAGCGCAAAAGAGAGGGGAGAGAGAGAGCGCGAAAGAGAGGGGAGAGAGCGCGAAAGAGAGAGTGGAGAGAGAGCGCGAAAGAGAGGGGGGGAGAGAGCGCAAAAGAGAGGGGGGAGAGAGCGCAAAAGAGAGGGGGAGAGAGAGAGAGGGGGGGGAGAGAGAGTGCAAAAGAGAGGGGGAGAGAGAGAGCGCAAAAAATGGCCCGTGTGAACGGGCTTTAGGACTAGTAATTAAATAAATTAACTAAATTAAATACAATTACCTAATTTAAATTAAATTAGCTAAAGTACAAAAATCCACCCACTAAATTACAGAAAATAATAAACAAATTTCAGATATTTAAACTAATTACACCTAATCAAATAGCCCTATCAAAATAAAAAAGCCCCCCTCCAAAATAACAAAAATACCCTAGCCTAAACTAAACTACCAATAGCCCTTAAAGGGCCTTTTGCAGGGCATTGCCCCAAAGTAATCAGCTCTTTTACCTGTAAAAAAAATACAAACAACCCCCAACAGTAAAACCAACCACCCACACAACCAACCCCCCAAATAAAATACTATCTAAAAAAAAACTAAGCTCCCCATTGCACTGAAAAGGGAATTTGGATGGGCATTGCCCATAAAAGGGGCAGTTAGCTCTTTTGCAGGCCCAAACCCTAACCTAAAAATAATACCCACCCAATACACCCTTAAAAAAACCTAACACTAACCCCCTGAAGATCGACTTACCGGGAGAAGTCTTTATCCAAGCCAGGCCGAAGTCCTCACGAATCCGGGAGAAGTCTTCTTCCAAGCCGGGCGAAGTGGTCCTCAAGACGGGCAGAAGTCTTCATCTAGACGGCATCTTCTATCTTCATCCATCCGGCGCGGAGCAGGTCCATCTTCAAGACATCCGACACAGAGCATCCTCTTCATCCGACGACTAAAGATGAATGAAGGTACCTTTAAGTGACGTCATCCAAGATGGCGTCCCTTAGATTCCGATTGGCTGATAGAATTTTATCAGCCAATTGGAATTAAGGTAGAAAAAATCCTATTGGCTGATTCTATCAGCCAATCGGAATCTAATGTACGCCATCTTGGATGACGTCACTTAAAGGTACCTTCATTAATCTTTAGTCGTCGGATGAAGAGGATGCTCTGCGTCGGATGTTTTGAAGATGGACCCGCTCCGCGCTGGTTGGATGAAGATCGAAGATGCCGTCTGGATGAAGAATTCTGCACATCTGGAGGACCACTTTGCCCGGATTGGATGAAGACTTCTTCCGACTTTGTTGAGGACTTCGGCCCGGCTTGGATGAAGACTTCTGCCGGTAAGTCGATCTTCAGGGGTTAAGTGTTAGGTTTTTTTAAGGGTGTATTGGGTGGGTTTTATTTTTAGGTTAGGGACTTTGGGCCTGCAATAGAGCTAACTGCCCTTTTAAGGGCAATGCCCTTCCAAATGCCCTTTTCAGGGCAATGGGGAGCTTAGGAATTTTTAAATAGTTTTTATTTGGGGGTTGGTTGTGTGGGTGGAGGGTTTTACTGTTGGGGGGTTGTTTGTATTTTTTTTTACAGATAAAAGAGCTGATTACTTTGAGGCAATGCCCCGCAAAAGGCCCTTTTAAGGGCTATTGGTAGTTTAGTTTAGGCTAGGTTTTTTTTTTATTTTGGGGGCCTTTTTTATTTTGATAGTGCTATTAGATTAGGTGTAATTAGTTTAAATATCTGTAATTTGTTTATTATTTTCTGTAATTTAGTGGGGTTTTTTTTTGTATTTTAGCTAATTTAATTGAGGTAATTGTATTTAATTTAGTTAATTTATTTAATTATAGTGTAGTGTTATGTGTTAGTGTAACTTAGGTTAGATTTTATTTTACAGGTACTTTTGTATTTATTTTAGCTAGGTAGTTATTAAATAGTTTAATAACTATTTAATAACTATTCTACCTAGTTAAAATAAATTCAAACTTGCCTGTAAAATAAAAATAAACCCTAAACTATATACAATGTAACTATTAGTTATATTGTAGCTAGCTTAGGGTTTATTTTATAGGTAAGTATTTTGTTTTAAATAGGAATTATTTAGTTAATAATAGGAATTTTTATTTAGATTTATTTTAATTATATTTAAGTTAGGGGGTGTTAGGGTTAGGGTTAGACTTAGATTTATGGGTTAATACATTTAGTATAGTGGCGGCGACATTGGGGGCGGCAGATTAGGGGTTAATAAATGTAGGTAGGTGGCGGCGATGTTAGGGACGGCAGATTAGGGGTTAATAATATTTAACTAATGTTTGCGAGGCGTGAGTGCGGCGTTTTAGGGGTTAATATGTTTATTATAGTGGCTGCGACGTTGGGGGCAGCAGATTAGGGGTTAATAAGTGTAGGTAGGTTGCAGCGACATTGGGGGGCGGCAGATTAGGGTTAATAAATATAATGTAGGTGTCGTCGATGTTGGGGGAAGCAGATTAGGGGTTCATAAATATATTGTAGGTGCGGCTGTGTCCAGAGCGGCAGATTAGGGGTTAAAAATGGTTATTATAGTGTTTGCAATGCGGGAGGGCCTCGGTTTAGGGGTTATTAGGTAGTTTATGGGTGTTAGTGTACTTTTAGCAAGTTAGTTATGAGTTTTATGTTACAGCGTTGTAGCATAAAACTCTTAACTACTGACTTTTAAATACATTAGGACTCTTGGAGGTAGAGGGTGTACCGCTCACTTTTTGGCCTCCCAGGACAGACTCATAATATCAGCACTATGGAAGTCCTATAGAAAAAAGACTTTACAAAGTTTACGTAAGTCGTTTTGCGGTAAGGCCAAAGAGAGTGGTGTGGTGAGCCTAAACCTTCAAGACTCGTAATATCAGCGGGAGTAAAAAAGCAGCGTTAGGACCTCTTAAGGCTGCTTTTTTACCCTAACGCACAACTTGCAATCTAGCCGAGAGTTTTTTATCCCTAAGGGCCAGAAAATAAGTGGCATGCTAATAATAGTGAGGGGTTGCGATAAGCAATATCACTGGACCTCTAATATTTATTGTGTGACTTGAAATTTCAAATCTATAGTAAATGCCATTTGCCAGAGAAAGTTTTATATATATATTTATACTATACAGGGAGTGCAGAATTATTAGGCAAGATGAGTATTTTGACCACATCATCCTCTTTATGCATGTTGTCTTACTCCAAGCTGTATAGGCTCGAAAGCCTACTACCAATTAAGCATATTAGGTGATGTGCATCTCTGTAATGAGAAGGGGTGTGGTCTAATGACATCAACACCCTATATCAGGTGTGCATAATTATTAGGCAACTTCCTTTCCTTTGGCAAAATGGGTCAAAAGAAGGACTTGACAGGCTCAGAAAAGTCAAAAATAGTGAGATATCTTGCAGAGGGATGCAGCACTCTTAAATTGCAAAAGCTCTGAAGCGTGATCATCGAACAATCAAGCGTTTCATTCAAAATAGTTAACAGGGTCGCAAGAAGCGTGTGGAAAAACCAAGGCGCAAAATAACTGCCCATGAACTGAGAAAAGTCAAGCGTGCAGCTGCCAAGATGCCACTTTGCCACCAGTTTTGGCCATATTTCAGAGCTGCAACATCACTGGAGTGCCCAAAAGCACAAGGTGTGCAATACTCAGAGACATGGCCAAGGTAAGAAAGGCTGAAAGACGACCACCACTGAACAAGACACACAAGCTGAAACGTCAAGACTGGGCCAAGAAATATCTCAAGACTGATTTTTCTAAGGTTTTATGGACTGATGAAATGAGAGTGAGTCTTGATGGGCCAGAATGGATGGGCCCGTGGCTGGATTGGTAAAGGGCAGAGAGCTCCAGTCCGACTCAGACGCCAGCAAGGTGGAGGTGGAGTACTGGTTTGGGCTGGTATCATCAAAGATGAGCTTGTGGGGCCTTTTCGGGTTGAGGGATGGAGTCAAGCTCAACTCCCAGTCCTACTGCCAGTTTCTGGAAGACACCTTCTTCAAGCAGTGGTAGAGGAAGAAGTCTGCATCCTTCAAGGAAAAACATGATTTTCATGCAGGACAATGCTCCATCACACGCGTCCAAGTACTCCACAGCGTGGCTGGCAAGAAAGGGTATAAAAGAAGAAAATCTAATGACATGGCCTCCTTGTTCACCCTGATCTGAACCCCATTGAGAACCTGTGGTCCATCATCAAATGTGAGATTTACAAGGAGGGAAAACAGTACACCTCTCTGAACAGTGTCTGGGAGTCTGTGGTTGCTGCTGCACGCAATGTTGATGGTGAACAGATCAAAACACTGACAGAATCCATGGATGGCAGGCTTTTAAGTGTCCTTGCAAAGAAAGGTGGCTATATTGGTCACTGATTTGTTTTTGTTTTGTTTTTGAATGTCAGAAATGTATATTTGTGAATGTTGAGATGTTATATTGGTTTCACTGTAAAAATAAATAATTGAAATGGGTATATATTTGTTTTTTGTTAAGTTTGCCTAATAATTATGCACAGTAATAGTCACCTGCACACACAGATATCCCCCTAAAATAGCTATAACTAAAAACAAACTAAAAACTACTTCCACAACTATTCAGCTTTGATATTAATGAGTTTTTTGGGTTCATTGAGAACATGGTTGTTGTTCAATAATAAAATTAATCCTCAAAAATACAACTTGCCTAATAATTCTGCACTCCCTGTATATATTTATATTTATTTTATTTATTATATATATATAAAGGTATAGACATATTTTACAACAAAAAATAATATAACATAATTTTATGTCAGAACTTACCTGATAAATTAATTTCTTTCATTTTGGCAAGAGTCCATGAGCTAGTGACGTATGGGATATACAATCCTATCAGCAGGGGCAAAGTTTCCCAAACCTCAAAATGCCTATAAATACACCCCTCACCACACCCACAATTCAGTTTAATGAATAGCCAAGTGGTGAAGTGATAGAAATAGGAGTAGAAAGCATCAAAAAAAGGTTCTGGAAATATAATTGTGCTTTCTACAAAAAACATAACCACCATAAAAAGGGTGGGTCTCATGGACTCTTGCCAATATGAAAGAAATTAATTATCAGGTAAATTCTTACATAAATTATGTTTTCTTTCATGTAATTGGCAAGAGTCCATGAGCTAGTGATGTATGGGATAGAAATACCCAAGATGTGGAAGTCCACAGAAGAGTCACTAGAGAGAGAGGGATAAAATAAAACAGCAATTTCGGGTGAAAAAAATTAAATCCACAACTAAAAAAATAAGTTTTTCTCATAATTGAAAAGAAAAAACTTAAAACATAAGCAGAGGAATCAAACTGAAACAGCTGCCTGAAGAACTTTCTACCAAAAACTGCTTCTGAAGAGGCAATCACATCAAAACGGTAGAATTTAGTAAATGTATGCAAAGAAGACCAAGTTGTTGCTTTGCAAACCTGATCAACTGAAGCTTCATTCTTAAAAGCCCACAAAGTAGAAACTGATCTAGTAGAATAAGCTGTGATTCTCTGAGGCGGGGCCTGACCCGACTCCAAATAAGCCTGATGAATCAATGGGGCCTAGTTATCAAGCCGTCAACCTCAAATACGCTGCGTATCCGCAGCGTATTTGTGGCGAGGCTGATTCGCCTTAGTTATCAAAGGCTCGAGACCGGCAAAAGTAGAATTTTGTGACGTAAACTTCGATCCGCCGGACTCAGTCCGACACAGATCGATTCTTACGTCACTCCAGATGTTCCGCACACAAGTACGGCACAATCTCACTACTTTTGCTAGTTATAAAAAAACTAGCAGGTACGCTCGGCACTTTTACGGCCCAGCGTACCTGGTTTTCAAAGCGCCAGCCTGGAGGCGGCGGATCCCATAGGAATCAACTGGGAGTCTGACCATAGCGAAAGTACAAGTTCGCTGCTGACAGACATCCCATTGATTCCTATGGAGCTGTCTACACCTAACACCCTAACATGTACCCCGAGTCTAAACAACCGCTAATCTGACCCCCCCTACACCGCCGCAACTAAATAAAGTTATTACCCCCTAAACCGCCGCTCCCCGGAGCCCACCGCAACTATAATAAATGTATTAACCCCTAAACCGCCGCTCCCTGAACCCGCCACAACCTATATTAAATGTATTAACCCCTATCCTGCCCCCCCCTACACCGTCGCCCACCTATAATAAATTTATTAACCCCTATCCTGCCCACCCACTACGCCGCCGCCACTGTAATAAAATTATTAACCCCTAAACCTAAGTCTAACCCTAACCCTAACCGCCCCCCTAACTTAAATAATTAATTAAATAAATCTAAATAAATTAACTCTTATTAACTAAATGAATCCTATTTAAAACTAAATACTTACTTTTAAAATAAACCCTAATATAGCTACAATATAATTAATAATTATATTATAGCTATCTTAGGATTTATATTTATTTTACAGGTAACTTTGTATTTATTTTAGCTAGTTAGAATAGTTATTAAATAGTTATTAACTATTTAATAACTACCTAGCTAAAAAGAAATACAAAATTACCTGTAATATAAATCCTAACCTAAGTTACAATTAAACCTAATACTACACTATCATTAAATTAATTAAATAAACTACCTACAAATAACTACAATTAAATACAATTACATAAACTAACTAAAGTACAAAAAATAAAAAAAGCTAAGTTACAAAAAATAAAAAATAAGTTACAAACATGTTAAAAATATTACAACAATTTTAAGCTACTTACACCTAATCTAAGCCCCCTAATAAAATAACAAACCCCCCAAAATAAGAAAAATCCCTACCCTATTCTAAATTAAATAAATTTCAAAGCTCTTTTACCTTACCAGCCCTTAAAAGGGCCATTTGTGGGGGGCATGCCCCAAAAATTTCAGCTCTTTTGCCTGTAAAAGAAAAATACAACCCCCCCCAACATTAAAACCCACCACCCACATACCCCTAATCTAACCCAAACCCCCCTTACAAAAACCTAACACTAATCCCCTGAAGATCATCCTACCTTGAGTCGTCTTCACTCAGCCGAGCCACCGATGGAACTGAAGAGGACATCCGGAGCGGAAGAAGTTAATCCTCCAAGCGGCGCTGAAGAAATCTTCCATCCGATGAAGTCATCATCCAGGCGGCGCTGAAGAAGTCTTGATCCGGCCGATGTCATCTTCCAAGAGGCGCTGAAGATGTCTTCTATCCGGGTGAAGTCATCTTCCAAGCCGGGTCTTGAATCTTCCTTCCGCCGACGCGGAACCACCTTCTTGACCGACGGACTACGACGAATGACGGCTCCTTTAAGGGACGTCATCCAAGATGGCGTCCCCCTCAATTCCGATTGGCTGATAGGATTCTATCAGCCAATCGGAATTAAGGTAGGAAAATCTGATTGGCTGATGGAATCAGCCAATCAGATTCAAGTTCAATCCGATTGGCTGATCCAATCAGCCAATCAGATTGAGCTCGCATTCTATTGGCTGATCGGAACAGCCAATAGAATGCGAAGCTCAATCTGATTGGCTGATTCCATCAGCCAATCAGATTTTTCCTACCTTAATTCCGATTGGCTGATAGAATCCTATCAGCCAATCGGAATTGAGGGGACGCCATCTTGGATGACGTCCCTTAAAGGAGCCGTCATTCGTCGTAGTCCGTCGGTGAAGAAGGTGGTTCCGCGTCGGCGGAAGGAAGATTCAAGACCCGGCTTGGAAGATGACTTCACCCGGATAGAAGACATCTTCAGCGCCTCTTGGAAGATGACATCGGCCGGATCGAAGACTTCTTCAGCGCCGCCTGGATGATGACTTCATCGGATGGAAGATTTCTTCAGCGCCGCTTGGAGGATTAACTTCTCCGCTCCGGATGTCCTCTTCAGTTCCATCGGTGGCTCGGCTGAGTGAAGACGACTCAAGGTAGGATGATCTTCAGGGGATTAGTGTTAGGTTTTTGTAAGGGGGGTTTGGGTTAGATTAGGGGTATGTGGGTGGTGGGTTTTAATGTTGGGGGGGTTGTATTTTTCTTTTACAGGCAAAAGAGCTGAACTTTTTGGGGCATGCCCCCACAAATGGCCCTTTTAAGGGCTGGTAAGGTAAAAGAGCTTTGAAATTTATTTAATTTAGAATAGGGTAGGGATTTTTTCTTATTTTGGGGGGTTTGTTATTTTATTAGGGGGCTTAGATTAGGTGTAAGTAGCTTAAAATTGTTGTAATATTTTTAACATGTTTGTAACTTAATTTTTTATTTTTTGTAACTTAGCTTTTTTTATTTTTGTACTTTAGTTAGTTTATGTAATTGTATTTAATTGTAGTTATTTGTAGGTAGTTTATTTAGTTAATTTAATGATAGTGTAGTATTAGGTTTAATTGTAACTTAGGTTAGGATTTATTTTACAGGTAATTTTGTATTTCGTTTAGCTAGGTAGTTATTAAATAGTTAATAACTATTTAATAACTATTCTAACTAGCTAAAATAAATACAAAGTTACCTGTAAAATAAATATAAATCCTAAGATAGCTATAATATAATTATTAATTATATTGTAGCTATCTTAGGGTTTATTTACAGGTAGTATTTAGTTTTAAATAGTAATAATTTGATTAAAGATAGTGTAGTGTTAGGTGTAATTGTAACGTAGGTTAGGATTTATTTCACAGGTACATTTCTCTTTATTTAGCTAGGTAAGCTATTAAATAGTTAATAACTATTTAATAGATATTGTACATGTAAAATAAATTGAAAGTTACCGGTTAAAATAAATATAAATCCTAAAATAGCTAGAATATAATTCTTATTTATATTGTAGCTAATATTAGGGTTTATTTTATAGGTAAGTATTTAGTTTAAATAGGATTCATTTAGTTAATAAGAGTTAATTTATTTAGATTTATTTAATTAATATTTAAGTTAGGGGGGGGCTTAGGGTTAGACTTAGGTTATGGGTGTAATAATTTTATTACAGTGGCGGACGCGTGCGTAGTGGGGGGCAGGATAGGGGTTAATAAATTTATTATAGGTGGCCGACGGGTGTAGGGGGGGCAGGATAGGGGTTAATAGGTTTAATATAGGTTGCGGCGGGGTTCATGGAGCGGCGGTTTAGGGGTTAAACTATTTATTTAGTTGCGGAGAGGTGCGGGATCAGCAGGATAGGGGTTAATAATTTTATAATAGAGGGCGACGGTGGTGGGGGGGCAGGATAGGGGTTACTAGGTATACTGTAGGTGGCAGCGGTGTCCGGGAGCGGCGGTTTAGGGGTTAATACATTTATAAGAGTTGCGGCGGGGTCTAGGAGCGGCGGTTTAGGGGTTAATACATTTATAAGAGTTGAGGCAGTGTCTGAGGAGCGGCGGTTTAGGGGTTAGTAACTTTATTTAGTTGCGGGGGGCTCCGGGGGCGCCGGTATAGGGGGTAGAACAGTGCAGTTTAGTGTGAGTGCTTAGTGACAGGCTAGCAATAAAGCTGGGAAAAAAGCCGAAGGGCAGCGAGATCGGATGAGTGATAACTGTCACAGTCCGCTGCTCATTCGCCCGCGGGCTTTTTGACAGCTTTATGTTGATAACTTGTAGGCGAACGTATTCAAGGTCCGCCGGCGGCGAAGGTAGGCGAGCTTAGGCGGACGTATTGGGCCGGCGAAGCCAGAAAAGTAGACGGCTTATATCTAGCCCCCATAAGCTTTACCAGGATGCCAAGGAAACGGCAGAAGCTTCTGACCTTTCCTAGAAGCAGAAAAGACAACAAAATAGACTAGAAGTCTTCTGAAATCTTTAGTAGCTTCAACCTAATATTTCAAAGCTCTGTACAACATCATAGAGAATGGATGGATCTCTCCAAAGAATTCTTAGAATTAGGGACACAAAGAGGGGGAACAAACAATTCCTATTAATGTTGTTAGGATTCACAACTTTAGGCAAAAAATTAAGTGAAGTCCGCAAAACTGCCTTTATCCTGATGGAAAACCAGAAGAAGGAGACTCACAAGGAAAGAGCAGGATAATTTCGGAAGCTCTTCTAGCTGAAGAGATAGCCCAAAGGTACAACATTTTCCAAGAAAGTAGTTTAATATCCAAAGGAATGCATAGGCTCAAAAGGAGGAGCCTATAAAGCCTGCAAAATCAAATTAAGACTCCAAGGAGGAGAGATTGATTAATGGACAAGGCTTGATACAGACCAAAGCCTGTACAGTGAAATATCAGGAAGCTTAGCAATCTTTCTGTGAAATAAAACAGAAAGAGCAGAGATTTGTCCTTCAAGGAACTTGCAGACAACCATCCTGAAAGAACTGTAAAATTCTAGGAATTCTAAAAGAATGCCAGGAGAATTTATGAGAAGAACACCATGAAATATAAGTCTTCCAAACTCGATGATAAATCTTCCTAGACACAGGATTTATGAGCCTGTAACATAGTATTAATCATTGAGTCAGAGAAACCTCTATGACTCAGCACTAAGCGTTTCATTTCTATACCTTCAAATTTATCGATTTGAGATCCTGATGGAAAAACGGTCCTTGAGACAGAAGGTCTAGTCTTAATGGAAGTGGCCAAGGTTGTCAACTGGACATCCGGACAAGATCCGCATACCAGAACTTGTGAGGCCATGCTGCTGCTACCAGAAACACAAACGATTGTTCCATGAAGATCTTGGAGATCACTATTGGAAGAACTAGAGGCAGAAAGATATAAGAAGGCTGGTAAAACCAAAGAACTGCTAATGCATCCACCCGACTCCGCCTGAGGATCACTGGACTTGGACAAATACCTGGGAAGTTTCTTGCTTAGATGGGAAGTCATAAAGATCTATTTCTGGAAGACCCCACATCTGAACAATCTGAAAAAACACATCTGGATGGAGAGACCACTCCCCTGGATGTAAAGTCTGACAGCTGAGATAATCCGCTTCCCAATTGTCTACAACTGGGATATGTACTGCAGAATTTAGACAAGAGCTGGATTCCGCCCAAGAAAGTATCTGTGAGTCCCACCCTGATGATTGACATATGCCATAGTTGTGATATTGTCTGTCTGAAAACAAATGAATGGTTCTCCTCTTCAACAGAGACCAAACCTGATGAGCCCTGAAAATAGCACAGAGTTCTAAAATATTTAGTGGTAACCTCGCCTCTTGAGGTTTCCAAACCCTTGTCCTGTCAGAGGATCCCCAGACACCTCCCCAACACCTGAAAGACTTGCATCTGTTGTGAGTACAGTCCAGGTTGGACAAACAAAAGAGGTCCCCTTTGAACTACATGAGTGGTCTAACCTACCTAGTCAGAGAGAGTCGAACATTGGGATTTAAAGATATTAATTGTGATATATTTGTATAATCCCTGCTCCATTGTTTCAGCATCCAAAGCTGGAGAGGGTCTCATATGAAAATGAGCAAAGGGGGATCGCAGTCCGATGCTGCAGTCATGAGACCTAAACTTCAATGCACATAGCCACTGAAGGAAATGATTGAGATTGAAGGTATCCGACTAACTGAAACCATTTTTATTCGTCTCTTGTCTCTAGAGGACAAAGTCATGGAACACGTGAATATATCTGGAAACCTAAAAAAGGTGAACCCCCTGTCTAAGGGAATCAAGGAACTTTTTGGAAAATTGATCTTTCAACCATGTCTTTGAAGAAACAACAGGTTGATTTTGTGTGAGGATAACACCGCAACACCCTGTTCTCTGATTACAGAGAGTAGGGCACCGAGAACCTTTGAAAAAATTGCTTCGGAGCTGTCGCTAGAGCAAAATGGGAAGAGCGACAAATTTGTAATGCTTGTCTAGAAAAGAGGAATCTCAGAAACCAATGGTGATCTGGATGAATCAGAATATGAAGATATGCATCCTTTAAGTCTATCATGGGGATATATAATGACCTTGCTGAACAAAAGGCAGAATAGTCCTTATAGTCACCATTTTGAAAGTTGGCACTCTTACAAAATGATTAAAAAATTCAGATCCAGAACTGGGCCCTGAATGAATTTTCTTGCTTATGGGGACAATGAATAGATTTGTATAAATCCCAGACCCTGTTCCTGAAATGGAATCTGGTATGATTACCCCTGAAGATTCTAGATCTGAAACATACTTCAGAAAAGCCTGAGCCTTCACTGTAACGCGTGTGAGAAAAAATCTTTCTCACAGGAGGTCTTACTCTGAATCCTATTCGATACCCTTGAGAGACAATACTCTGAATCCAAGATTATGGACAGAATCTGCCCAAATGTTTTGGAAAAATGTTAATCTGCCCCCCCCTGAGCTGGATGAGGGCCGCACAATCAATGCAGACTTGGGGGCTGGCTTTGGTTTCTTAAAAGGTTTGGATTTATTCAACTTGAAGAAGGTTTAAAACTGGAACCGATTCTTTTGGGAAAGAATTGGCTTTCTGTTCCTTAGTCTGTCGAAAAGGAACTGAAAATGATTAGAAGCTTTAGATTTACCCTTAGGTCTTTTATCCTGAGGAAAAAAAAAAAAACTCCCTTCCCCCAGTGACAGTTGGAAATAATTTAATCCAACTGAGAACCAAGTAAATTGTTACCTTGGAAAGAAAGAGATAGTAATCTTAGACTTAGACTTTCCTTAAATAAGATTCAAGTTTCTCTATCTAAAGGGTCCTTAAAATAAGTACTGATCTTCCATAGGGAATAGTAATACATTTTGGCAAGAGTAGAAATAGCCCCCATCAACTTTGGGAATTTATTTCCCCCAAAACTCCAATCTAACTGCTGGCAAAGGATACAACTTTTTAAACCCAGAAGGAGAGGAATATAAGAAGTACCAGGCTATTCCATTCCTTTTAAAATCATATCAGCAAATAGCATCAGGAACTTAAAAAACTCTGGAGTAACCACAGGAGGTTTATAAAAGAAATTTAAATGTTTACTAGTTTTAGCATCAGAAGGACTAGTTTCCTCAATATCCAAAGTAATCAACACCACTTTTTACAAGGAACGAATATACTCCATCTTAAAGAGATAAGTAGATTGTCATGTGTCAATATCTGAGTTAGGATCTTCTGAATCAGATAGATCCTCATCAGAGGAGGATAATTCAGTAATATTGTCGGTCATTTGAAATTTCATCAACTTATGAGAAGTTTTAAAAGATCTTTTACGTTTATTAGAAGGTGGAATAGCAGACAACGCCTTTTGAATCGCGGATCAGCAATAAAATCTTTTATATTCACAGAATATCATGTACATTAGATGGTGAAGGAACAACAGGCATTGTACTAGTACTGATGGATGCATTGTCTGCATGTAAAAACTTATCATGGACAACTGTTACATACTATAGCTGGAGATTTAGGGGTCGATCCGATATAAAAGCGTCGCCCGCAAAAGCCGCGACGCCAATAATTGCGCGATTTGGTATCCTATATACGGCGTAAGCTAGAAGTTACGCGCGTATATTTCTGCCGTCGACCGGCAGTTTTTGGGGCCATAGGCAGGTATACAAAACCCGCGCAGTTTGGTATCCAATATGGCAGCGGTAAGGACTTACGTGGCGAAAATGGAGAAAACTTACTCCATTTTCACCTCGCCACAAAAAGCAGCCGGAAGGAAGCCTTACGCTGGACTATTGGAGCCCCGTAACTCCCTAAACTAGCTGCTAAAATAAACTAACACCTAACGCAGTGCGGCAATGTCTATCTCCCTGTCAACCGCGATCTGCTAAAATAAACCTAACACCTAACGCATGCGCAATGTCTATCCTCCCCTGTCAACCGCGATCCCCCCCGCCCGCCCGAATCCCTAATAAAGTTTATTACCCCCTAAAACGGCCGCTCCCGGACCCCGCCGCCATCTACATAAACTAACCCCCTACTGTGAGCCCCTAAAACCGCCGCCATCTACCTTATCTATCCCGTAATCTTGACCCCTTACACCGACCGCCACCTTATATAAAAATGATTAACCCCTAATTTAATCTACCTACCTCCGCCGCCAGCTATATTATCTATATTAACCCTAAGTATATTATAGTTAATATAGTTATTACATTATATATATTAACTATATTAACCCTAATTATATTAGGGTTAATATAGTTAATATAGTTACTATAGTTAATATAAATACTATAGTAACTATATTAACTCATCTAACCCCTAACACCCCTAACTAAATTTATATTAAATTAATCTAATTAATTTATAAACTAAAATATTCCTATTTAAATCTAAATACTTACCTATAAAATAAACCCTAAGATAGCTACAAAGTAATTAACTAATTACATTATGACTATGTTAGGGTTAATATTTATTTTACAGGTAAATAGTTAATTATTTTAACTAGGTATAATAGATATTAAATAGTTATTAAGCTATTTAATATCTTACCTAGTTAAAATAATTACCCAATTACCTGTGAAATTAAATCCTAACCTAAGTTACAAATACAACCTACACTATCAATAAATTTAATAAACTACAACATCTATCTAAAAATACAATTAAATTAACTAAACTAAATTACAAAAAAAAAACAAACACTAAATTACAAAAAATAAAAAAAAGATTACGAAGATTTTTAAGCTAATTACACCTATGTCTAAGGCCCCCTAATAAATATTAAACCCCCAAAATAACAAAAATTCCCTGCCCCTATTCTAAATTAAAAACAAATTTCAAGCTCTTTACCTTACCAGCCCTTAAAAGGGCCTTTGTGGGGCATGCCCCAAAGAATTCAGCTCTTTTGCATTCAACAAATACAATCCCCCCCCCCATTACAAACCCTACCCACCCACATACCCCTATTCTAAACCCACCCAAACCCCCCTTAAAAAATCCTAACACTACCCCCCATGGAAGATCTCCCTAACCTTGTCTTCACCTCACACGGGGCCGAACTCCTGATCCGATCCGGGCGATGTCGTCCCTCGCAAGCGGCAAAGAAGAAATCTTCCTCCGGCGATGTCATCCTCCAAGCGGCAAAGAAGATTCTGCCTCCGGCGAAGTCTTTCCTCCAAGCGGCAGCAAAAGTCTTCATTCTCTCCGGCGGCATCTTCAATCTCTTCGTCTTCGCTCACGCCGCCGCGGAGCATCCATCCCGGCCGACTGCTAAAACTTGGAATGAGGTACCTTTAAATGACGTCATCCAAGATGGCGTCCGTGCCGAATTCCGATTGGCTGATAGGATTCTATCAGCCAATCGGAATTAAGTTAAAAAAATCTGATTGGCTGATTGAATCAGCCAATCAGATTCAAGTTCAATCCGATTGGCTGATCCAATCAGCCATTCAGATTGAGGCTCGCATTCTATTGGCTGATCGAACAGATGCTAACGTGGCGCAAGTCACTGGCGACGCCAGAAATTTGTACTTACGCAGATTCTGGACATCGCTGGTTTGTCAGACTTACGGCACTTAGCATCTGACGGCGACCTATATTGGATGGCTCGAGTTGCGAGCTGAAACTGCGGGCGACGCCGGTTCCCGCGCTTGCACACCCGCAAACTGCGATCGATATCGGATCGCGCCCCATAATCTCTGGCTAATTTACAACAGATACACTTATCTTTGTAGAACTGTTATCTGGCAGCAGGGATCAAAACAGTGGTTTTCTGAGACAGGATCAGATTGATACATCTTGCAAATGTAAGAGAAAAAACAACATATAAAGTAAAATTATCAATTTCCTTATATAGCAGGTTTCAGGAATGGGAAAAAAAAATGCAAACAGCATAGCCCTCTGAGCATAGAAAAAGCAAGAGGCATATCGGAAGTGGGTTTAATAATTAAATTATTGGCACCAAGTATGACGCGTCAATGCAAAATTAAATGTTTTGGCGCTAACAACCTCCGGAAATGACGCAACTCGCGTCATGGCAAGCGCAACTTGTGTAGGAAATCTGGCGTCAACTAAGATAGCCGGAAATGGACGAATTTGCGTCACCGAACATACCTTGCGCCAAAAAATTCTTGTGCCAAGAATGACGCAATAAATATCAGCATTTTGCGACCTTGCAAATCTAATTTTGAAAGCGAAAAAGAATGAAAACAGTCAATTTTGAAGAGAAAGACTATTCCCCAGGTAAGAAAAAATAACTTCCTAAATATGTTTTTCCCAATTGTCTGCAAAAGGAAATATACATAAACCTGACTCATGGCAAATATAAGTACAATACATATATTTAGATTAATACATAAAGTGTCAAACCATAGCTGAGAGTGTCTAAGTAATGAAAACATACTTACTGAAAGACACCCATTCACATATAGCAGATAGCCAAACAGTGCTGAAACAGTTATTAGTAGAGGTAAGGGAATATGAGAGTATATCGTCGATCTGAAAAGGGAGCTAGGAGATGAATCTCCACGACCGATAACAGAGAACCTATGAAAAGATTTCCCGCAAGGAAAACCATAGAGTTCAATAGGTGATACTCCCTTCACAGCCGTTCTGACATTCACTGAACTCTTAGAGGAATCAGGCTTCAAAAGTCTGAGAAGGCACATATCACAGAAGAAAATCAAGCACAAACTTACTTCACCACCTCCCATAGGAAGGCAAAGTTTGTAAAAACTGAATTGTGGGTGTGGTGAGGGGTGTATTTATAGGCATTTTGAGGTTGGGAAACTTTGCCCCTCCTGGTGTGGGATTGTATATCCCAGTACGTCACTAGCTCATGGACTCTTGCCAATTACATGAAATATATATATCTTTATTGGTTTAACCTTTTGATCTTTTGTTCAAAAAAATACGCAAAAATATGGATAGCAAACAATTGCAAACACAACACAGGGGTTTATCCAAAAAAAAAAAAAACTTTGTTAAATATATGTGTGACACAATTATTGGCAAACCTATGATTCATATGAGAAAAATATATTTGAAGTATATTCCCATTGAGTATTTTACATTTTTTGGTAAAGCTGGGTGAATAGGAACAGTAAATTGTTCATCCATGATTTCCTTTTTCACAGGAGTATAAATATAAGGTAACAAATAAAGCTAATTTCCCTTAGTCATTCATCACAAATAGTAACACCAATGAATATAGCTGTGATGTGCCGCAAAAGGTTGCTGAGCTTCACAAAATGGAAGTGGCTATAAGGAAATAGCAAAAGCATTGAAAATGCCCATTCTCCACGATCAGGTACAATTATTAAGGAAAGTCTACTGGAAATGTTATGAATTAACCTGGAGAGGACGCATGTTTATATTGTCTCAACGCCACTGTGAAGAGATGGTTTGAGTAGCCAAAATATCTCCAAGGATCACAGCTGGAGGAATTGCAGGAAGTTTGTTGTGTCTTGGTATCAGAAACTCTCCAAAACTTACAATCTGACATCACCTACATCGTCACAAGTTGTTGGAAGGGTTTTGCTTTCATCCAAAAAACAAAATCAAGTGTATTCACTTACACGTTGTGGCGGGGCTCCTACTAGGCCCCACACAATTTGGCTAGCCCTTCGGGGGTTTACTTAACACCTTGAAGGGCCATCCCCACTAGCGGCCCACGTAACAGTCCACTCGGAGGGTCGGGGCTCTGCTCCGGGAGCGGTAGAACATCCCAGGCCTTGAGGGAAGCTAACCCTAGGAGGGGTATATACTTGATTGGCAACAATATACTTAAGATAGTGACCTAGTGGAACTGGGCACCAGGTAGGTGACACTTTGCTAACATCTCAACAAAAAGGCCACAACAATAGCCTGCTCTTAGAGTGAGAAAGTTAGGACACGCCACATCTGAGGGACTCCCACTGACAACTTGGGCAAACACTACAGGGATATGGCCCCCCTTCCCCATCCCTCTCCTATATATTGCATCCTAGTGAGGCTGAGCCCATCTATCCCTCCCTTTAGGGTGCCCTAGATGCATTTTTCTGGGAAGGAGGTGCAGGGATATCTCTCAGTGTTATATCTTGCCACTGTTGGTCCTGAATAACAGAAGCAATAGCAGACATATATGGCTTTGGTATTGCTTTTTGGTAATTAGAAGCCGCTAATGCCGCTGCGCATGCAACACGTGTATTTATGGCTATCAGTGAAAGGGGTTAATTATGTAGCTTGTAGGGAGCTTGCAGGGTTAATTGTAGCTTTAGTGTAGAGCTGCAGGCCCTCCCACCTAATAACATCAGAGCCCCTGATCCCTCCCAAACAGCTCTCTTCCCTCCCCCACCCCACAATTGTCCCGCCATCTTAAGTACTGGCAGAAACTCTGCCAGTACTAAAATAAAAGTTATTTGGCCTTTTTGGTTGTTTTTTTTTTTAGCATATTTACATATGCTGATATGTAGGATCCCCCCTTAGCCCCCAACCTCACTGATCCCCCACCAAACAGCTCTCTAACCCTTCCCCTCTGCCTTAATGGGCGCCATCTTGGGTACTGGCAGCTGTCTGCCAGTACCCAGTTTAGCAAAAAATGTGCCTTTTTTTTTTTTAAAAAAGCCCTTTTCTGTAGTGTAGCTTTCCCACCCCCCAAGACCAACCCCCCACCCCCCTTCCAGATCCCTTAGATGCAATTTTTATTACTTACAAAATTATAATTTTTTTACTTTTAACTTCATTTTTTTCTGTAGTGTAGCAGTTCCCACCTGCTCCCGCCCCGTGCACATACCCGCCGCCCCCGCGCACGTGCGCGTGCCCATGCGGCGCCCCCGTAGGTCCCGCCTCACCTCCATTCCACACAGAGCATCGATGGGCCGCCCACCCCGCCTCCCACGTAAGCACCCACCAACGTTACAGGCCAATCGATGTCCGGTGCAGAGAGGGCCACAGAGTGGCTCTCTCTGGCATCGGATGCCAAGGGGGGTTATTGCAGGATGCCTCCATATCGAGGCATCACTGCAATAACCGGAAAGCGCTGGAAGCGAGCAGGATTGCTTCCAGCTGCTTTCCAGACCAAGGACGTACGCCATACACCCTCGTCATTAAACTGTATTTTTTTTGAGGACGTATGGCGTACGTCCTTGGTCATTAAGGGGTTAAATAAAACATATGCGATGCCTAATCAGAAAAGTTTATACATTTTTTGGGGGGGCCGAAACTGCCAGTGACATATATCCCTTGACATGAGCATATGACTGCCATTTTCTCAGGTATGTTCCACAATCAAAAAAACACTTAAAGGGGACAGTCAACACCAGAAAATGTTATTGTTTTAAAAAGATAGATTATCCCTTTCTTACCCATTCTACAGTTTTGCATAACCAAACACTGTTATATTAATACACTTTTTACCTCTGTGATTACCTTGTATCTAAGCCTCTGCAGGACTGCCCCCTTTTCTCAATTCTTTTGACAGGACTTGCATTTTAGCCAATCAGTGCTGACTGAAATGTTGGAAAATGCCATCAGAAACTGCCAATAAGTGTAATGCCTTCTGACAGAATTTTTTTCATTTTGTGACCCTATGAAAAAAAACAATTGTGGCTCAATGGAAACAAGCCCATACTAAGCTATGTTTGATTGTCTGAATATTTAGTATTCGGAGCAGGAAGCAAGTACTGCACTAAAAAAGTAGCCCAAACTAAGAAGGAAACATACATATCTTGTAGGAAAAGAATTAAATTTCTGGTTTAACTTAATTTAGCTACCAGCTGCACAAACTGTGTCCACATGTCCTTATTGTCTATCTATATAACATTTCTTTGCATGTCATTTTGCGTTACAATTGTTTAAACCACTTTATATGCAAAACACTGTAGAATCTGATTGTTCCTCTGATAGATAGTGGAACAAATGTAAATGACTGCCAGGCTGGAATTATTACGTTTTTATATTGGCATGGCAGCTATGTTCAGGTAAAGACAATGGCTACTTTATATTCTGATTTTTTTTGTTCTTTTTTCCCAAAAAGCATTTATCCTTTTAAATATCATTGCATCTCATAGTCCCATGACTCACTAATGCAATTCTAAGTCAAACATATTAAACCACCTACATACAGAAAGAGAAGCATATCTACCAGAAACGAACAGCAGCTTAGTTGATTGTTCTTCGCCTGGTAACCACCTGGGAGCAGATTTTTTTTAGCCCAATTGTGGTTTTCACAGAGGAGAACTTTTCCTTAAGTATATCAGTCTGATCTCATCTAACAAGGTAAATCCAGCCTCAAAATACCAAGGCAATTTCTCCTATGAATAGGGAAATGTCAACCCCTATGATAGTCTGGGCCTTCTTTAAGCCTTCGTCAGGGAGGTGTGCTTAGCGAAATATGGCTGCACCTCACTGACAAGACCAAAAAATCATCTGGGGGTTGCCGTTTCCCTTGTTCAGGAGGAGATTTGCCTGGCATTTTGGGGCTGGACTGACCTTGTTAGGCGAATTAGACTGATAAGACTTTGGGAAAATTATTCTCTTGTAAAAGCACAATTGGGCTAAAAGAGGCTGCTCCCCAGTTGTTAAAATCGCTATAGAACAAGGCTCCTGAGCTGTTGTTTATTCTTAAACGCAAGCTATCATTCTTATGTATTTGTAATATGACCCTAGGGAAAGTCCCCTCTAAGGTTGGATGGGGGAATATGGCTGCACTTTACTGACAAGGCCCAATGAAGGACAAAACAATTGTTTGGGGTTGCCATGTTCCTCGTTCAGAGAAGGGATTGGCATTTTTTTGGCCTGACTGACCTTGTTAGGCTTGATCAATCTGATATATCTCAGGAAAGTTCTTCTCTGTGAAAAGCACAATTGGGCTAAAGAAGGCTGCTCATAGGTGGTAAGTTGCCATAGAACAAGCTACTGAGCTGTTGCCTCATTCCTGAGAGAGTGCTGTCTCTTTCTGTATGTATCATTAAACCACCAACATTTAACCCCTTGACTCACGAGAGAGTGCTGTAGTGACTTTTCTGCCAGCTGGCACATGAAAGTCAAAATAAAATTAAACTTTAATGATTCAGGTAGATTATGCAACTTTAAGAGAACTTTAGATTTGCTTCTGTTATCAATTTACTTTTGTTCTTTTGGTATCCTTTATTGAAAAGCACACCTAGAACAGTTGCAGCAATGCATTACTCGGAAGCTAGCTGGTGTTTGGTGGGCTATACACATATGCCTCTTGACATTGGCTCACCCATTTGTGTAAAAATAGTGCATTGCTTCTCTGGAGGTGACTTTGCAAGCGTTAACCGTTATATACAAGCAACAGGGCAAAAATTAAAATGTTATCACAAGTTAGCATATTTTTGTTTGTTTTATTATGTCCCTTATATGAAACCAAAGAATATCTCACATAATTATTATGATTTAAAAAAAAAATCTTACATAAACCAGGGATTAACTTTCTTTTGATTTTCAGTGAGACAGTAAAATCAGAAATGGTTAATGTATTATCTTAATTCTCTAATACGATCAATATAGAATTGTGACTTACCATCAGTGGTAGTCTGGTCAGCTTGACACACAGTAACAAATCCTGTGACCCTGATGTTAAATATTTTAAAGGGACATTAAACTGCTGAGTTTTCTGGTGGCTGCAGCTGTCTTCAAAGATATTCTCTTATTTTAACCCTTTGCAAGTACTAGTTTCTAAAACCTCTGCATCTTCACATGGGCGCCGTCATCTGTAACTTAAATTTGTTATGTAACTTTAAAATGAAACTCATAGAAAATGGACAAAACAGAAAAGCATTAGATGCTGCAATCAAGAATACGAATATCCCCATACAAAAAACAGCCGAGGGGAAAAAGAAGAAACTGAAAAATTAAAGCAAACCAAAACTAACTTCAGCCACCTCTAATCAGACAGATACAATCTCATGGATATTGAATTAAAATGATACCCCAGAAAGGAACCTTTGTCTGAAGAATTAAGGAACACCTTGGCAAAAAGATCTTACAACCATGCTGTTGAAGAAACAACAACAGAGATCTGGAGGAAAGAAAAAAAAGAATAAGAAAACACTGTGGCACCCCTGAGATCTGTTATAGACAAAAGGGCACCCAGAAACTACAAAAAAACTAGGAACTGAAGCAAGACTAAATGACAGTGGAGGGGGCGGCCCGCTGAGTGGGACTGTAACAAAACTAGAGGGTTAACAGATTAGAAGTCTGGAGTTTGCAGGGAAAATGTTGTTACTTTGTTGCAATATGAGGGGCGGAGAGTGTGCTTACCTTTATAGGTCCATGCTGCAGTGGTCTCGGGCCTCTTTTCCTGCTTCCAGACTTCGAGAGGATGTTTCTGTCTGAGATGGAGGCGTGCGAGGAGAACTTCAGCTAGGCCCAGGAGGTCAGGTAGGAAGAATCTGGTTAAGCCGAGGTCCGGAGGCCTGCAGGAGAGAGCAGGGACAGGTTCTGAGGGAGGTTGTAACGCCTACCCCCCCAAACCAGGTCCCCAGTATCCCACATTGTTAATGCTAAAGGGGGAAAGGGGAAAGGGAAAGGGCCCTGCAAGGCCCAAAAATGTGAATCCTCCCTCTGTTTTGGAGGCTGATGGGCTTCAGGGGTTTAATAGGGCTGAGGCGGATGTGAGGGGGGGAAGTAGTTTAGGCCCACACAAATTACAGGGGCTGTGGAAGCTTCCAGGGCCCAGTAGGGCCGAAATTGATGGAGTGGGGCCTGTACGGGCCTTGCTCGAACCTCTAGGGGCATTAGACATGCCGGTTCAACAAGGTGGGGGTCATCGTTACCCCGCAAGAGCTACCGGAGGATTCCGGCTTGGCACGCTTGGCTTGCGCTACCCCCTGACACCTATTACCGCCCTTCTGGCGCTGGCCCGGTCACTGTCGCCCCATGCGGGCGGGGGGCAGGGCATGTTCCTGAGGGCCATGGTCGAGGGGTGGATCGCCTGGGACATCAAGGGCTAAGGGTGCGTAGGCCCGGTCCAGGAACACGCCTCCTTTGATAACGCGTCACGCACGACGTCATAATCGGAGGCTGAATCAGAGAGAGGCAGAGGGAGGCTCAGACTCGCAGCAGGAGCGTCTACCCGTATGGAGCCACCCAGTAAGTTGGGGGAGGCTCTGGTGGGAGGATACGGCTCCAGGGAGGTCACCGGGTGGGCCAGAAGCCAGCGAGGTGGGTCTTAGGCAGGCAGGACAGAGGGTCCGGTGGGGCCACAGCAGGCGCATAGTGTGGGCTTAGGCCTAAGCGGCATCACTCAGCAGCATCAGACAGGGGGGCGCAATGTAGGAAGCAGTGTGGGTGCGGCTGCGCAGGCGATCATCATCTGAGTATGTGAGTGGATGGTCAGCACATGGGGCAGAACGCTGGTGTGAATGTGGGCTAATTTAACTCGGGCTCCAAAGGGCTGTTAATCACACTGGGGCTCAGTTTGTGTTGGCACAAGGGGGGGGGCATAGTCTCTTCCAGCCAGATAGGGTTGTCAACTGCACCAATTATGTCATTAGGAGGTCAGACAAAGCGCAGTTCCCATAGGCCATAGAGGTGAACAGAACTGAGGCAATACTCAGGGGTCAGGAACACAAAACAAACACTTTATTTAAAAGCAGCACACATATGTATACAACCCTGGCATTCCAAAGTCATAGAGCTTCCGGTTACAGAGGGAATTGGTTTAAACAGTAAAAACAGACATATGAACAATACCATCACACCTATAAACAATTGTCTATTCACAGGTAAAAAACGATTAACATATCAACTTTATTAACTGGAAGGAAAGTTTACCAGACAATCTGATTTTAGGCAGTCTAGTTAACATAATCACACAGGAACACAATCAGTTTAACCAGACAGATTCCTGAGACACAATCAGATCTGAAACGTAAATAAAATACATCTTGTTAAAAAAATATAAAAAAGGCTCTTATTAAAGGGACACTGTACCCAATTTTTTTCTTTTGTGATTCAGATAGAGCATGCCATTTTAAGCAACTTTCTAATTTACTCCTATTATCAATTTTTCTTCATTTTCTTGCTATCTTTATTTGAAAAAGAATGCATCTAAGCTTTTTTGGGGGGTTCAGAACTCTGGACAGCACTTTTTTTATTGGTGGATGAATTTATCCACCAATCAGCAAGGACAACCCAGGTTGTTCACCAAAAATGGGCCAGCATCTAAACTTACATTCTTGCATTTAAAATAAAGGATACCAAGAGAATAAAGAAAAATTGATAATAGGAGTAAATTAGAAAGTTGCTTAAAATGTCATGCTCTATCTAAATCATGAAAGAAAAAATTTAGGTTACAGTGTCCCTTTAACTATTAAGTCTTTTATGCTCATTTGTTTTATAGAGTCACAATTGCTCCCACAAGGGGCACTCACACCCTGTACCCATCCTGTATTTATGGATAAAGGGTGACAATGGCATAAAAGAAGTTATAAAAGTACATGGGGGTTTAACAACATATAAAATTCCACATTTCCATGCAGTCTCTAGGTATCCTTAAGAGCTCATGTAACCCTGCCCAAATCATGTTCCATAACAGGCCCTCAGATTTGGGTGACTCACGTCACATGCCATTATAGCATAAACTACAGGCAAGTAGTTAAAATGGCATAAATAGTAAAATCCCCAAATAAATAAAGCTCATAAGGATAAGGAAGCTTGTATACAATAAACATCTTAAACAATAGCTTTCCAAGTAGGATTAGGGACAGGATCATTTTAAGGAGTAATGTGATATAAAATTATATATCCCCAAAGAAGTAATGAAACAAACAAAGGATCCAGCACCTAAAAGTAACAAGGGTGTGCAAGCTTCTAGGGATACTGCACTGTATCCCACAATATGGAAGATCACAAAAAAGAAGCAGCACCATACAATAATTTCCAACCGATTTATTCGTCCAGTTTGCACAATTTGAAAGCCAGACCAACAAGCAGCAACGTTTCGGACCTAGTCCTAAATAATGCATAGTTACACCTGAGGATCATACAGCTTAAATACACCTGTAGACCACACCCACTCCACCTAATACCTGTAATACACTGAATGCAGGAGCCCTCTAATGGTCATATTATAAAATTACTTAACAGATAATAAAAAGTCAGGGTAAACACATATTGCTCCTAATAAATCAGAACATAAAAATATCATTTCAAACCCTTCAATATATTAAAATATTGTTATATTAGATAACAACAGCACATTACAGACATAGAGACTAATCAAGCTCCCTATTCATACAGTTTTGGGTACATAGTATCCAATCTATTGATCCAATAGGCTTCCCTAATTTTTAACCTCTTAGGTTCTATTGCCACCCCGGCCTAAGGTGTCCCCACCTGCTCTAATATCTGGAACCTTAATTGGTAAGATTATGATCTGCAGATAAAAAATGATTGGTCACAACCTAAATTCTTGCTACCAATATATCTCTGTACAAGTGTCTTAGATGGACTAATATCTGCATGGTACCAAAAGATCTTTCAAATTTTTCCCCCTCTTAAAAGCAGGCAAGTACATTAGGGTTATACATTCTTAAATGTGCCAATGTTTGGAAATTATTCCATTTATTCTGTTACTCAATTTGAGTACTGACTAACAAAAATCAATCTGTTAGGTCTTATTTTCTTTTTAACCTCCTTCTGGTTGAAGTAAATGGTTGTCTAGGGATTTGTTTAACATATTCAATCTCCTTCTGAATTAGGGCCAATGGATAGCCCCTAGCCTTAAAACGGTCACCCATCTCTTCAAGTCTCTGTGCTACAGGACCTGTTTCAGAGACAATTCGTTTCACTCTTAGGAGTTGGTCTCCTTGGGAGCAACCTAATCAGGATGGAGGATGCATACTGTTGTAATGAAGGAGAGTGTGCAATCTGTTGCTTTCTTGTGTAGATCAACTACCAGACCCTGGTTACTCTTAAGTACCCTGGTGTCAAGGAAAACAACACTCTCCTCACTACAACCAGCTTGAATTTAATGTGCATGTAGCAGAGTTCAATTCATTAACAAATTCCTCCAGGGTTCCAATGTCGCCCAACCATACACCAAAGATGTCGTCTATATATCGGCCACCCCAGGTGGCGCCATACTGTAAGAATAATGGATTACTATAGACGAAATATTCTTTCATACATATTCATGTATATATTGGCGTACGTAGGATCGACATTGGAACCCATGGCCGTGCCTTGGAGCTGCATATAATAATGATCTTCAAAAAGAAAATAATTAAACCTCAGGATAATGCTTAACAGGTTGTAAAATGAATTCCCTATGTTGGGTATTATATCGCTCATCCTGACACATTATTTTTCTCACAGCGCCAATGCCAGCCTCGTGTGTAATAGACGTATACAATGAAGTAACATCTAAACTAAAGAGGATCCCTTTAGTATTCTCAATTGGTAAATTTTGTAATTTTGTCAAAAAATCCCCAGTGTCCTTAATAAAAGAACTGGAATTAACAAAGGGTCTCAGAGCTTTGTATAATAAAATAGATACATTAGATAGTAAAGACCCCATCCCTGCCACAATAGGGCAGCCCGGGGGGGGGGGGGGCAGTAGAGCTCTTATGGACCTTGGGGAGAGTGTAAAGGACCGGGGTAATGTCCTCTGTATTTAAAAGGAACTGTGCAGTGTCATTATCAATAATACCCCACTTAACAGCTATCTGTACATAGTACTGTTTGTCTAGGAGCACTGTGGCCCCGCCCTTATCAGTCCCTTTTATAACCAATAATTTGTTTTTCCTAAGCTTATCAAGATTCTTTTTCTCATTCACAGACAAACTCCCCCTATTGTCCTTATTACACTTATGAATGTGAGGATGTTTGCAAAGAAGTAATGGAAATAACAAATTTAGGGACATAAACAGATAAGATCCATTTAAGCATAAAACTATAAAAAGTAGTTAAGTATAAATAAAGAAGTACCCATAATAAAGTACTTTGGTAGCATAAACATGTATAATCTTGCCCAAATATAAGGTTAATAGAGTTAATAAACAGTACTTACCTATAACACTCTAATGCTAGAAACAGTACAGAAAACATATTAGCAGAGGACATAATATAGGAGTAATCTGAAGACCGAGTAGAAAGAGGCAAAAAGACAAGTCCCTGCGACATTTGTGGGAGGCCCATGACTAAAATTCTCATGGGAAAGAAAGACTGAGTCACAACCTGTACTCAACTTCCCGCTGACACTGTATTCTGAGGGGAAATGGGCCACAAATCAATCTGTGAACCCCTCTCAATGAAGAAATAATTTTCACATCTTCACTCTTCACCTTCTTCCAGTAGAGGCAATGATAACCAAAGTGGTGGGAGGGGATATATAGAGCTCTGAGGGTTTGGAAATCTTTGCTTCCTTTTAGTGGCAGGCAAGGTAATTCCCAGGAGTAATGGATTGTGGACTCTTACCACCTTTATGAAATAAAATGGACATTGAGACAGAAGGTTGTGATGCAGAGGGAGAGGCTCAGATGATAAGACATCAGATATACTTCAGGAAGACACCACAGATCTTAAATCTGATTGAAGACTTCCAAATAAAGTGACCATTCCCCTGGATGAAGGGATTGGCAACTGAGAAAGTCTGCTTCCCAATTGCTCACTCCTAGATATGTACTGCAGAAATTATACAGGAATTGCTTTCTGCCCACACCAGTATTTGGGAATCCTTCCTCTTTACCAAGGAACTGCAAGGGCCCACTTGATGACTGATGTAAGTCACTGCTGTGACACTGTCTGACTGGAAATGCAGAAAACAACTACTTTTTCAGGAGAGGCCAAAACTGAAGGGCCCTGAAAATTGCACAGAGTTCCAGAATATTTATGGGCAACTTTGCCTTCTAAACAAACCAAACTCCCTGTTCTCTCGGGGACTCAATTTCACAGAGAGGAGCAGTCACCCACTACAGCAGTACCACATCTGCTGTGACACTCTAGGGGAGAAGGGTAACGAGGGGTTAACAACTCAATATCCCAATCCCTTTAGGGCTATGAGCCACTCCATTTAACCTCCAAATCTTGCCTACACTTCTCCAAACATGAACATCTGTTGCCACCAACCAAAAACGTATTATTCAGGACCTTTGGAACACCCCTAAATTACAATTGTATTACACCTAAAGACAATAAATGTATAAAATAATAATGTGTTAATTTTTCCCAAGCTCACAGAAGCCATGAATTCGGTTTCTAGAGCATAAAGACGGATCTGGCTAAATTTATAGTTTAATCTTACAAAAAGGGGGGCACAGTGCAAAAATAATGACAAATTAATACATGTAAATAGATGGTATATAAATAATGAAGTCTGCCTGTTTTACAATCACATACTATGTTATACACAACCCAGGTCCATGACCTTCCCCCCCGCCCGGGGGTAATTATATACTGCTCAGCTTACACTATCTCAGGCTGAGCTGGTTATGTTGAATTTAAGAAACAGACCAATGCCTCAGTGTGCATGTTACATGAAAAAAGTATCAAAAGACAGTAAACAGTTTAATTGGCTGGCTTTTCCCAGGTAACCTCTTGGCACTTATCCGTGCCTAGGCATGTTTGGACTTATTTAAATCCCTACTTTCACCAGCATCTAAAATATATCCACACAGATACTTTAGATGTTTTCTCGAAGGAGTTATGGGCATAATTAATTACTAAATACTAAATTACTAAAATTTTATATTCTTGCTTCCAGCAGGGGCTTGCTGGGGGGATCAAAACTAACTCTGACCCCTCATTGGGATGTAGCTAATCAAAGTTACACCATTTGGTTCACATGAAGTTATATTAAACCCTTAAAAAATTGTAGGAAAGTATCCTGCACTTTGCCTGACACCATGGGGGGGTAGTTATCAAGCTGTCAACCTCAAATATGCTGATTCGCCTTAGTTATCAAGCCCTACACACCAGCAAAAGTAGAATTTTGTGACGTAAGCTTTGATCCGCCGGACTCAGTCTGACACAGAACGATTCTTACGTCACTCCAGATGTTCCGCAACAAGTGCTGCACAATCTAACTACTTTTGCTAGTTATCAAAAAACTAGCAGGTACGCTCGGCACTTTTCCGGCCCAGCGTACCTGGTTTTCAATCCCATTGATAGGAATCAATGGGAGTCTGACCATAGCGAAAGTTCATGTTCATCCCGCCGACGCGGAACATCCTTCAGCCAATCAGATTGAGCTCGCATTCTATTGGCTGATCGGATCAGCCAATAGAATGCAAGCTCAATCTGATTGGCTGATTGGATCAGCCAATCGGATGGAACTTCAATCTGATTGGCTGATTCAATCAGCCAATCAGATTTTTCCTACCTTAATTCCGATTGGCTGATAGAATCCTATCAGAAAATCGGAATTGAAGGGACGCCATCTTGGATGACGTCCCTTAAAGGAGCCTTCATTCATCGGTAGTCCGTTGGGAAAGAAGGATGTTCCGTGTCGGCGGGATGAAGATGGATCCTGAAGAAAGAAGATTGAAGACCCCGCTTGGAAGATGACATCGCCTGGATAGAAGACTTCTTCAGCGCCGCTTGGAAGATGACATCACCCGGATGGAAGACTTCTTCAGCGCCGCTTGGAGGATCACTTCATCGGATGGAAGACTTCTTCAGTGCCCCTTGGAGGATCACTTCTGCGCTCCGGATCTCCTCTTCAGTTCCATCGGTGGCTCGGCTGAGTGAAGACGACTCAAGGTAGGATGATCTTCAGGGGATTAGTGTTAGGTTATTTAAGGGGGGTTTGGGTTAGATTAGGGATTTGTGGGTGGTGGGTTTTAATGTTGGGGGGGGGTTGTATTTTTCTTTTACAGGCAAAAGAGCAGTTTTCTTTGGGGCATGCCCCACAAAAGGTCCTTTTAAGTGCTGGTAAGGTAAAAGAGCTTTGAACTTTTTTAATGTAGAATAGGGTAGGGAGTTTTTTTTTATTTTGGGGGCTTTTCTATTTTATTAGGGGGCTTAGATTAGGCGTAATTAGCTTCAAATTGTTGTAATATTTTTTAAATGTTTGTAACTTATTTTTTTTTATTTTTTGTACTTTAGTTAGTTTATGTAATTGTATTTAATTGTAGTTATTTGTAGTTAATTTATTTAATTAATGTAATGATAGTGTAGTGTTAGGTTTAATTGTAACTTAGGTTAGGATTTATTTTACAGGTAATTTTGTATTTCTTTTAGCTAGGTAGTTATTAAATAGTTAATAACTATTTAATAACTATTCTAACTAGCTAAAATAAATACAAAGTTACCTGTAAAATAAATATAAATCCTATAATAGCTACAATGTAATTACTAATTACATTGTAGCTATCTTAGGGTTTATTTTACAGGTAAGTATTTAGTTTTAAATAGGAATAATTTATTAAAGTATAGTGTAGTGTTAGGTGTAATTGTAACTTAGGTTAGTTTTTATTTTACAGGTAAATTTCTCTTTATTTTAGCTAAGTAAGCTATTAAATAGTTAATAACTATTTAATAGCTATTGTACCTAGTTAAAATAAATTGAAAGTTACCTATAAAATAAAAATAAATCCTAATATAGCTACAATATAATTATTATTAATATTGTAGCTATATTAGGGTTTATTTTAAAGGTAAGTATTTAGTTTTAAATAGGATTAATTTAGTTAATAAGAGAAATATTATTTAGATTTATTTAATTAATATTTAAGTTAGGGGGGGTGTTAGGGTTAGTGTTAGACTTAGGTTTAGGGGTTAATAAATTTATTACAGTGAGTGGGGGGGCAGGATGTAGTGGGAGGCAGGATAGGGGTTAATAAATGTATTATAGGTGGCGACGGTGTAGGGGGGCATATTAGGGGTTAATAAATTTAATATAGGTTGCGGCAGGGTCTGGGAGCAGCGGTTTAGGGGTTAAACTATTTATTTAGTTGCGGCGAGGTGCGGGATCAGCAGTATAGGGGTTAATAACTTTATTATAGAGGGCGGCGGTATAGGGGGGGGCAGGATAGGGGTTACTAGGTATAATGTAGGTTGCGGCGGGGTCTAGAGCGGCGGTTTAGGGGTTAGTAACTTTATTGTGTTGCGGGGGGGCTCTGGGGGCGCCGGTATAGGGGGTAGAACAGTGTAGTTAGTGTGGGTGCTTAGTGACAGGCTAGCAATAAAGCTGTCAAAAAGCCGAAGAGCAGCGAGATCAGATGAGTGATAACTCTCACAGTCCGCTGCTCATCGCCCCGCACTTGGTGCGCGGCTTTTTGACAGATTTATTGATAACTTAGGCGAATTTTTTCAG
Source organism: Bombina bombina (assembly GCF_027579735.1). Lineage (NCBI taxonomy): Eukaryota > Metazoa > Chordata > Amphibia > Anura > Bombinatoridae > Bombina > Bombina bombina. The sequence continues at coordinate 1,243,747,175 of NC_069499.1, forward strand.
GTCCGCGGCGGCGATGGTAGGCGAGCTTAGGCGGGCGTATTGGGCCGGCGAAGGCAGGAAAGTTGACACGTTGATAACTACCCCCCTATATATTCTGAATTTACATGGAGTTTTATAAACCCCTTAAAAGCTAAGAGAAAAAATTCCTTTCACATGCTGGACAGTAGGATTATCCTGCCATATTTATGAGACTCCATCAGAGCACTGCATTGCAGTACCCTTTCACCCTGTCTTACAAATTTAGATGTCCAGGATTAGGGAAACCAGTGAACTCTCTGCTGCCCTGAAGAAGCTGTTACTTTGGTAGGGCCCATGCAAGGACCAAACAGTATTTTTTTACTACATCAATAGCCGCCTCCAGGGATACTAACTCTCTGTTCAGGGAGAATATGTGGTATTCCTCTCCTTGGGTATTAGCCTGGCTATGGGTAGCCCCTAACCCATACTTGGAAGAGTCTGCCAGTACTTTGTCCCTATTCACCTGGGTGTATTCTACCTCTGAATTGTATGATGTGCACAATTCCCCTTTATCCCAGAATATTCTGTGCAAACCAGTGCGCAAAGCATCCAAGTAGACCCTATTTTCCCCATCCAGTTCAGCCTCACTCGAAACCAGGGGCTCCTATGTCATAGCTGTCAGGGGAGCTGTGGTTGAAGGGGCATCCTGCAGATTAGTTAACCCACACCCTGCCGGAAAAGTGGTTAACGTAATGCTTATGTTTTAAACCCTACTTCTGCCTTCTCCCTGGCCGCTAGCCCACTACACTGGCAGCCTGCAGATGAATCGACACTACCATTCCACCTCTGCTTCCTTTTTCTGCATCCATGGTACAGGATGCACCAGCAACAACAGAGGGCTGACTCCCATCTGTCTTCACCCTATTACTGGATTCAGTAAAAACACAGGAGTTGGGTGCAGATGAGCTAGGCTCTCCTCCCTCAGTTGCTGTCAGTATACCCCTTCCCCAGCCCACCTGCATTAGGTACAAGCATTGAGTACACATAAGGATAATATGCATCAATACACACATTAACATTTTGAGACAATATGTCTGATTCTCTTGTATTTGGGAGTTTATTAACCCCTTGCCTTTCTTCCAAACCATAATATTTCCCATTATCCTGAATAGTTTTAAACAATATTTCTGATGGTGCGGAGCTCTCTGGTAGCCCATTTGTTCTATAGGTACTCTGTTCTGTAGGGGTTAACTCAAAACCATTCTTATTAAACCATATACCTAGGCTTACTAGCAGCAACATGGGCAGCCTGCAGATGAACAATCACTTCTGCTTCAATGGGATTACATTCTTGTACCACACCCATGGTATAGTATGCGACATTATCAACAAAACGCAGACTCCCCTACTCCTTAACCTATTCCTGAGTTCAACAGTATCACAGGCGTTGGGTACATGGGAGGTAGGGCCTTTTACCTCAGTTGCTACTAATACAAAGGGTACCCTAATTCCGTTCCATAGCTCTCTTTCCCTAGGGATTGGCATCTGGCACCTATGAAAATCACATTCAGAAATAGGTACATTCAGACAACATTGCTAAACCAGAAATGTATAGCTTAATGTTACAAAAAGGGGGGCACAGTGCAAAAACAATGACAAAGTAGTACATGAAAAAAGATGGTATATAAAAAAGGGTAATTAAACAATAAAGACAATATTGTAAAACAAAGTATTATTACACAATATAAAAGGATTAAAAAATACATAGAAAGCCTAAGGTTATACATTATAATAAAATATCTGTGGAGACTTCCCAATAATCCTTTCAGATGGTATATTTCTTGATGTAAGTATAATGAAGTCTGCTTGTGTTGCAGTCACATACTATTTAATACACAACCTAGGCCACGTGACCTTTCCCCCCAGGGGGATTTATATACTGAATACAAAGTGAGAAGCTCTCTGCCAGGAATGAACAACAGCTCAGTAGCATGTTCTGTGGCGAGTTACCACCTAGGAGCAGCCTCTTTTAACCCAGTTGTGTTTTTCACAAAAGAAAACTTTCCTGAAGTATATCAGTCTGATTCCGCCAAGTAAGGTCAGTCCAGCCCCAAAATACCAGGCAATTCTCCTTTGAACAAGGAATATGACAACCCCAGACGATAGTTTCGGCCTTCTGTGGGCCTCGTCAGTGATGTAGAGCCATATTCCTCTAAGAACACTGGGAAAGGAGTCCACGTCTGGTTTCCCCATCACCCTTAGAGAGACCTACCAAGGATCATAATAATTTGCATAAAAAGAGAAAAGCGCTCTGCTAGGAACGAACAACAGCTCAGTAGCTTGTTCTGTGGCGAGTTACCACCTAGGAGCAGCTTCTTTTAGCCGAGTTGTGCTATTCACAAAGGAAAACTTTCCTGAAGTATATCAGTCTGATCCCGCCAAATAAGGTTAGTCCAGCCCCGAAATACCAGGCAATTCTCCTTTGAACAAGAAACATGACAACCCCAGACAATCGTTTCGGCCTTCTGTGGGCCTCGTCAGGGAGGTGCAGCTATATTCCTCTAAGCACACTGGGCAAGGAGTCTACATCTGGTTTCCCCCATTACCCATAGGGAGACCTCCCCAAGGTCATAATCATTTGCATACAAAGAGAGAAGAGCTCTGCCAGGAATGAACAACAGCTCAGTAGCTTGTTCTGTGGCGAGTTACCACCTAGGAGCAGCCTCTTTTAGTCCAGTTGTGCTTTTCACAAAGGAAAACTCTCATGAAGTATATCAGTCTGATCCAGCCAAGTAAGGTCAGTCCAGACTCGACATACCAGGCAATTCTTCTTTGAACAAGGAACATGACAACCCCAGATGATTGTTTCGACCTTCTGTGGCCTGCTTTAGTGAGGTGTAGCTAAGCACACTGGGCAAGGAGTCCATGTCTGGTTTCCCCCATCACCCATAGGGAGACCTCCCCAGGGTCATAACAATTTGCAAACAAAGAGAGAAGCACTCTGCCAGGAATGAACAACAGCTCAGTAGCTTGTTCTGTAGCGAGTTACCACCTAGGAGAAGCCTGTTTTAGCCCAGTTGTGCTTTTCACAAAGGAAAACTTTCCTGAAGTATATCAGTCTGATCCTGCCAAGTAAGGACAGTCCATCCCCAATATACCAGGCAATTCTCCTTTGAACAAGGAACATGACAACCCCAGATGATCATTTCAGCCTTCTGTGGGCTTTGTCAGTGAGGTGCAGCCATATTCCTCTAAGTACACTGGGCAAGGAGTCCACATCTGGTTTCCCCCATTACCCTTAGGGAGAACTCCCCAGGGTCATAATAATTTGCATACAACGAGAGAAGCGCTCTACCAGAAATGAAAAACAGCTCAGTAACTTGTTCTGTGGTGAGTTACCACCTAGTAGCAGTCTCTTTTAGCCCAGTTGTGCTTTTCACAAAGGAAAACTTTCCTGAAGTATATCAGTCTGATCCTGACAAGTAAAGCCAGTCCAGCCCCAATATACCAGGCAATTCTCCTTTGAACAAGGAACATGTCAAACCCAGATGATAGTTTTCTGCCTTCCGTGGGCCTCGTCAGTGAGGTGCAGCCATATTCCTCTAAGCACACTGGGCAAGGAGTCCACGTCTGGTTTCCCCCATTACCCTTAGGGAGACAACCCCAGGGTCATAATAATTTGCACACAAAGAGAGAAGCGCTCTACCAGGAATGAACAACAGCTAAGTAGCTTGTTCTGTGGTGAGTTACCACCTAGAAGCAGTCTCTTTTAGCCCAGCTGTGCCTTTCACAAAGGAAAACTTTCCTGAAGTATATCAGTCTGATCCCCCAAATAAGGCTAGTCCAGCCCCAATATACCAGGCAATTCTCCTTTGAACAAGGAACATGACAACCCCAGACGATTGTTTCGGCCTTCTGTGGGCCTTGTCAGGGAGTTGCAGCCATATTCCTCTAAGCACACTGGGCAAGAGTCCACTTCTGTTTTTCCCCATCACCATAGGGAGACCTCCCCAGGGTCATAATAATTTGCATACAAAGAGAGAAGTGCTCTACCAGGAGTGAACAACAGCTCAGTAGCTTGTTCTGTGGTGAGTTACCAACTAGGAGCAGCCTCTTTTAACCCAGTTGTGCTTTTCACAAAGGAAAACTTTCCAAAAATATATCAGTCTGATCCCGTCAATTAAGGTCAGTCTGGCCCCGAAATACCAGGCAATTCTCCTTTGAACAAGAAACATGACCACCCCAGATGATTATTTCAGCCTTCTGTGGGCCTTGTCAGTGAGGTGTAGGTCTATTTTCAAAGTAGTACATGAAAATAGATGGTATATAAAAAAGGGTAATTAAACAATAAAGACAATATTGTAAAACAAAGTATTATTACACAATATAAAAGGATTAAAAAATACATAGAAAGCCTAAGGTTATACATTATAATAAAATATCTGTGGAGACTTCCCAATAATCCTTTCAGATGGTATATTTCTTGATGTAAGTATAATGAAGTCTGCTTGTGTTGCAGTCACATACTATTTAATACACAACCTAGGCCACGTGACCTTTCCCCCCAGGGGGATTTATATACTAAATACAAAGTGAGAAGCTCTCTGCCAGGAATGAACAACAGCTCAGTAGCATGTTCTGTGGTGAGTTACCACCTAGGAGCAGCCTCTTTTAACCCAGTTGTGTTTTTTCACAAAAGAAAACTTTCCTGAAGTATATCAGTCTGATTCCGCCAAGTAAGGTCAGTCCAGCCCCAAAATACCAGGCAATTCTCCTTTGAACAAGGAATATGACAACCCCAGACGATAGTTTCGGCCTTCTGTGGGCCTCGTCAGTGATGTAGAGCCATATTCCTCTAAGAACACTGGGAAAGGAGTCCACGTCTGGTTTCCCCATCACCCTTAGAGAGACCTACCAAGGATCATAATAATTTGCATAAAAAGAGAAAAGCGCTCTGCTAGGAACGAACAACAGCTCAGTAGCTTGTTCTGTGGCGAGTTACCACCTAGGAGCAGCTTCTTTTAGCCGAGTTGTGCTATTCACAAAGGAAAACTTTCCTGAAGTATATCAGTCTGATCCCGCCAAATAAGGTTAGTCCAGCCCCGAAATACCAGGCAATTCTCCTTTGAACAAGAAACATGACAACCCCAGACAATCGTTTTGGCCTTCTGTGGGCCTCGTCAGGGAGGTGCAGCTATATTCCTCTAAGCACACTGGGCAAGGAGTCTACATCTGGTTTCCCCCATTACCCATAGGGAGACCTCCCCAAGGTCATAATCATTTGCATACAAAGAGAGAAGAGCTCTGCCAGGAATGAACAACAGCTCAGTAGCTTGTTCTGTGGCGAGTTACCACCTAGGAGCAGCCTCTTTTAGTCCAGTTGTGCTTTTCACAAAGGAAAACTCTCATGAAGTATATCAGTCTGATCCAGCCAAGTAAGGTCAGTCCAGACTCGACATACCAGGCAATTCTTCTTTGAACAAGGAACATGACAACCCCAGATGATTGTTTCGACCTTCTGTGGCCTGCTTTAGTGAGGTGTAGCTAAGCACACTGGGCAAGGAGTCCATGTCTGGTTTCCCCCATCACCCATAGGGAGACCTCCCCAGGGTCATAACAATTTGCAAACAAAGAGAGAAGCACTCTGCCAGGAATGAACAACAGCTCAGTAGCTTGTTCTGTAGCGAGTTACCACCTAGGAGAAGCCTGTTTTAGCCCAGTTGTGCTTTTCACAAAGGAAAACTTTCCTGAAGTATATCAGTCTGATCCTGCCAAGTAAGGACAGTCCATCCCCAATATACCAGGCAATTCTCCTTTGAACAAGGAACATGACAACCCCAGATGATCATTTCAGCCTTCTGTGGGCTTTGTCAGTGAGGTGCAGCCATATTCCTCTAAGTACACTGGGCAAGGAGTCCACATCTGGTTTCCCCCATTACCCTTAGGGAGAACTCCCCAGGGTCATAATAATTTGCATACAACGAGAGAAGCGCTCTACCAGAAATGAACAACAGCTCAGTAACTTGTTCTGTGGTGAGTTACCACCTAGTAGCAGCCTCTTTTAGCCCAGTTGTGCTTTTCACAAAGGAAAACTTTCCTGAAGTATATCAGTCTGATCCTGACAAGTAAAGCCAGTCCAGCCCCAATATACCAGGCAATTCTCCTTTGAACAAGGAACATGTCAAACCCAGATGATAGTTTCTGCCTTCCGTGGGCCTCGTCAGTGAGGTGCAGCCATATTCCTCTAAGCACACTGGGCAAGGAGTCCACGTCTGGTTTCCCCCATTACCCTTAGGGAGACAACCCCAGGGTCATAATAATTTGCACACAAAGAGAGAAGCGCTCTACCAGGAATGAACAACAGCTAAGTAGCTTGTTCTGTGGTGAGTTACCACCTAGAAGCAGTCTCTTTTAGCCCAGCTGTGCCTTTCACAAAGGAAAACTTTCCTGAAGTATATCAGTCTGATCCCCCAAATAAGGCTAGTCCAGCCCCAATATACCAGGCAATTCTCCTTTGAACAAGGAACATGACAACCCCAGACGATTGTTTCGGCCTTCTGTGGGCCTTGTCAGGGAGTTGCAGCCATATTCCTCTAAGCACACTGGGCAAGAGTCCACTTCTGTTTTTCCCCATCACCATAGGGAGACCTCCCCAGGGTCATAATAATTTGCATACAAAGAGAGAAGTGCTCTACCAGGAGTGAACAACAGCTCAGTAGCTTGTTCTGTGGTGAGTTACCAACTAGGAGCAGCCTCTTTTAACCCAGTTGTGCTTTTCACAAAGGAAAACTTTCCGAAAATATATCAGTCTGATCCCGTTAATTAAGGTCAGTCTGGCCCCGAAATACCAGGCAATTCTCCTTTGAACAAGAAACATGACCACCCCAGATGATTATTTCAGCCTTCTGTGGGCCTTGTCAGTGAGGTGTAGCCATATTCCTCTAAGCACACTGGGCAAGGAGTCCACGTCTAGTTTCCCCATCACCCTTAGGGAGACCTCCCCAGGGTCATAATAATTTGCATACAAAGATAGAAGCGCTCTGCCAGGAATGAACAACAGCTCAGTAGCTTGTTCTGTGGCGAGTTACCACCTAGGAGAAGACTCTTTTAGCCCAGTTGTGTTTTTCAGTCGGCAAGTAAGGTCAGTCCAGCCCCAAAATACGAGGCAATTCTCTTTTGAACAAGGAACATAACAACCCCAGACGATTGGATTTTTATACTGCTCAGTTTACAATATTTAAGGCTAAGCTAGTTATGCCTGACTGAAGATTTACACAAGCTGAGAGTAACTTCTCTCTGTTATGTCAAAGAAAGTGTCATGGAGTCGATTATTACACCAAGTAAAGTAATCCTGGACTGAGGGGACAGAGATATTTTGGAAAGTTTAATTTCCAACCATGCTCTTGAAGAAACAACAAAAGTCTGTTGGTATGCAATACTGCTAAATAGAAAATATGGAGCCTGTACCACAATATTGTCCAGGTAAGGAACCATTACTGGGTTGCTGCTAGTAAGACAACAGTTAAAACCGTTATTTAAAAAAAAAATACTTTTGAGGTGGGCGGTGGGAGCGCAAAGTATTTGAATTTCAATGCTACATTATAAAGTAAATTAAAGTACTTCTTCATTGGAGAGGCTGGAAGGGGAGGAGCCACATGATAGTGGGATGTAGAAGAGCCCTGAGAAGGGGAAGGGCTAATTTGAACACCCCCAAGAATCTAACAAGCCAACCTTGGCAAGTTGACTGCATCGATTGCCTGGACTACCCGGCGGTTAAGTGTCTGCTGGGTGGCTGGCAAGTTAGCATCGTCACAAATGAGTTTCCGGTCCTCGAGTCCGGGGCAGTTGTAGGAGCAAGAGCCACGGAAGCGGTGTGACGGAGCATAGCCTGTGCACAGTCGGTGCAAAGTGGAAGCTACACGAGTACCACAGCTACCCTAGGGTATATCCCAGGTGTCACCTCAAAGCACAGACAGTGCAGGAGAAACCAGCCAGAAGAAGTGCCATAGGTGGGGAGTGGGGCTAACTGTTAAACACAGCTCCCACAGTGTACAATCACAGGCACACAAACATGTAGGCTGAGAGGACGGACTGCCTAGAATTAAGAACTACATCGAAAAAAAAGAGGGACTTAATGGATAAGAGGGGAAAACATATCCTGAGTAAAACTGTGCAAAATTAGTGTGGCTGAGGAGAATTAGCATACAGATCATCCTGATACTAAATACCACCAGGGTGTGAGGCAAGATTGTTGGAGGCACTATCAGAGGGTTGTAAAACGGTGTACAGTGTTGTTCTACAGAGCCTGAGTAATTCAGAGCTGGGCTGCCTAAATAGCAAAAGAAAGCGGACAACGGCAAAATGTATATTGTTAGAATTCTATCAGCCAATCAGAATTAAAGGTGAAAAATTCCTATTGGCTGTTCCAATCAGCCAATAGGATTGAGCTTGCATTATATTGGCTGATTGGAACAGCCAATAGAATGCAAGCTCAATCCTATTGGCTGATTGCATCAGCCAATAGGATTTTTTCACCTTTAATTCCGATTGGCTGATAGAATTCTATCAGCCAATCGGAATTCAAGGGACACCATCTTGGATGACATCACTTAAAGGAACCTTCATTCAGGAAGAAGACTTTGATTGAAGAGGATGCTCCGCGCCGGATGTCTTGAAGATGGACCCGCTCCTCGCCGGATGGATGAAGATAGAAGATGCCGTCTGGGTGAAGACTTTTGCATGTCTGGAGGACCACTTCTGCCGGCTTGGATGAAGACTTCTCCCGGCTTTGTTGAGGACTTCTTGCCGCTTCGCTGAGGACTTCTCCCGGATTCGTTGAGGATGGATGTCCGGTCTTCAAAACTGTGGATCTTCGGTGGTTAGTGTTAGGTTTTTTTAAGGGTTTAATGGGTGGGTTTTAGTTTTAGATTAGGGTTTGGGCAATTAAAAAAGAGCTAAATGCCCTTTTAAGGGCAATGCCCATCCAAATGCCTTTTTCAGGGCAATGGGGAACTTAGGTTTTTTTAGTTAGGATTTTATTTGGGGGGTTGGTTGTGTGGGCGTTGGTTTTTACTGTTGGGGGGCTGTTTGTATTTTTTTTTACAGGTAAAATAGCTGATTTCTTTGGGACAATGCCCCACAAAAGGCCCTTTTAAGGGCTATTGGTAGTTTATTGTAGGCTAGGGTTTTTTTATTTGGGGGGGGGCTTTTTTATTTTGATAGGGCTATTAGGTTAGGTGTAAGTTTAAATATCTGATAATTTCTTTTTTTATTTTGTGTAATTTAGTGTTTGTTTGTTTTTTTTAATTTAGGTAATTGTATTTAATTTAGGTAATTTATTTAATTGTAGTGTAAGTTTAGGTGTTAGTGTAAGACAGGTTAGGTTTTATTTTACAGGTAAATTTGTATTTATTTTAGCTAGGTAGTAAATAGTTAATAACTATTTAGTAACTATTCTACCTAGTTAAAATAAATACAAACTTGTCTGTAAAATAAAAATAAACCCTAAGCTAGATACAATGTAACTATTAGTTATATTGTAGCTAGCTTAGGGTTTATTTTACAGGTAAGTATTTAGTTTTTAAATAGGAATTATTTAGGTAATGACAGGAATTTTTATTTAGATTTATTTTAATTATATTTAATTTAGGGGGTGTAAGGGTTAGGGTTAGACTTAGGTTTAGGGTTTTATAACTTTATTATAGTGCGGCGACGTTGGGGGCGGCAGATTAGGGGTTAATAAATGTAGGTAGGTGGCGGCGCTGTTATGGACAGCAGATTAGGGGTTAATAATATTTAACTAGTGGTTAATATGTTTATTATAGTGGTGGTGATGTCGGGAGGGGCAGATTAGGGGTTAATAATTTTATTTTAGTGTTTGCGATGCGGGAGGGCCTCAGTTTAGGGGTTATTAGGTAGTTTATGGGTGTTAGTCTACTTTTTAACACTTTAGTTATGAGTTTTATGCTACAGCTTTGTAGCGTAAAACTCATAACTACTGACTTTAGATTGCGTTACGAATCTTGTGGGATAGGCTGTACCGCTCACTTTTTGGCCTCCCAGAAAAAGCTTGTAATATCGGCGCTTTGGAAGTCCCATTGAAAAAAGACTTTACGCAAATTGCATAAGTTAATTTGTGTTAAGGCAAAAAAAGTTTGCGGTGACCCTAAACCTGCAAGACTCGTAATGCCAGCGGTAGTGAAAAAGCAGTGTTATTAGCATTAACGCTGCTTTTTCACTCATACTGCAAATCTAGACGTAAGTTTTTTATTGTATCTAAGGAGAAAACTTTATATAGTAATTATTATCCAACTCTTATGTTTCTGTTGCAACTTTATTTCTTTTTTATTTTCATGATCAGACAGACCTGAACTAATGTACTTTTCCTATTAAACTAGATTTTCTGTGTTAATAAAGAACATGGTAGTATATTAATCCAGTTCATGTTATGCCTCAGTGACTTGGGTCAAACAAAGAACACTACATTCTCTGTTAATTAAAAAAAGAATGCCAATGTATCCACGCTAGGGCAAAAGCTATGTTAGTACAAAATGAGTACAAAGTGCAAGGTGTGGGCTACAGACTCCAATATTAAACTGAAAATGTAATCAACATGTAATCCAGTAGTGTCCAGTGTTGTTCTAATGCACTGTGACTTTATGTCAGAAATGTGACTATTTTAGTTGTGTTAAAAAAATCAACAACAAAAAAACTTCAGAACAAACGGAGGGCGGAACTAGAAGAGCAAAAGCTTCAATGCAGGGGCAGCCAAAGGTAAGATTGTGAGTGGCTTTGAAACGATCAATTGTTTTCATGCTCGCACCATTGTGTCAGCAAATTTGTATTTTTCCTTTAGTGTTGATGACAATAAATCTGTGTGTGATTTTATGTGTCTGTGATGATAGTGTTTGAAAAGGTTTATGTTGCACAGTATTTTAATGGGTGACTTTGTATGACATTAGTGAGACAGCAATGGTCACTATTCTTTTTTTTGTGTATTTGTGTTGTTTATTTTAGTTTTGTATTAAACTGCTTGTGAATGTAGCAGTAGCTGTGCATGTCTGTGACTATATGTGTTTGTGTGTCATAACCTTTATTCACTATGAATTCAAAAAGCACTAGAGCAAGACAAATTTCACTAATTCATATAGTTCTATGGAGGTAAATCACCATCATTTGAAAGCTCCATTTTTATCACAGTGATTCTATAAGATAATATTGGAAACTGGAAGGATATTTTTTTTTTTACTTGTACTTTAATTTGTTAGTGAATCTGAGCCAGTGATTCTTTATGGGCTATTAGCTGGGTATTTGTAGATTATGTAGTGTGCTTGTATAGTTAACTATACTTTGGTTCTTGCATTAATTCCAAATAAACATGATAGTTACTGTTCGTATGTATGTGTGTGAGATTCTTTTTGGTTGTAAAATTGCACATGCATGTAACTGTGTTTGGGGTTAGGTAGAACCGTACTTTTGGATGGGGTTCTCCTCCCATCTCCCCAGGGGTGTTTATAGCCCTTACAATTTTTGGTGCTCTCATAGAGTGCCACAAAGCTATATAACAAGGATTCACTTATCCCTGTTTATCGTATTTAGATATAATCAATGTAACTATATTTTGTGCCTTTTGACATGTTTTGAGAATTGGGAATGCCACAATAATAATTGAAAATTCATAGCACTTAGGACTTGCTACTTTTTAATAGAATAAACAGGTTGAAAAAGTGCAGGAAACAGGATTTAGGAAGCAGACAATTTTTGAGGTGTAGTTCTATGGTATGGTCCCTTCTTACTCCTACAGTCCAAGGGGCCGATTTATCAAGTGTCTCTTTCCGACATGATCCGCTCAGTGGATCATGTCCGACAGACATCACTGAATGCCGACAGAATACGCTGTCGGCATTTAACATTGCACAAGCAGTTCTGGTGAACTGCTCATGCAATGCCTCCCCCTGCAGATTCGCGGCCAATCGGCCGCTAGCAGGGGGTGTCAATCAACCCAATCATATACAATCGGGCAGATGGATGTCTGCAGCCTCAGAGGAGTCATACAAGTTAAAGGACCAGTCAACACAGAAGATTTGCATAATCAACAAATGCAAGATAACAAGACAATGCAATAGCACTTAGTCTGAGCTTCAAATGAGTAGTAGATTTTTTTTCTGACAATTTTAAAAGTTATGTCTATTTCCACTCCCCCTGTACCATGTGACAGCCATCAGCCAATCACAAATGCATACACGTACCATGTGACAGCCACCAGCCATTCACAAATGCATACACACTTATTCTTGCACATGCTCAGTAGGAGCTAGTGACTAAAAAAGTTTAAATATACAAAGACTGTGCACATTTTGTTAATGGA